>NC_053434.1:9226374-9571742 GCF_007990345.1 Gossypium hirsutum | reverse complement strand
GATATAGCCCTTGAAGAAAACCTGACAAGATGGATGACAAGGAGTGGGCCAAGATCAATAGACAGACGTGTGGTACAATCCGCCTATGTTTGGCCAAAGAGCAGAAGTACTCTGTCATGAGGGAGATATCAGCGAAGAAGTTATGGGATACACTGGAAGAAAAGTTTCTAACGAAAAGTCTTGAAAATAGGCTTTATATGAAAAAGAAACTTTATCGATTCACGTATGCACCCGGTATGTCGATGAATGACCATGTGAACTCATTCAATAAAATTTTAGCAGACTTGCTAAATTTGGATGAGAAATTTGAAGATGAAGACAAGGCATTATTGTTGTTGAATTCCCTTCCTGATGAATATGATCATCTTACCACCACATTGCTTCATGGGAAGGACACGATCACATTTGATGCAGTCTGTAGTGCGTTGTATAGATCTGAGACTCGAAAGAAAGATAAAAGAGATCACAGAGATACAACCGCAGAAGTCTTAACAGTAAGAGGTCGTTCACACAGCAACAAATCTGGTAGAAGGGAAAAGTCCAAAGGGAGACCCGCCAAAGATGAATGTGCCTTTTGCCGTGAAAAAGGGCATTGGAAAAAGAATTGTCCTAAGCTACAAAAGGGCAAGGCTATTTCTAATGCATGTGTAGCGGAGCATGATGAGGAGTCAGACTTTAGCTTGGTTGGCATGGCAATGGCATGTCAAACGGATGAGTGGATTTTGGATTCAGGATGTACTTACCATATGTGTCCTAATAAGGACTGGTTTTCTAGTCTTAAAGAGCTAGAAGGTGGAATTGTTCTTATGGGCAATGATAGTGCTTGTAAGACAATGGGAGTGGGTACAGTCCAATTGAAGAATCACGACGGCTCAATCCAAGTCTTGACAGATGTTCGCTACGTACCTAGCCTGAAGAAAAATCTCATCTCATTAGGTGCCCTAGAATCTAAAGGGTTCACAATCACTTTGAGAGATGGATTACTAAAAGTAGTAGCTGGGCAACTGACGGTGATGAAAGGCACAAGAAGAAATAACTTGTATTTTTTAAATGGAAGTACAGTTATTGGATCAACATCAACAGTTTCTACAAAAGATGTAGATTCAGAGGCTACCAGATTATGGCATATGCGATTGGGACATGCTGGTGAAAAAGCTTTGCACACATTGGTGAAGCAAGGCTTATTGAAAGGTGCAAATTCTTGCAAAATGGAATTCTGTGAACATTGTGTTCTGGGCAAGCAGAAGAGGGTAAAATTTGGTCCAGCAATTCACAATACGAAAGAAATTTTGGACTACGTTCACAGTGATGTGTGGGGACCTAACAAAGTAGCTTCTTTGGGAGGTATGCACTATTTTGTTACTTTTGTTGATGATTATTCAAGAAAAGTATGGGTGTATCTAATGAAAAGAAAAAGTGAAGTTTTGGATGCATTTCTGAAATGGAAGAAGATGGTGGAGACTCAGACTGGTCGAAAGGTCAAACGACTTCGATCAGATAATGGTACTGAGTACAAAAACGATCCATTTCTACAAGTATGCCAAGATGAGGGCATTGTGCGACACTTCACTGTTCGGGATACACCACAGCAAAATGGGGTGGCAGAACGAATGAATCGAACTATACTGGAGAAAGTTCGATGTATGTTGTCCAATGCTGGATTGGGCAAAGAATTTTGGGCTGAGGCAGTTACATATGCGTGCCATCTAATTAACCGTTTGCCATCAGCTGCAATAAATGGAAAAACTCCTATGGAGATGTGGACTGGTAAATCTGCTACTGATTATGATTCTTTGCATGTATTTGGTTCTACTGCATATTATCATGTAAAAGAATCTAAGTTAGACCCAAGAGCAAAGAAAGCATTATTCTTGGGTATAACTGATGGAGTAAAAGGATATCGTCTCTGGTGTCCTGATACAAGGAAGATTGTTTTCAGTAGAGATGTGACTTTTGATGAATCAACCATGTTAAAGTACAAGGATTCACAAAAGGATGGCAAAACCAGTAGTACTTTGCAGCAGGTGGAGCTTGAAAAGGTTAACGATGATTCAGCTAATATTGAAGGGACAAATGATGAAGAGGTTCCTACCCAAGAACCTCTACAGCAACAAGATTCAATTGCATATAGGAGGCCAAGAAGAGAGATTCGTAAGCCTGCTCGCTTTGATGATATAGTGGCCTATGCACTTCCAATTGCAGATGATGATGTTCCTTCTACTTACACAGAAGCAATAAGTAACCCTGATGGTGTAAAGTGGAAGTAAGCAATGAATGAAGAAATGCAGTCTCTTCATAAAAATAAGACCTGGGAGTTGGTGACACTACCCAAGGGAAAGAAGGCAATTGGATGCAAATGGGTATATGCAAAGAAGAAAGGATTTCCTGATAAAAATGAAATTCGATACAAGGCTAGATTAGTAGCAAAGGGTTACGCTCAGAAAGAAGGAATAGACTACAATGAAGTGTTTTCTCCAGTTGTGAAGCATTCGTCTATTCGGATTTTGCTAGCCTTGGTTGCGCAATATGATCTTGAACTAGTTCAGCTTGATGTGAAGGCCGCGTTTTTACACGGTGATTTGGAAGAGGAAATCTATATGACTCAGCCAGATGGATTCAAGGTTGCTGGAAAAGAAAATTGGGTTTGCAAACTGACAAAGTCGCTTTATGGATTGAAGCAATCTCCGAGGCAGTGGTACAAGCGATTTGATCAGTTCATAAAAGGGCAAAGGTACACAAGAAGTAAATTTGATCATTGCGTGTATTTTTAGAAGCTACAAGAAGGAACTTTCATATACTTGCTCTTATATGTTGATGATATGCTAATAGCATCTAAGAGCAAAGTTGAGATTGAAAGATTGAAGACTCAACTCAATCTCGAGTTTGAGATGAAAGATCTAGGAGAAGCTAAAAAGATTCTCGGCATGGAAATATGGAGAGATAGAGCTCATGATAGAGTTAGATTGTCTCAGAAGCAGTATTTGAAAAAGGTACTACTGCAGTTTGGCATGAACGAGCAGACAAAACCTGTAAGTACCCCGTTGGCTTCTCATTTCAAGCTTTCTGCACAACTATCTCCTTCGACGAATACGGAACAAGAATACATGTTGCAAGTTCCGTATTCTAATGCAGTGGGTAGCTTGATGTATGCAATGGTGTGTACAAGACCCGACATTTCACAGGCAGTTAGTATAGTGAGCAGGTATATGCATAATCCTGGAAAAGGACATTGGCAAGCTGTGAAATGGATTCTACGGTATATTCAGAAGACTGTAGATGTTGGATTACTGTTCAAGCAGGATAATACACTTGGTAAAGGTGTTATTGGGTACGTTGATTCTGACTATGCCGGTGATTTGGACAAGCGAAGATCAACCACCGGTTATGTGTTTACACTTGCTGGAGGACCAATAAGTTGGAAGTCTACACTACAGTCTACAGTTGCGTTGTTAACCACAGAAGGCGAGTACATGGCTGTAACAGAGACTGTAAAGGATGCTATTTGGTACAAGGTATGGCTAAAACCTTGGGGTTGGTTCAGGAGCATATTAACGTGTATTGTGATAGTCAAAGTGCTATTCATTTAGCAAAGAATCAAGTCTATCATGCACATACAAAACATATCGACGTACGATTCCATTTTGTGCGGGAAATTATTGAAGAGGGGAAAATTTGTCTTCAGAAGATCAAGACTGCAGATAATCCCGCAGATATGATGACCAAGGTGGTAACAGCAACCAAGTTCGAACATTGTTTGAACTTGATCAATATCCTGCAAGTTTAACAGTCGAAGAAGGCACTATCAAGTATTGTTGTCAAAGGCAAAAAGAATTGTGTGAAGATAAGATTATCCTAATCAAATCTTCAAGGTGGAGATTATTAGAATATACCCCATACCTTGCCCATACCTACCCATACCTTGGAAAGGTCAAAGTTATGGGCACCAAATATTTATTTAGTGTTGGGCATGGGATAATAGCAATTTTTGGTCCCTAAGTGAATAGGGACTTTGCAAGGTGGCCCTTGAATCTCAACTATAAATAGGCCAACCATTGCTCATTCTCATCATCCCACATTTGCCATTCTCTACTTAAGGCATTGTTCTCTCTCCCTATTTGTAAAGTTTCACTTGTATTTTGGAGTGAAATATATTTGGTAGTGCCCGAGGACGTAGGCAAGATTTGCCGAACCTTGTTAAAATTTTGGTGTTCTTTACTATTTAATGTTCATATTTTGTGAGTGTGATTGTAGTGATTTATTGTGCTATTAAATTACGATAGAGGGATATTCTGGCTAGGAAAAACTTGGTACTTAAGTGATCCTCGTGATTCACCTCTCTTTCCTGGGAATTGAACTTAGTGTGATTTTTTAGTACAATAATTTTACTCTTTCACACGCTTCCGCTGCACAATGAAGGAGGTCCTTTTGTGCGTTTGTCGGTGGCCCAATTGTGAGAACGATGAGTGTGATAGCTAAGTCGTGGGACTGAACGAGGTCTTTGGCGAATCCGATTAGTGGAATGAGATGTCCCATGCCTGGAGTCGGTAACATGACTATGTGGGGTTTCTCTGCCATGGTCGATCTGCGAAAGCAATGGTATAAACTTGAACATGCTATCGGATGGCACAAACGTAAGGCAGAGTGTTCCATAATATATTACGTGCAAAATCGAAACTTTGGTAGTTAGGTTCAGCCCCTATAATCAAATTATTAAAATTTACTGTTCTTTAATGGTTTGTCATTTTGTTTGGAATATGCCTATTCCAGCGGTTCTCTAATGCGACGCCTTTGGTGTCTCTTTATTTAATCATCTACTTTGATTTTTAAGGACTCTATTTTCTGCTATTATCCAAGAAAAAAGCCCTAATCAAATACCGGATGGGGTCTATGAGATATTTATAAAATGGGATCACTTAGAATACGAATACCCTTAGCAGCCTCTGTTTTGTTCTTTGCATACAGATGCACTTAACACCGACTAGATTACTAAAATGATATCTTTATGGGAGTTTAGATGCCATTAGATAGTTAAATTTTTTGTAATTTTAAAACATGTCGCCCAACTTTGCTTGATTTTCGGGCCATCAAATTAATCCTCTTATTATTAAATGGAAAAAAATTAATCTCTTATTATTAAGGGTCTGTTTGTTTGGAAGTAAAATATTTTCCGAAAAAATTTTTCAGGCTTTTCGGTTGTTTGTTTGGTTGAAAAGATTTTTCCAAGGAAACATTTTCAGGAAAATTAGAAGAACACCAATTTTCTTCTGTTTCAGTTCCACCATTAAAAATGACCATTTCTTCTCTTCTCTTCTATTCCCCTTTCTTCTTTCTTGTTTGTTTCCGCTGCGAGAGGGTACCTACAAATATTTATTAAATGCAATTGTATCTCCCAAGTTCAAATTTTTTATTCAAACTTCCATGTCTTTTTGTTTATCTTCTGCAGTTACTTATTCATGTAGAGTTTGCAGAAAGTTTCGTGTTTTAGCTTATTTTTCTACTTCATGTGCTCTAAATACAGTAGATTACTTCAAAGAAATCGATACCCATGTTTCCGACTATCCTGAATTACAACGGGGATGCAGAGTTATGCTATCTCAGGTGACTTTAGCAATGCTTTCTCTACTTAAATTTGATGGAAAACATTGATGGGAAACCAACTGTGTATGATTGTAATGCTTTGATGTACTTTTACTTGAAGTCTAAGAAAGCGTGTTGGCAAGAGTTGGTTGAAATGTATACCGGGATGAAGAGGTTTGGTCCTCCACCAGTTGCATCCACTTTTAATACCCTTCTTAATGGAATGTTACTTCTTGGTGATCTGAAACATGCAGTTTTTATTGTTGAAGAGATGTATAGAAATCATTTTATGCCATGCTTTACTTCTTTCTCAAAAACGTTGAAAATGGCTGTCAAAGTAGGGAATTTACTTGATGGTCTTCTTGTTTTTGAGCTCATGTTGAGGTATGATTATCACCCAACAGAACCAACTTTGAATAAATTTATTTTAATGCTTTGTGGTGCTGGGATGGTTTCTGATGCATGTTTTGTGTTCTCTGTTCTTTTGAGAAAACAGTTATGTTTATAGTGTATATTGTTAGAATCCTATTCTATGGGCTTTATGCAAGACCGGTCGAAGTTATACTGCTTTGCAATTGTTTTATTTGATGAAGAAGAAAGGGTTTGTTCATAATGTGTGTTCCTATACTGCTTTGATTTATGGGTTCTGTAGAGAAGGCCTGTAAGATAATGTTTTTCAATGGCTGGATTTCATGCAAAATAATGGTTGTAAGCCTAATGTGATTACGTACACGATAATTGTTAAGTTTCTTTTTGATAATGGAAAGTTTGAGGAGGCTATGGACTTCGTCACTAAGATGGAAAGGGAAGGTTGTAACCCTGATCTGTTTACTTATAATGTCATTCTTCGTGAGCTTTGCCATAGAGATAGACTAGATGACATTTCTGAGTTAATTCAGGTGATGGATCAAAAAGGTCTTTCTGCGGATTCATATTCATATGCTGCTTTGTGTGGAGGCCTGCTCAAAATAGGAAAAATAGGGGATGCATGTGAACTATTCCTTGATATATTTTCCAATGGAACTGCGGATGTTGCTGTCTATAATATTTACTTCCAATGTTTATGTCAAGAGAATAAATCAAGAGAAGCATTGTCTCAGTTGAAGCGCATGATGAAAGTTGGCTTTAAGCCAAACAAGCTAGAATTTCAGATTCTTTTGAGTCTAGTAGTGAGGAAGGTTCATCCTCAGATGAAGTGAGTGTTACGCTCATGCTTGTAAAAGTTACATGGTTGCACGTGTTATTTATATGATTATTTATGTTGCAAATTTTCCCCAGGAAGCCCCTGCTAAGAATAAAATACTTGTTGCTAAAAAGGGGTCTGTTACTGTTGCTAAGACAAAGAAAGCAGATAGCAGTTCAGATTCTTCTTCTGATGATGGCTCTGTTGAAAAATAGGTAAGTACGGAGGCTAATTATGGACTGAACAAAAAAAATTTATACAATCTCCTAATATTTTATCTTCTATTGAATTTTAATATAGGAGTCTGCTGTAAAAACAAAGGTAGCAGTTGTTAAAAATGGCTCTGCACCTGTTAATAAAGGCAAGTCTTCTAGTAGTTTGGATTCTTCAGATAAAGATAGTAGCTTAGACGAAGATGAAGTAAGTATTTGATTGTTGAACTGTTAAACGATCTTTGGTTTTTAATTTATCAATTTGAAAGCTCTTCTGATGAAGAGGATGTGAGTGCTGGGATGCCACTAAAGTTACAAAAGAAAAAAAAATCCATGGAATATTTATCAAAGCTTTCTACTTATGCAAACATGTCTTGAAAGCCTGTAAAAATATGGGTTTATGATAGACCAAGATGTCCTTAAAAAACCTATAGTTTTATTGGTATTGAATATTATTATGTTTGGTAACTACAGTAATTTAATATATTCTTGTATAGGAACCTTAAAAAGGTTGTTTTGCCGAATTCAACTTAAACACTTAACAAACAACTTTTATGTTGCTAATAAGATCAGGTAAAGGCAATGGACTTCGTCTTCTGATCTATATTTGGCAAGTTCGATATCCTTGTATTGGTAAAAGAACAATTCAACTTCAACAACTTAAGACAACTATCAAAATATCTTAATTAGAAATCACATATTGCATGCTTTGAAGATGCATTTGTAAAATTTTAATCAGCATAACATTTTGTTTATGGCCACAAGAAGATACTTCTTATTGAATCTATGTGTTGATGTTTTTTCACCAGAGAAAAGACACGTAAATAATTAATATTGAGAATCAACCTCACATGTTTTCTCTTGTTCTCGTATGCAGTGGAAGGGGGAAAGTCCTTGCTTTCGGGAGCATCGATTTTTTTTCCATCTAGAGCATCTCATGCCAAACATCTTAAATGTAGGATAGGTGATGTGTGTGTATTTTTCTTTCTCTTTAATTTGTTCCCTTTGGCCATACCCCTTAATGTAATATTTATCCAAGTATCTCTTAACTCTCATGATATTACTCTCTTTTCTTTTTAATGCTTGATATCTAAAACAAATTTCTCTGCAGATATTTGAGAAGAACCCTACCAAGATCAAGAATTATGGTATATGGCTCTGCTACCAAAGTCGTACTGGTTATCATAACATGTACAAGGAATACCGTGACACTATTCTAAACGGAGCTGTTGAACAAAAGTACACTAAGATCGTTTCTCACCACAGAGTCCGATTCCCATGTATCTAGATTATCAAGACTGCAACTATCCCAGCCAAGCTATACAACTCCACAACTCCAAAATCAAGTTCCCATTGGTGTTCAATAAGGTAAGGTCGCCTACCAGGAAGCTGAAGACCACTTACAAGGCATCAAAGCCTAACTTGTTTAAGTTCTCTCATTGCAATGAAAAGAGAGTTAATGTGGTTTAAGGTTCTAAAATTTTTGGTAGTGAACATCTGTTAGTTTGCTGATTGGATATTGTTTTTCATTTGAGAAGCCTAGGCCATATCTCACTGGTTGAAGTTGAATTTTCTTTAATTTACTACCACATTTTGTCTACTTCGATGAGCTTGTTTGCAATGTTTGAACTTTATTGTCCAGGGTTTTTGTTTCTCAAAGGCAACTAGGACATTTTAGTAAAAGAAATTGCTGGCTATATTTCACAAGTTTTCTAATAAATTTGATGGTGTATCATTTTTTGGGACTTGAATTTGGTAACTGATACTACATTGGGCTTGAATTTATTATTGATCCACTAAGTTAGGCAATTTTTCTTACATTCGGGTTTGAACTAAGTAATTATTTTTGTTTTAAGGCTTGAATTTTTGTTTTGTCCAAGTTAAATTGTAATGGCCCAAATTTGAGGTTATCGGAACAGTGGTTTCGGAACCACAAATCCGATGAGAAAAATTTTATTTTTCTTATATTTTTATGGTCTACAATTTCACAAAATGATTTTTTGAAAATTTCGTTCGAAAATTTCGACGTTTGGGCACTCAATTTAGTCAAAAGGACTAAATTGTAAAAAGTGCAAAAGTTGAGTTCTACATGTTAGAGGTGTCCAATTGTTATGAAACTTTAAATTGGAGGTCCTTATATGGTAATTATACCATTGGTAACTTGGTAGACAAAAATGGACATGAGATAAGTGAAATAGAAAATTTTTAAGTTAGGGGCAATTTGGTAATCTAGTAATTAAAATGAATTAAAAGGGAAAAAGATGGCAAAAATCATCATCTTCTTCATATGAACGAAATCAGCAAGGGGGGAAGCCATAGTTAGGGTTTTCAAGCTTCCAAGCTCCATAGTAAGTGATCCCAAGCCCCGTTTTTAATGTTCTTTACGTTTTTGAGATCCCGGTAGCTTAATTTAGCTTATTCTAGCAATAATTTAACCTAGGGTTTATATTTGGAAAAATACCCATAGGTGAAAAGTGTTTATTTTGATGTTTCATGATAGAATATGAAGCTAGAAATTATGTTAAACAACTTTTGCTAAGCGATTTTAAGTGAAAACGAGTAAAACGACATAATCGGTAAAAATACCTAATGTTCATAAGTACATGTTAGAGTGGGAATTTGATGTTTCCATAGAAGGGAAAAATGTTCAGAATGTTATAAAACATAAGAATAAGAGATGAAGTTTAATTTCCGAGCCTTAGGGCAAAAATGTAATTATGTAAAAGTTTAGGGACAAAATTATAATTTTGAAAAAGTTAGAGTCGAGGGCTGTTTTAATGAATGTGATTATTAAATAAGTTAAATTTACTATTTTAGATCAAGAAGGACGAAACTCGAGGTTAGACAAAGGGAAGAATAAAGTTGAAGACTAAGTTGGTGAATTTGGCTATAATTGGTACCGAGGTAAGTTTACGGTAAATAAATGCAATATTTCAATATTTATTATTAATGCTGTTAATTTCCAGCAATTATGAATTTATTTTATGAATTTATTTGATGATGATCCAAGCATGAAATGATAGAGAATTAAAATTTAAAAGTCCCGTTGATACATAAGGATGGTACTGGATACGAATGTCATGACATTTGGGTAAAGAGATCTCATGTAAGACCATGTCTGGGACATGGCATTGGCATCCTTAAGATCATGAGAGGTCCCCTGTAAGACCATGTCTGGGACATGGCATGGGCACCGAGACGAGAGGTCCCATGTAAGACCATGTCTGGGACATGGCGTTGGCACCGAGATGAGAGGTCCCCTATAAGACCATGTCTGGGACATGGCATGGGCACCATCACGAGAACATCCCATGTAAGACCATGTCTGGGACATGGCATGGGCACCATCACGAGAACATCCCATGTAAGACCATGTCTGGGACATGGCTTTGGCATGTTATTATCAGAAGAGACCCGAGTATCCTTATTATTCCAATGTAGCTCAACGGGCTTGTAAACGAATCATGTTCATGAAAGTTCAGTTTAAAGCATAAATGGCAAGCTCAGGTAAGTTGTAAGACTTAAGAACTTATTATACTATCAATTGATGTTCAACGATGCAGCAAGGATTGAGTAAGTTATGCACACAAGTATTCTAAGTAAACAAGTAAGAGAACTAGTATGAGATTAACTAAAGAGTAAACTAGAGATATAGACATTGAGTTTAATTATTTAAGTTAAATATTGTTATTTATTTGCTAGTAAACTTACTAAGCTTTATGCTTACTTCTTTTATTTCTCTTTCTCTTATAGTATTGCAAAGCTACTTCAAGGATCCTAAAGAAGTCGGAAATCGTCCACACTATCAACTACAACTGCTCGGTATTTTATATCGAAACACGTTTGAGTTATGGCATGTATAGGGATTTAGTTATTTTGTATGTTTGTAATGATGATTTTGCTAATGAGTGATGTGTAAGTATTTGATGATGTATGGTTAT
This sequence comes from Gossypium hirsutum, assembly GCF_007990345.1. NCBI lineage: Eukaryota > Viridiplantae > Streptophyta > Magnoliopsida > Malvales > Malvaceae > Gossypium > Gossypium hirsutum. The sequence continues at coordinate 9,560,829 of NC_053434.1, read as the reverse complement.
TAAAATGATTAAGGATGAAGGTGTTTGTTGTTATGAAAGATTAGGTGATAAATTATGCATGGAAATCATGAAAGGATAAAATTTTGCAAAGAAACAGAATTCAGGCAGCACAGTGACGTGAATTTGAAAAATCACCCAAGATAGTATAAAATGAATTAGAGGGTTAATGATATATGGAATTAAAGCTTGTTGAGTCTATTTTCATGGAAAAATAACGGTGTAGAAAAAGGAAATTTATATTTTAAGATATGTGAATTTTAGTAAGATAGGGTCAGAACTATTTTTGGAGTCCCCTGTTCTGAGTTTAGAAAATAATTACAAATTGTACAAAAATGGTTATGAGTTGAAATTTACATGCTTAGATTTCTTAATGAGTCTATTTTCTGTAGAAACAAGTAAGAACTTCATATGAAAATCCTACAGTGAGAAAACCTATTTTTAGTGACTAGAGGTCAGGGCAGTCAGGTGGTGAAACAGGGGAGACTTTAACTAATAAACTGTACTAATTTGCTGAACAAAAAATTCTAAAAATTTTATAGTGAGTAGATATATGAGTCTAGTTTCAGGTAAAATTTACGGAATTAAATTTCGAGTTCTGTAGCTCATGTTATAATTAATTTAGTAACTGCTGCGCGATTGGACAGATTTGCTGCGAATAATGAAATAAATTTTCAAACCTAGTTTTTATGCTCCGAATTGGTAAGATAAGCTAAGTAATGCCTCGTGCTCGACTCCGGAAACGGTCTCGGGTAAGGGGTGTTACATTTTATTGGTATCAGAGCAGGTTTAGTCGGTTCTCGGAAATACTCAGTAAGAATAAGAGTCTACCTATACATGCCATACATATATATTTTGATAGTGTGACGACTCCTGACGATTTTAAAATGTTTTCTTTTATAGTTATGAATCCTGAACGAGCTAGTACAGATGAAGTAGAGAGTAATGCACCTATTCCCGCAGAAGGGACGGTGCCATCAGATGTTAATGTTAGTGAAAGACCTGCATCAGATAGACAGGGAGGAGGAGCTAGAGAAGCCTTCTTCCAAGCCATGACTGATTGGTTTGCCGAGTTCGTTCGTACGAATCCGGCTGTAAGACCTCCACCCCCTCAAGATTCACAGGTTCCCCATGTAGCTTCCCCAGCTGCAGGTATATTTATCAGGGAGAGACCACCTGTTGATAAGATTAGGAAGCAAGGGGCTGAAGAATTTCGGGCTACCAAAGATGACGATGCAGAAAAAGCAGAATTCTGGCTTGAGAATACCATCAGGGTTTTTGAAGAATTATCTTGTACACCGGAAGAATGTATGAAGTGTGTGGTCTCACTTCTCAGAGATTCCGCTTATCATTGGTGGAAGACTCTCGTGTCTATCGTACCGAGTGAGAGGGTTACTTGGGATTTCTTTCAGGAGGAGTTTCGAAAGAAGTACATCAGCCAGAGATTTACAGAGCAAAAAAGGAAGGAGTTTCTTGAGCTAAAACAAGGTAAGATGTCCGTGACTGAATATGAACGCGAATTTGTCAGACTTAGTAAGTATGCTCGGGAATTTGTATCCACCGAAGCCAACATGTGCAAGAGATTAGAAGATGGGCTTAATGATGACATCCGACTATCAGTGGGTGTATTGGAAATCAGAGAGTTTGTTGTTCTGTAGAAAGAGCTTGTAAAGTAGAAGACTTGTTAAAAGAAAAAGAGAAGAGCAAAGCTGAAGCTGGAGCGCAGGATACAAAGAAGAGGCAAATGAGTAAATCATTTCAGTCTACATCTAAGAGGCCTAGGGAGTTCTCTAGCGGATCACATTTTCCACATATATATTCTGGCCGAAGCAGAAGTAGAAGATTCGAGGGTTTTAGAGCTCAAACCACTACAGTTTCAAGTACTGGCAGTACTCGACCTCCTAGACCGGAATGTCCTCAATGTGGGAGACGCCACCCCGGAGAGTGTAGAGCAGGTGAAAATGTTTGTTTCAGATGTGGAGCATCCGATCACTTTATTCGGGATTGTCCTGAAACAACTAAAAGAGAATAAATAACGAGTGCGAGATCAGGTAATGCTCCTACCAGAGGTAAACCGCAGAGAAACCCAGGAGTGGGGGCAAGTAATAGGGGTGCATTCAAAGATTCAGCGGTTAGATCAGATGTTAGAGCACCTGCAAGATCATATGCTATTCGAGCTCGTGAAGAGGCGTCCTCTCATGATGTAATTGCGGGTACATTTTCTCTCTATGATACTACTGTTATTGCATTAATTGATCCTGGCTCTACACATTCATATATATGCACAAAATTAGCATTTGTTAAAAATTTGTCTGTTGAACCTACTGAATTTATGGTTAAAGTCTTGAACCCCCTGGGCCAGTTTGTGATAGTGGATAAAGTTTGTAAAAATTGTCCACTGATGGTAAAAGGTATTTGTTTCCCGGTTGACTTGATGTTATTGCCTTTTGATGAGTTTGATGTGATATTGGGCATGGATTGGTTAACTCAGCATGATGCAGTAGTAAACTGTAGACAAAAATATGTTGTGTTGAAATGCCAGAATGGAGAATTACTTTGGGTTAAATCTAATCAGACAAAGGGATTATCCGATATGATTTCAGTTATGACAGCTCAGAGGTGTGTTAGAAAAGGGTATGATGTTTATTTGGCGTATGTGTTGGATACTAAGGTATCTGAGTCAAAGATACAGGCAGTGCCAGTTGTATGTGAATTTTCTGATGTATTTCCAGAGGAGTTACCAGGGTTGCCACCAGAAAGAGAAGTGGAATTTTCTATAGATCTGATTCCGGGAACTGCCCCAATTTCCATAGCTCCGTATCGTATGGCTCCTACAGAATTAAAAGAGTTAAAGGCACAGTTACAGGAACTTGTTGACAGAGGTTTTGTTCGTCCGAGTCATTCACCTTGGGGTGCTCCAGTTCTGTTTGTGAAAAAGAAAGACGGGTCTTTGAGATTGTGTATTGACTATCGGCAGCTTAATAAGGTAACTATAAAGAATAAGTACCTATTGCCTCGGATTGATGACTTATTTGATCAACTGAAAGGTGCCACAGTATTTTCAAAGATTGATCTCCGATCGGGTTATTATCAGTTACGGGTAAAAGAGCCAGATGTGCCAAAGACAGCTTTCAGAACCAGGTATGGGCATTATGAGTTTCTGGTTATGCCGTTTGGGTTGACTAATGCACCTGCAGTATTCATGGATTTGATGAACCGGATATTCAGACCGTATCTAGATAGGTTTGTAGTAGTTTTTATTGATGACATTTTAGTTTATTCTCGGGATGAAACTGAGCATGCAGAACATTTGAAAATAGTGTTGCAAATTCTGCGTGAAAAGAAACTTTATGCTAAATTCAGTAAATGTGAATTTTGGCTTCGAGAGGTAGGTTTTCTCGGACATATTGTATCCGCAGAAGGCATCAGGGTAGATCCGAGTAAAATTTCAGCTATTGTCAATTGGAGTCCACCGAAGAATGTATCTGAAGTTAGAAGTTTCTTGGGTTTAGCTGGTTATTATCGGAGATTTGTACAAGGGTTTTCTATGATAGCTTCTCCAATGACCCGTTTATTACAGAAAGATGTTAAATTTGAATGGACAGAAAAATGCCAGCAAAGTTTCGACCGATTGAAGGAGTTGTTAACGAAAGCACCTGTGTTGGTACAGCCTGAATCAGGTAAGGAATTTATTATTTATAGTGATGCATCATTAAATGGTTTGGGTTGTGTCTTGATGCAAGAAGATAAAGTAATAGCCTATGCTTCAAGACAACTTAAGCCACATGAAAGAAACTACCCGGTACATGATCTCGAGTTAGCTGCTATTGTATTTGCATTGAAAATATGGCGGCATTATTTGTATGGTGAAAAGTGTCATATTTATACTGATCACAAAAGCTTGAAATATTTGATGACACAGAAAGATTTGAATTTGAGACAACGCAGGTGGCTTGAATTGATAAAGGATTATGATTTGGTTATTGATTACCATCCGGGTAAGGCTAACGTGGTAGCTGATGCTTTGAGCCGAAAATCTCTATTTGCTTTACGAGCTATGAATACCCGGTTGTCACTGTCTAATGATGGTTCAATCATAGCTGAATTGAGAGCTAAATCGACATTTCGTCAACAAATATGTGAAGCTCAGAGGAATGATGAGAAATTACAGGCTAAACGGGTGCATTGTGAGTCAGGTAATGATTCAGAATTTCAGATTGGAACTGATGGTTGTTTATTATTCAGAGGCAGAGTATGTGTACCGAAGAATTCAGAACTTGTACAGAAGATTTTACACGAAGCACACAGTGGTATTATGTCCGTACATCCGGGAGGTAATAAAATGTATAATGACTTGAAAAGATGTATTGGTGGCCGAGTATGAAACGTGATATCTCTGAGTTTGTATCAAGATGTTTAGTATGTCAGCAGGTTAAGGCTGAACATCAGGTACCTTCGGGGTTGCTTCAGCCAATCACTATACCGGAATGGAAATGGGAAAGAATCATTATGGATTTTGTATCTGGGTTACCGTTATCTCCGAGGAAGAAAGATGCCATTTGGGTAATTGTTGACCGATTGACAAAGTCCGCGCACTTTATCCCAGTATGTATGGATTATTCTTTAGATAAATTGGCTGGATTGTATATATCTGAGATTGTTAGATTACATGGAGTGCCTGTCTCCATTATATCAGACAGAGATCCCCGATTTACGTCTCGTTTCTGGAACAAATTGCAAGAAGCTTTGGGTACTCAGTTGTATTTCAGTACTGCATTTCACCCTTAGACAGATGGCCAATCTGAGCATGTAATTCAGGTATTGGAAGATATGCTCCGATGTTGTGCATTAGAGTTTCAAGGTAATTGGGAAATGTATCTACCTTTGATTGAATTTGCTTATAATAACAGTTATCAGTCCAGTATTAAAATGGCTCCGTATGAAGCTTTGTATGGTAGAAAATGTAGAACACCATTATATTGGACAGAGCTCAGTGAAAAGAAGATACACGGGGTTAATTTGATTCGGGAAACAGAAGAAAAAGTAAGACTGATTCGGGATAGTTTAAAAGCAGCTTCCGATCGTCAAAAGTCATACGCCGATCTTAAACGAAGGGAGATTGAATTTCAGGTGGGTGATAAAGTATTCTTAAAAGTGTCTCATTGGAAGAAAGTTCTCCGGTTCGGTCGAAAGGGTAAATTGAGTCCAAGATTTATCGGACCATATGAGATTATAGAAAGAATTGGACCAGTTGCTTACCGATTGGCTTTACCACCGGAACTCGACAAAATTCATAATGTATTTCATGTATCTATGCTACGACGGTAGCGATCAGATCCTTCACATGTTATTACTTCAACAGAAGTAGAAATTCAGCCGGATATGACTTATAATGAAGAACCGGTTAAAGTATTAGCACGAGAAACAAATGAGCTTAGAAACAAAAAGGTAAATCTGGTGAAAGTGCTATGGCAAAAGCACGGGATTGAGGAAGCAACATGGGAACCGGAAGAGACAATGAGGAAGCAATACCCGAATCTCTTTACTGGTAAGATTTTCGAGGACGAAAATCCTAAAAAGGGGGGGAGAGTTGTAATGGCCCAAATTTGAGGTTATCGGAACAGTGGTTTCGGAACCACAAATCCGATGAGAAAAATTTTATTTTTCTTATATTTTTATGGTCTACAATTTCACAAAATGATTTTTTGAAAATTTCGTTCGAAAATTTCGACGTTTGGGCACTCAATTTAGTCAAAAGGACTAAATTGTAAAAAGTGCAAAAGTTGAGTTCTACATGTTAGAGGTGCCCAATTGTTATGAAACTTTAAATTGGAGGTCCTTATATGGTAATTATACCATTGGTAACTTGGTAGACAAAAATGGACATGAGATAAGTGAAATAGAAAATTTTTAAGTTAGGGGCAATTTGGTAATCTAGTAATTAAAATGAATTAAAAGGGAAAAAGATGGCAAAAATCATCATCTTCTTCATATGAACGAAATCAGCAAGGGGGGAAGCCATAGTTAGGGTTTTCAAGCTTCCAAGCTCCATAGTAAGTGATCCCAAGCCCCGTTTTTAATGTTCTTTACGTTTTTGAGATCCCGGTAGCTTAATTTAGCTTATTCTAGCAATAATTTAACCTAGGGTTTATATTTGGAAAAATACCCATAGGTGAAAAGTGTTTATTTTGATGTTTCATGATAGAATATGAAGCTAGAAATTATGTTAAACAACTTTTGCTAAGCGATTTTAAGTGAAAACGAGTAAAACGACATAATCGGTAAAAATACCTAATGTTCATAAGTACATGTTAGAGTGGGAATTTGATGTTTCCATAGAAGGGAAAAATGTTCAGAATGTTATAAAACATAAGAATAAGAGATGAAGTTTAATTTCCGAGCCTTAGGGCAAAAATGTAATTATGTAAAAGTTTAGGGACAAAATTATAATTTTGAAAAAGTTAGAGTCGAGGGCTGTTTTAATGAATGTGATTATTAAATAAGTTAAATTTACTATTTTAGATCAAGAAGGACGAAACTCGAGGTTAGACAAAGGGAAGAATAAAGTTGAAGACTAAGTTGGTGAATTTGGCTATAATTGGTACCGAGGTAAGTTTACGGTAAATAAATGCAATATTTCAATATTTATTATTAATGCTGTTAATTTCCAGCAATTATGAATTTATTTTATGAATTTATTTGATGATGATCCAAGCATGAAATGATAGAGAATTAAAATTTAAAAGTCCCGTTGATACATAAGGATGGTACTGGATACGAATGTCATGACATTTGGGTAAAGAGATCTCATGTAAGACCATGTCTGGGACATGGCATTGGCATCCTTAAGATCATGAGAGGTCCCCTGTAAGACCATGTCTGGGACATGGCATGGGCACCGAGACGAGAGGTCCCATGTAAGACCATGTCTGGGACATGGCGTTGGCACCGAGATGAGAGGTCCCCTATAAGACCATGTCTGGGACATGGCATGGGCACCATCACGAGAACATCCCATGTAAGACCATGTCTGGGACATGGCATGGGCACCATCACGAGAACATCCCATGTAAGACCATGTCTGGGACATGGCTTTGGCATGTTATTATCAGAAGAGACCCGAGTATCCTTATTATTCCAATGTAGCTCAACGGGCTTGTAAACGAATCATGTTCATGAAAGTTCAGTTTAAAGCATAAATGGCAAGCTCAGGTAAGTTGTAAGACTTAAGAACTTATTATACTATCAATTGATGTTCAACGATGCAGCAAGGATTGAGTAAGTTATGCACACAAGTATTCTAAGTAAACAAGTAAGAGAACTAGTATGAGATTAACTAAAGAGTAAACTAGAGATATAGACATTGAGTTTAATTATTTAAGTTAAATATTGTTATTTATTTGCTAGTAAACTTACTAAGCTTTATGCTTACTTCTTTTATTTCTCTTTCTCTTATAGTATTGCAAAGCTACTTCAAGGATCCTAAAGAAGTCGGAAATCGTCCACACTATCAACTACAACTGCTCGGTATTTTATATCGAAACACGTTTGAGTTATGGCATGTATAGGGATTTAGTTATTTTGTATGTTTGTAATGATGATTTTGCTAATGAGTGATGTGTAAGTATTTGATGATGTATGGTTATTAAAATGATTAAGGATGAAGGTGTTTGTTGTTATGAAAGATTAGGTGATAAATTATGCATGGAAATCATGAAAGGATAAAATTTTGCAAAGAAACAGAATTCAGGCAGCACAGTGACGTGAATTTGAAAAATCACCCAAGATAGTATAAAATGAATTAGAGGGTTAATGATATATGGAATTAAAGCTTGTTGAGTCTATTTTCATGGAAAAATAACGGTGTAGAAAAAGGAAATTTATATTTTAAGATATGTGAATTTTAGTAAGATAGGGTCAGAACTGTTTTTGGAGTCCCCTGTTCTGAGTTTAGAAAATAATTACAAATTGTACAAAAATGGTTATGAGTTGAAATTTACATGCTTAGATTTCTTAATGAGTCTATTTTCTGTAGAAACAAGTAAGAACTTCATATGAAAATCCTACAGTGAGAAAACCTATTTTTAGTGACTAGAGGTCAGGGCAGTCAGGTGGTGAAACAGGGGAGACTTTAACTAATAAACTGTACTAATTTGCTGAACAAAAAATTCTAAAAATTTTATAGTGAGTAGATATATGAGTCTAGTTTTAGGTAAAATTTACGGAATTAAATTTCGAGTTCTGTAGCTCATGTTATAATTAATTTAGTAACTGCTGCACGATTGGACAGATTTGCTGCGAATAATGAAATAAATTTTCAAACCTAGTTTTTATGCTCCGAATTGGTAAGATAAGCTAAGTAATGCCTCGTGCTCGACTCCGGAAACGGTCTCGGGTAAGGGGTGTTACATAAATCCCAAAACATGGCAATGGTTCCTATATAATGGTTTAAAATTTTTTTGTCTAACTTTTTTAGAGTAATATAAGAACTTGGCAACTTGTACATGCTTGATATTAAATATAAATTTATTAATATATATAATAAACTCAATTAAACAATGAAAAAATAACAAATTCTTAAATACATATTTTTTTAATTTAAAAAGCTTTTCCAGAAATTATTTTCAGGAAATCTGCCAAACAACAGAAAATATTTTACACAGATTCATCCAAACACTAGAAAAGTAAATCATTTCCAAAAAAGTAAAACATTTTCGAGAAATCATTTTTCAAAAAATATTTTACTGGCAAACAAACGGAGCCTAAATGAATCAATTTAATTTTTATATTATTAATATAAATTAAACAAATCTAATTTACAAATCTACAGTATAAAAAATAATTCTATATTGAAAATTAGTATTATTTCAATAGCACGTCAATTCTAAGTGAAACAAAAGTTTTTAAAACCATTAAATATTTACTTTACAGTAAATGATTTTTTTTAATAGTAAATGGGCTAATTTGAGTTTATTAAGATTCTAATAATCAGGAATTTTGAGAAATATGTAGAGGACATGAGAATGCGAAATATGATTCATCTATTTTACTAGAGCAAGTGGGATACTATTGGATCTAATGCTCTAAGAGTAGTTTTCGTAATGGTATGTAATTAAAGAGATCCCAACCATGATATTATAGTTAAATGACTTCGTGACTTAACAAGTATATAATTAATAGGTGAAAATCTGAAACTTAATTATAAAATTTTTGAGTCCTAATTATATATTTCCATTCGATCCCTCCGCTAGCTCATTGAAACCATAAACTAATTGCATGTAAAATCAAATGAACATAAATGATTGAAAATGGTGAAGTTAAATAAATGGGTCACATTAATAAATGGATACGTTTTCTCATTGAGTATAGAAATGACCTAAAAATAAGGTTTAAGGGCGTAAAAAGCCCTCAAACTTTTTTTTTAAAAAAGCAATCAAGTCCCTCATTTTTTTTGCACTCAATTGAGTACTTGAACTTTCAAAATACATCAGAAAAGCCCTCAAACTTCTTCAAAAAAAAAAACAATTAAGCTCCTGCTTTTTTTCACTCAATTGGGTACTTGAATTTTCAAAATGCATCAAAAAGACCCTTAAAATTTTTTAAAAAAACAATTAAGCTCCCGCTTTTATTAAAAATTATAAAAAATAATAAATTTTAGAAAATTATTAAATTTTAATAAAAAATAAAAAATTAAAATTTATTAGAACTTAGAAATTTTTTATAATAATCGTAAAAAATAAAAAATTTGTAAAATTTTATAAAAATCATAAAAAAATTAACAACCCCTAATTTTTTCAATTAAAGTCATCATGTGTCGTAACACAATGTGACATTTGGTGAAAGATGATAAAAAATAGAAATCAATAAGAGTTACAGAAAAATTATAAGATGCTTCTTTTGATAGGATAATTTTTATAATTTTTTTACGAAATTTATATGTAATGACCCGAATTTTACTGATACTGAAAAAATGTAATTTCGGATCTCTGTTTATGAAAAATGGATTCGTAAATATTTATTAAAAATATTTACGAAGTAAAATGAGTGGTTAATTAGAGTTTAATTAAGTGAATTTAACTTAATTAAGAGTGATTAGGAAAAAGGATTAAGTTGAATAAAGTGTAAAAGTTTAATTACAGAATTAAAGAAGATAAGGGGGACTAAATAGGCAATTAAGCCTATTCTAAAGAATGAGGCGGCAAAACATAAAAATCTTTGATTTTTATGTTGTTTAAACTATAAATATATTATTAATGTTATTATTTTATTATATTACAAATTAAATTAATTATATTATTATATTTTGAAATAAATTAAGAAAAGACAAATGTATGGTGTATATGGATATGGTGACATGTGTAATATTAATATACATACAATTGTAAAATACATGTATATTTACTTATCATATAAGTATATTATTAAATTATATATTAGTATTAAGTAAAAGATATTTATATAATAAATAGATTAAACAAAAGGAAAATGTAAGAATATAAATGGATACAAATGTTAAATAAATATTGGTTATTTAGTAGATTTTTATTGTTATTATATTATATATATAAAACAAATGGAATAAAAAAAAAGAAGGAAGATAGAAAAGAAACAGAATGAAACGAAACAGAGAGCAGGGGAGAAAAAGAAAGAAAGAAAGATGGAAAAGGGAAAATTTAAGGTTTGAAGCTTTAAGCTTTAATAGGTAAGTTAATCAAGCCCTTTTTACTTAATTTTGATGTTTTAGAAGTTTCAGAACAAAGTTTTGATGAAATTAAGTTGATATTTTGAAAGTTATTAGATTTCTAGATATTATCCATGTTAAATAAAATGATGAATTAAGGGCTAAATTGATAGAAATTCAAGTTAGAAATGATATAAGGATTGAATTGTAAAGTGATTCATAAGTTTTATGCTTTAAGGACTAAATTGAAAGAATTTCGAAATTATGGTTTTATAATGAAAAATAGATAATTATGTCTAAGTTTGGTTAAAAATTGAGTAGAAGTAAAGTATGAATTAAGATAGAAAAGCAAGTGAATTTAGTTAGGATTAAATTGAAATTAAAAGTAGAAAATCAACATTTTGCACTAAGACTATTTTGGACAGCAACAGTAGTCTAAGTTTGAAAAATCGCCAAAAATTTTAGAAATTTAATTAGAGGATGAATAAAATATGGAATTAAAGCTTATTGAGTCTAGTTTCTTATAGAAGAAACAGTATAAGCAATTGAATAGTAAATTATAAGATATAATGAATTTTGTGAGACAAAGTTAGAATGAATTCTGATTCTCCTGTTCTGACTTTGGAAAATCACCAAAAATTGGATAAAAATAATTAGAGGCTTAAAGTTATATGTTTAGAATCCCTAATGAGTCTATTTTCAGGAGAAATCAACTGGAATATCATCTGAGTTTTTTACTGTGAGATAATTAATTTTTAGTGAAGAAGGGTCGAAACTGCCAGATAGCAGAACAAGGGTAAATTTAAAGAATAAACTGTACTTATTGGCTAAACCAAAAATTTTGAAAATTTTATGGTAAGAAGATATATGAGTCTAGTTTCAGGAAAAATTAGCAGATTTTAATTTGGAGTTTTATAGCTCCAGATATAAATAATTTAGGGACTATGACACAGATGGATAGCTTGAATATCTATTCCATAAAAGTAAATAATAAAAATTATAGATAATGTTACTTACAAGTGTGTTATATACATTAAGGATGTGGAATGGAGAGGAGGAGGAGGAAAATATATATGAATATTCAGGTAGCATGGCTAATTTGCATGTTTTAAGCTCATGGACTAAATTGAATAAAAGTAAAACTTTAGGGGACAATTTTATAAAAATGTCAAAAATGACTAAGTTGAAGGGAATGAATTGTTTTATTATCTAAATTAATGAATTGAATGAAACTATCAATTTAAGATTGGGTGAAATTTGGAAAAATGATAAATTACCAATATGCCCCTAAATCTTGGTATTTCTGCAATTTAGTCAGGTAGGTTCGTATATCTTGAATGATCATGTAAATATGACAATTTAAGTATTGTATCGTATTTTATATGATATTTTGAATTGAATATATGAAAAGTATGTTACATGAAACATGAAAATGAATACTAAATAATATAAATTAATTGAAATTATTCTGAAAATCTCGGTAATGCCTCGTATCCTATTCCAGTCTCAGGTACGGGTATGGGGTATTACATTATATTTCTTTACATTTTGTATAATCTTCTTAAGATTTTGTAAAATTTTATATTTCTATATATTTTATAATTTTTATGATTTTTATCAAATTTTATAATTTTTTTATATTTTTTCTATTTATATATATTCTAATTTTTAATAAATTTTTAATATTTGAATATTTATTAAAATTTTATAATATTTATAGATTTTATAGATTTTAATTTTTATAATTTTTAATAAAAGTAGGGGCTTAATTGCTTTTTTTGAAAAAGTTTGAAGGTATTTTTTATAAATTTTGAAAGTTCAAGCACCAAATTGAGTGTAAAAAAAAGTAAGGGTTAAATTGCTTTTTTTTAAAGGTTTGAGGACCTTTTTGATGCATTTTGAAAGTTTAAGAACCCAATTTGTAACAACTCAATTTTTAGTGGTGTCGGAAACAGTGGTTTGAGGCCACCAAATCCGACGAGTAAGCTCGTAAATTTTATTATTTAATATTTACTAGTCAAATATGGTTTTAAAAGGGGTTTTTTATTTGAAAATTTATGTTTTATAATGATTTATTAGGTCAAGTGGTTTTAGAAAGTGAGGTATCAGGACTTCGTTTCTATAAACCGAGCCTTAAATATTTTTATAAATATTTACGTAGTGTCATTAAGGTGGTACTAAAGTTTTGTTGAAAAATTTTAACATTTCAATAGTTAATTAATTAAAAATGACTAAATTGAAAAAGGTGCAAAATTTGCTAATTATAATAATAAAGTGATTAAATGGCTTGATTAATAAATGAGGAAGGACATAAGTAATAAATAAACCTAAATTAAAAGATGAGATGGTATAAGAGGAAAAAATAATAAAATAAAATGATTCAATGGAAAAATTGTAATTTACTTGAAATAAGGAAAAAATTGAATTTAAAGGTTTTCTAGGCATTTCTTCTTCAAATTCAGCCTAAACAGACATGGGAGAGAGAATTTAAGCTGGTTCTTCATATTTTTGCTTCATGTCAGTTCAATTCTTACTCGTTTCTTATAATTTTGTATTTTTAAAATTGTTACAATTAGGTCCAACTAAACTATACCTTTGTTTTTTATTTTACTAAAAATTTTGGAAGTTTCCATTGATAAATATCGGATGTTTTTTTATAAATAACATAGATTTAGAGTTTTGATTTTGCTGTATAATGATTTTATAAAATGATTTTGTTAAATATTAATTTTAGGATTGAATTGCGAAAAGATTAAAATATTAGGGTGTACTAGTGAATTTTTGATTTATTAGGGGCTGTATGGAGGCCGAGAATATTTGGATATATTATTGATTGATAAAATTAGTTAATTTGATAAATTAACTAATTAAGGGATTAAATTGCAAAAATTGTAAATGTTTGGGCTAATTGTGTAAATTATAAAAATAAAAGGGGATTAACTGTGAAATGAATTAGAAATGGAATATATGCTAATAAATGAATAATTTTATATTTTAGATTAAGATCCCATAGATACTCGTGAAAAAGGAAAAATAGTGGAATAATCCCTGAATTTCTATAATTAGTACAATTCAATCTAGGTAAGTTCGTACGGTTAAAATTTAATATTTGTATAAATTTGATGAATGGTATTATGTATTTATTCTATTGTTGGAAATGAATTATTGTTGGAATTATAACATTGAATTGGATATTCGGTTTGAATGGAACACAAGATTTGAGTACAATAGTAATTTGGTGTATGATGGTACTAGAGGGAGATATCAGCATTTTACCCAAGTAAATCGGGGTTTAAAATTTTCCGAACTCTCGTGTTTTACTTTCTATTTGGCATAATTGGGTGAATTAGCTCTTATGAGCTTCTGTTGGTGTATTCGGGAGGCTCAACTCTTATGAGCTTTTGTTGACGATGTACTCTTATCCGTAATTCATTCTTTGAATGAAAAGATTTTGGTAAAGTGATTTTTTTAATGAACTTGAAAGTCATGTTATTTATTTTTCTGTATTGATTTGAATACGAATGTATTTTTTTGTATTATTTAACCTGTCAAACTTACTAAGCTTTATTAAGCTTATTTGTATTGTTTAATGTTTTTGTAGATTTTCAGAAGGTTGGACGGTCGGATCAGCACTCAAGTCACACTATTCAGCTTATCTCGGTAGTTTTTGAAACATTCAATATGGTTTATATGACATGTATAGGCTTTTGTACGATTTTAGTCAAAATTTAGCTTATGTAAATATTATGAATAATATTTTGTTTATATAATCAACCTACATATTGATAAGAGATTAAGGTAAATTTGTGATTTTGGTATAAGTGATATATGTATTTGAATTATAGTGAACTTTGGTAACTTGGTTTGATAAATTAATTAGGTAAGGTTGAATACTTAGTTGACATGTTTTTAAGTTGTCATTTGTGGTGCCTAAGGGTATAGTAGTTGTATGTGGTGATAATGCATGTTTGAGACTTAATTTTTTTTAGCTTGTTTTGAATGCCTTGTTATGGCTTGTTGATGTGTAAATTGTTGAGGTTAGGTTGGTGTCAATTTGGGTGAGAAATGTGGCTTAAAAAATGGCTCATTTTCGTTCACACGGGCAGAGACATGGGCGTGTGTCTTAGCCGTGTGTGGCATACGACCAGGTGACACGGCCGTATGTCCCCTGTATCTTTTAGGAATACAAGTCAGTATGCTTACACGGCCTAGCACATGGACATGTAACTCGGCCGTGTGAACCAAATTAGAGAGTTACACGAGTATGGATACGGGCTGAGACACGACCATGTGTCCCTATTTTGAATGCCCACACGGTCAGAGACACGAGTGTGTCTCTTGGCCGTGTAAATCACACGGCCGTGTGACCCCTGTAGTGTTCAAAATTTTAAATATTTTAAATATATATTTTTTTAGTTTTCAATTTAGTCCCAACTTGTTTCTAATATGTATTTCGGGTATTGAGAGCTCATTTAAGGGAAAATATATATGATTTTGATTGGTTTTATTATGAGTATTGATATATAATGAAACGTTTGCAATTTCTCTCTAATTGATCTGTAAACCTCGATAATGCTATGTAACCCTGTTCCGACGATGGATACGGGTTAAGAGTGTTACACAATTGATTGCAAAAAAAACAATGGTTTAATTGCTTTTTTTAAAAAGTTTGAATTTTTTTTTACCTTTTAAGCCTAAAAAGAATAAAAAAAAACTTATAAATATTATAAACATATAAAGATATAAAAAAATTAAAATTAATAAAAGAATTTAAAATTCTATAAAAAGGTATAAAAATTCTTTAAAAATCATAACAAATTATTGAAAATTATAAAATTTATTAAAATTAATATAAAATTATATAAATTATTTTTACAAAATCATAAAACATATCTGGACTGAATCAACCGGTCGAACCAGTTAGACCAAAATCGGCGTAGTTACCATTTTGAGGAAAGTCATTAGATTGGTTAACTTGGGGCCAAGTGGTTGAACCAATTTATTTTTATTTTTTGATTTTTTTAATATTTTATTTAAATAAATTGGACGTACCAATCGAATTGACAAACCAGTGACCTGATCGTTTCAACCATCAGTTCGGTTCTAAAAATCTTAGCCAAAATATTTCATACTGACATATGCTAATAGTAGGATAACAAAAAATTATAAAATTAATAAAAATGAATTCAAAATTAAGTGTTTTTGGTATAGTTAGACTGGTAGTCGAGTCGGTCAAGCTACCAATTTGCTAGTTCGACCGATTAGTCTAGTTTAATTAAACAAATTATTAAAAAAATAAAAAAATCAGTTCAACCGCCCCACTCTCAGGTCAGCCAATCTAAATGCTTTTCTCTATACTTGTACCCCTGTCGATTTCAATCTAATCGATCCGAGCGACTAATCTAGCCTAGTTCAAGTTTTTATGATTTTTTGTAATTTTTATAATTTTGTATAAATGTAATATTTTTAATGATATTTATGTTTTTTATAAGTTTATAAGAACTTTTATACTTTTTTATAAACATTTAAATATTTTAATTGATTTTTATATATTTTTTAATTTATTAGATTTATTATTTTTATAATATTTATAAGTTTATATTAATTTTAATAATTATTTAAATATTTTAATTTTAAATTATTTTTATAATTTTTCTGATTTTTATATATATTTTTCTGATTTTTTAATATTTTTATGGGAAAAATATTAAATTAAATCAAAAGCTGCCATTTGTAACCTTATGATTGGTCCGTTAGTTTTTTTAACAATTAACATGGTCAATAACGAAAACTGTTAACGAAAGAGATTAATTTGATTTTTTTATTAACACCATGAGTTTAATTGAGTGCGAATTTAATACAGAGTTTTTCGTATTTTCTTTAAGGACCTTTTTGTCGTGTAAGCCTTAAACTTTTAATAGAAAATATAGAATTGGGCCTATTATTGGAAACCACAATGGAAGGGCCTCTAAATTAAGGGCCAGAGTTGAGCTCAAGTCAACCAATAGGTTAAAGAAAAAAAACTCAAGAAAATAAAGCCATTGTTTGGGCCAATCGGGCACTGCCCCAACTTGCCTGCTCTCTTTCTTTAAATGCTGCCGAGGTGCTTTTCTACTCTACTGAATCATTGCAATTTTGGAGATCTGACGAAAAAGAAAGGCGGAAACTTATCGAAGTAGCCGAAATAAAAGATGATTCACCGGAAATGGAGTTTGCTAACAGGCCCAGTTGTCATCCTGGGCGGCGTTGTGGGAGCTACCGTCGTCGCTCACTTTCTCTTTGTTGACGTAATTTCTTTTGCCCTTTCCCTTTTGGTTTTAAACCTAGTTGCACTTATAAATCTTAGATTAGGAATAATTTTTTTTTGTTTTGGGGAATTTTCATTGATTTCGCCAAACGTAAAGTTTCAAATTTTAATGAACTGAAAGGAGGGCCAGTTTTCTGAATATTGTGTTAGTTTACTCTTTTTTTTTTTTTGAATCGAGATAGATGGAACATCTCCAATTTAAGGAACACGAAGATTTAAATGATTGTTTTTATGTTAGTTTATTTTGTATTTGGACTTTGAACTATAGTTGAATTGCACGAAACTTTAAAATGAAGAGAGTGCAATGTGATAAAGAGAATCAAAACATGGAATTCCATTGGAAATTGAAAAGGGTCATGATTAATGTGCATATGATGTGTTTCACTTTCTCCTCATTGTTTTTGTCAAGGTATTGTCGTGTGGATTATGTTGAAATTGTAATTCCGAATTCATTTATGGGGGTGTTGCTCTGCCTTAACATCTTTCCGTAACTTCGAATATTCACAGGATCCATATCTTAAACCAAAGAAGAATACTGATTCACCACCACAAACCAAGTAGAAAGAAGCCGACCGTCGCTGTTGGCATTTACAGCAAAGAAATGCCTAGGTGCTGTTTGAAACATGAGTTGTTTGTTGAATAATATCAAATCTGTTTTTTTTTGTAATTTGGGTTAGCTTCTGTTTTCTCTTTTTGAAATAACAACTCAACTACAAAGTTCTTGAACACTTGCATTGAATCTCGGAACATTGCTTAAAGTTGCACCAGACAGACTACTTTGCAACTAGACTATGATAAAGCAGGTTCCACCTATTGGTTTCGTATTTCCTTCCTTTTATAGGTGTTATTGTTTTGATTGTATATATATCTTGCATTTTCTTTTTAAATAATTTGGGAAGGGGTGGAAACATTAGGGATTGAATTGAACCCGAGCTTTTATGTTGCACAATACAAAGTATTTTGGCATAGGTCAAGAGCTTGTTGGCCATTGTGTTTTAGTTAGACGCCTTAATTTGTGCATTTTATCTTTGAATGATAATCAAATTGTTGCATGCTTGCAGCATTCAAGGCTGAATGCGACTGTGTTTTGGACTTGAAAACAGTTTGGAATTGGTAGATGATATTGATAAATCCTTAGATAAGATAAAACTGATTGGCATATTGATAATACCTTGTCGATTCTATTGTGTATAGGTGTAATCAGAATTGGTTTTATTTTCTTTTGAGATGCATATGGGTTAGGTTAAATTCTGATATTAGTCCCTGTACTTTGTGAAAGTGGTAGATATAGTCCAAGTATTTTTATTTGATCTATTTTAGTTTTTGTACTTTTTAAAATTTGAAATTTTAGTTTTGGCCCAAACAGTAGGAGCTAAACTCGTTTGGTAAAAATCAATTACTAGCCTTGTACTATACCTACAGTTATAGTTTGAATCCATTTTATTCAATTGGCTCATTCTAGATCTTTATACTTTTCAAATTCTAAAGTTCCGGTCATAATACATATGATAATCAATAATTTATTAATTGAATTTTTAGTTAGTATTATGTGGAAATAATAAATTGACATGACATTACACATGATAATATGTTTGGAACATCTGATTTTGAAAATAACAAAATTTAAGAATTATAGTTTAGTGAGTTTGAAGATAACAAAATTTAACAATTATAGTTTAGTGAGGATTGAAACTTCAAATTTTGAGAAAGGATCAAATAAAAGTAAGAGGATTAAATCTACAATTTCTGCCAAGTACAGGAACTAATAGAGAATTAACCTATAGGTTATGGTAGAGATGAAGCAGCTCACCTTTGGTGTACAAGTGATCCACCTTTGGGCTCTCAGATGTCCTGGATGCCATTTTTCAGATTTTCCCTTTCATTCCCATCTCACGAGGGAAGAAAAATCTCGTTCGTTCTAACTGAATGATACATTATCGAAGAAGTATACAGCCCCCTGAAAGTCCATAGAAAATGGTTAAATTTATTGATCTCTTCCTGTATTTACCATCTCCGTTGATAAAACATGCCCTCTGGTGAATGTTTAACATGTTCGAATGCCTATAAGAAAATGTAAGAGAAGGATCAACACACTCGGAAGAACATGCGCGTGAATGTTCGGGCATTAGATTGAATGTCCCAAGGAACAGCGAACGGCACTTCTTTCGCCCATCCTTGATTCAAATTACAGGAAAGATGCCACTTTTTGGACCGCATAGGAGTGGATTGTGGAAGTGGGAATGAAGATGGGCCCTATTCCTGGGATTAGGCAGGCTTCTTAGTCACTTTATCAGTTTCGAGCTCCTTCAACAGTGACTTCACTTGCCAACCTAGTAATGAGTTGGACACCATCATTTTGCTGCATTCAGATCGTCTAAGAACAATTTGACAATGTTCCACAACTCCATCCTAGTTATTGAAGTTCATATCTTGAATCGCCAGAGTCTAGTAGCAATTTCATTTCATTTTCTGGTTTTTGAACTTCCATTGTTGATAACTAGGAAAGACGAAATCCATCTCTCATTCCGTAAAACAAAAATGGAGGGATCAAACCAAATTTACATAAATCCCATTTACAAATTGCAGCATAGAGAAAGCAGTAACTTTAAACTGTGTACTATTATCACCACCAGTGAAAATATCTAATAAAATCAGAAACTTTATCACTATTTTATCAATGGCTTAAGAAACAATCCAACACCAACCCATCTAGCTACAGAAACATCATTCGGATTTCAGACCTTCCAAGTTCCAACCAATACAGCCAAGATGCTTATTTCGGCACTTGGTTTAGAAAAAATCAATAATTCTGTGATCATTACAAATGCATTATGCAGCTGCTCTTGGAACTTTCATGCCAAAACCACGCTTCGCTTTCTCAACTCTGATCATTAACAAACAAAAATGCTTCAGGATGATACCTTACAAAGAAACCCCATTTTGAGATGCAAAAAATTTAATAGCAATACATGAGTTCAAAAGTTATAATGGACACACAATGAAGCAATGGGGAAAAAAAATCAATCTTTACCAAAAAAGAGAGCTTTCAAACATCCTACACAATGGCCCAATGCCGGAATGACGTACTAACACTTGGTACTCATAACAACTCATAACATGCAGGAATGTACTATTCTAACAATAATTAAAGGAAGGAAATTAGAAAAGAAAGTTATAACCATCGACCACCATCAAAGCACAGAAACTACATTTACAAACCATCTATGTAAGCCCTTTTGTACGTGTCTCATGTAATAAACCCCATTATCCCTATTTCTTTCCATTGTACGATCTTAGTGCCATGTCTTTGCCATTATTTTAAGATCTAGTTTGCCTTGAGGCTTATTCCGAGATCCAACAGTTATAAAGAACAAGAGACGTGTTAGCATTACGGCTACATAGGATTAATGCATAAAACAGTCATGAGAATATCAATACTTATTAGCTGCAACGGATGAATTGAATGAAAGCAGTCTACTTTTTAACTGGTTATGGCAACATTTAGCTATCTACATGTATAAGCATGTAGGAGGGGAAAAGAATAAAGACAGACTCACGTTGGCGCAAGTTTCCCAAGGCTATCGAGCTCTTCACCAGTGTCCTCATCCAGAACTCTGCCCGATATCTCAATGATATAAGATCTATCTCTGTCAGGTGGAAGCCCTCTATTAGCAAGCAAATCTAAATCTTTCTGATGGAGCTCTCTCCCGTTTACAAAAACACCAGTGGTTCCACCAGCACAGTTCTCTGGCATTGGATGGTTAAATTCTTCGATAAAAGGCTGCATTGAAAATCAGTTATTTAATATGTATATATATACACAAATTACTAAAACCAAGAAACAACAAAATGCTTAACAGTCAGTATCTAGGTTAAAAATTATATAATCTTACAGGAATTATGCCAAGACAAGGTCCGCCGAGAACACCCCAGAATCCAGCTCGGAAATCATACCTGATTTAGTCATATGCAACACAAGAATGTCAATTATTGGAATACACTAGAAATTACATGCCAGTCTATCACGATAGACATACAAAGAAACTGGTAAAACTCATAGCACAGATCGGAGAGAAAACCAATGGATGCTTACCAATACTGTCCAGGAAGAACCGGTCCAGCTATCTTTTCAGCTTTTTTAACCACACGTTCAGGAATAGGATGTCCGTTAACTGAAATGTTACTTTTCCCACGTTCCTCTGTTTGATTAAATCTTGAGAAATCCTTAAAACTCTTCTTGATAATATTTGTAAAAAATGATTCACCTCCTTTTGCCATTTTCGGTTGATCATCTTCCCTAGTTACATCCCCTGAATCTTGAGAAATCCCAGTATTAGCGTACTCATTGAATGACACCTCCATCTCAGTAGGTAATGCCTCTTTTAAAGAATTTTGTCGTTTGATACCCTTGTTTGACACAACTTTCTCTTGATCGGAGCGACTACTACGATTTCCCTTCCCGAATCGATTGGCTGCATGATTGCTAGAAGAATAATCAAAGTGCTCTTGAAGAGGTGAGCCTGCAGGTGGGGAAGACAAAGTGGATTTGGCTGGCTGCTGAACAGAACTCACTTCCTGTCTTGAAGCAGTTAAAACATCCGGACTGTTTTCATCCTCGGAGGTGCTTGGAGATGAAGAATGAAAGCTTTGCATTTCCTGAGGTCTGACTGAATTCAAAGCCTGGCCAGTTGACGATGCAACAGGTTCTCTATCCATTGACTGAAAATCATAACCTGAATGATCATAATCATCAGAGGAGAAGTTAGTGGCAATTCGGTTGACACGGCCTTCATTACAGTTATCATCAACATCTACAGAAATTCCCTTTGATTCTGCATGATTAAGAAGAACAAGCTTCTTGTCCATGACAGTAAAGTTTATCACAGTTGAACAGGCTCCACACCGCAATTTATGTTCATTTTTCACCATGAGCTGCACTTTCCGGGGCACTCGTAGCAATTCAAAGCAATTATAACACGTTACAAATGGAGCACCACCAGCTATAGGACGAATATGGCGCCCACCACCAGCTAGCACTACTCTCTGGGGACGGTAATGAACAAAACCACCCATGTCTGAGTTAATATCATTCTGCCATCTAGCATGAGCATTCAATGGGGGCATTGTGGTCCTAGAACTATGGAAATGTGAACCAAAAGACCCAGGGTTGTCAATATGGTAAAATGGGTTGCTAGGCACATCAGGGAACCTTTTATTGCCAAATGAACTGGGTGGAATAGGCGCTGGAACTCGCCGATGTTTCTCATAACAATGAAAGCAAGAACAAGAAGCCTGGTGCAACACTGAACTTTGTGGATATGGCATAAATGGATCATGATTACTTTCAATGTACTGTCCAGAAAAGTATGGATGACGTGGCTGTTGATATTCTCCAGGGAACTGGTGCGGAGCTCTTCCAAGCATTTTGGATCCAAAAGGATCTCCATATGCAGGGATATGATTTGGATTACGCATTGGAGGATACAACCCATGCTGAGTCACATCATGTTCAACGGGATAAGCAAATTGTTCTGGAAAAAAACCAAAGTAAGAAGGTCCTGCTTCCGCACCATGCTTATCAGGTCCATAGAAAGGCATTGAGGGCTTCTGCACTCCAGAAGAACTATTTGGAAACCAGCTATCAGTACCACCATAAGACTCTGGAGGAACTACCCTCCTATCAAGCGGAGCCTTCTCTTTTGGTTTATCAGCCACATCACAAGACTGACTAAGTTGCTCCTTTAGCTCATCTAGCTTCCTTAGAAGCACAGCTCGATCTTGGTCAAGGTGAATTCTACTAGAACCATCCAGGTCAGTTTGATTCTGCAACGATTCACGATAACCATAAGAAGAATCCAAATTAAGGTTTGATGGGCCTTCATCTGGGTGTTTTGAGGTAGAAAATCGCACACCTTCAACGACAACTCTTGGAATTCTCTGAAATTGCTCCATCTCTTCTTGTTTCCCAGCCTGCCAATCAGACATCTGTCCCAGTCTTTGTGATCCACCAGTATATACAAAATTGGAATCCAAATCCTCCTGTTCTCTTCCAATAGAATTCACTATATCATCCTTGTTCCTGCTAATATCATTTGGGTTCTCAAGAGACCATTTATCACCAGCAACCTTTGATTCACTCCTACTTCTATCACTGCACTCAACATCATTATTCTCTGGATCCCTTTGATCACACGTCAAAAACCCAGCACTTGATTTAACATCTGCATCAGAGGCATCACTTGAGTCTACTATTCCCTTCTCGGAGGAAGTTTGGGATTTGGTAGAAACTCTGCCAAGACTGTCTTCTTTCGACTTGTCCAAGAAAGTATCTGCTTCATGATTCCTAAGTTTAGCTGTTAAGCAAATAACATTACACTATTAAAACAAGAAAAAACTACAAATTTCATGGAAGATCAACACTAAAAAGTTCAGAAAACAACAAGAAACCGAAATCAAAGCCTTAAATGGTTTTATTATTTTGATCTCAACAAAAATACTCCATAGAATATACTTTTATGACCATATCAGATTCTGACTATTGAAAAGAGGAGGCTGAAGCGCACTCGATTCTTTTATTGCCTTAGAAAAATGGCAAGCTTACTCATCAATCGGATTGAGGGCATTATAGAACCAATAAAATGAAAAGAACAAAAAAAAAGAAGAAGCAAAACCCCAATAAAATGAAAACCAAGCAATACCCAACTTCGAGTTTTCACAGAATGCACCATGCCCATTGTTGGTAAATACAAAACAACTATCATTAGCATTCTAATAAGATTCCAGAGTCATAAACAGCACACATGATCCACACCTCAACTATACCTTACCTTTCAATTTAACCAATGGGTTCAAGTTTGAACATTTACAGGAAGCTTATTAACATGGATCCAGGATCCAGGATCCAAAATCGATTTTCTGTCTCGTCTTCACCAACCAAACAAACAACTAGGAAAAAAGAAAGAGAGGAGAAAGCAACGGTACCTCGAAGAACAGCACCGCAGCCACCACACTGGTAAACCGAATAATCAGCAAGCTCTGGGAGAAGGTTTTCACACTTTGGACACCGAACCAACCTCACTTTGGTTGACTCGGCCATCTTTTGAATCGTTCAAAGCCTTATGTGCCAAAACAATGCAATACTTCTCTAAAACTTATTTTAAAGAGCTTGAGAATCTCTTGCAACAACTATCATCATCAAACACATTCAATTTAAGGAAAAAAACAACAACTCTTTTTAGCTAAGTTTGGTAATAGGAAATAAGAGAAAACCAAGAGCGGAAGGGAATTGATAAGCTGAATTAAGGTTCTATTTGTTTTGTTTTTAAGCAAGTTTCTCTTGGATTTCTTAGCGACCAAACAGGGAAAGGAAAGTTTGGGGAAGAGAGGTTAAGACAATACAATGAAGGATCCCAGAATTTGTGAGAAACACTCTGAAATTTGCTGTTGAAAGAGAATAGTTAAGTGTGCTCTGAAGCAACCTGAGTTTGTACTCTGCTCAATTTTTGTTCCACTTTGGGTACCGAGAAAGAGAAGAAAAAATACAAGAACTAGAAAAAGACAGAGAGACCCCGAAACCGAGTGTACCCTGGACCGTTTCCCAATGGGTGCAGGTAAAGAAAAAAAAAAGCCATCGAAAAGCCATCGTTTTCTACTTACATACTATTGGCTATTGCAACAAGTACAACCCCTTCAAACATCAACAGCTTCTGGGTCTGGCCTCCACTATGGAATCTCCTCCTTTTTTTCACTTAGTCTTTTTTTCTTAATTTTCTTAATTATTTTTATTATTTTACTGTGTTTAGAACTTTATTCGATCCAATATATTGCTTTTTTTTGGGACCTTAGTGTTGTGACGGGTGAGAGAGAGACAGAGAGAGAGCAAAGCAGAGATTTGGAGGTTGTGAAAAGAAGTGAAAGGCCCCCCCTCTGTTTATATTTGCAAACTTCTCTTCCATTTCTGAGTTCTGACCACCCACATCTTTAAACTTTAATCACTCACTCTGTTTTTTTCTTTCTTTTTATAAATTTATATTTTTTACATTTTGGAAAGTGAATGTATATATGTTTATGTGCCCCACAGCTCACCTAACATGGGATTAGGTCCCACTCTTGCTTATTATTTTACCAATTTTTGTCACATACACGTTGCATGGGTTTTCTCATTACAACACAATCATGGACCAATTTTCAGACCAGTTTTCTAGACCTCCCTGGGATTACATCTAATTTTGTTACTAAAGAATGACTGGTGATGGGTTTCAGGATTCAGATTGGGAATGGGAGAAATATAGGTGCTCGATGATGAAGGGAGATGAAACGTGCATCGAGGAATGAGATAGGGATGGTGAGGTTATTAACTTCTAAATTAGGTTACATTTAAGTCAATCAATAATGAATTGCAAGTGTGATGTTTTAAAATAGTCACCATCCATGCCTACCCCAGCAAGCAAAATAAAATTTAATGAAGAAAACACCTTGAGACTCTGTTCCCCTTTCCTTGTATTCCCTGTATTCTTAAGATTAAAATAATAAGGGTGAAATGTGAAGTTATTTATAAGATAAGCCTGGGAATTTAATTTCAGTAGTTCTCTTCTCGGAATTCCATTGGAACTTGATGATGAAAGCAACCCATCGAAGTGCTGCTGGTGTGGCATTGATCTCACCATTAATGACGCCTTTCTCACTCGCTTTGACTTCACCCTCCCAATGCAGACAATGAGCAAACGAACAACCACTGTCCCTTTATTAATTGTAGTAATAGTAGATAGAAAGAAGAAACCACCCCCCCCCAAAAAAAAAAAAATCAAACATTTGCATATATTTGAGGATGTTGATTTTTATCCAATATTTACTACGCCTACTTGCTTCTAGGTTAAACTTTTGGTTGAAACTTCAACGCTTTGCTTGATTTGATTACTTTCCCACAGGAAAATGATGCAAGTCCAGTCCTCATATTGCATCTAAAATTATTTGGATATTCAAATGGTAAGTGGGAGACTTGAAATTTACTATATGAAGTTTGAAGAAAAGTTGATGGTCAAAAGGGGTTGCTTAATGGTAATAGAATTAGTATTATACAAATTAGTTTGTGGATGAAGACTTCTATTAAGTGTGGGTCATGAAACATAAATAAAACAAAGGGTGAGATTCCCTATATATATAAGTTGGCTTAAATAAAGAGTGTCCCCATAGCTGGCTGTAGATTCTTTCAAGGACTAATTGACTAAATGGGCATGTTCTATTTGGAAGGGAATAAGGGAATGCCAAAAAATGGTCCCAAAAGCTATTCAACTCTTCAAATAGTTGAGTCCCCTATAACTGAATTTCCTGGTCGTTGTTCACCCTTTTAACTAAAAACTTGTAAACTAGTGCTACATCGAATGGCCCAGACCAGGCAATGGGAGGCCCATGCTCAGGAGCTTTAAGGCAACGAAAGACCTAATTTGGAAGCAACTGAAACTGATTAGTGCTATGCATATTAACTCCCAAGACTTGGGTTTTTATGCACATGGCTGGCCTAAAAAACCAGCCTGTTAAATCATTCTCTGACCCAAATCAGGTCTTTTGGGGAAGAATTGTGCTGCATCAGAACCAACTTTGCTTGGTTAATTAACACCAAGAATTAAGAAAAGCAGCATCGATGAACAATAAACATAATTGCCTTTGAATCAATTACATTGTTTTGTATGCTACTTGTTGCAAAGGCAACTGAATCCTGATCTTAACTTTATAGCCTTATCCCTCCTTTGTCCAAACCTTCTTTCCTTCCAACACTTGCTCTCATGAAGTTCACGCGAGCTGCTCCTTAGAGAAGATGATTCCTTGGCTATGGATTTGCTTGTGGGATCTGCAATGCTAACTGGCGTGAAATCAGTGGGATGAGAAATTCCGGTCATTGGCCTCTTCGAACCATCTCAATAAGGCAGTTCTATTAGATGCGGGTCGATCACATGACTGAGTGATACCAAATCATACGAATCATATAAACGGCTGCCACAATCCCACGTAGCAAATGTTGATGAATCTTCATTTTTCCCTTTGGTTTTTATCTTCTTCATTTGAGTTTAAATAAAATTTCTGGGGGATTGTCATATTGGTTTATACATAAATGATTACACGCAGTCATTATAATATTCAACAAATTTGAGATTCGAATCCCAAGCCATCACCTTATTCCCAATCAACTACCCATGAAAAAGAAAAGATAAAAAATAAGGGAAATACTCATAAAAAACTGGGTTTAAACGTAAGCAATTAGAATTACAGCATACCATGTAAAGCAGAATTTGCACTTAAATTAGCAGTAACATGGGATTTCTTCAACCAGGCTATTCCACAATTATTGTTGGGATTTTATCATTTTCTTATTTGGTTTTGAAGTAACAGTTCAAATCCCTTTTTATGGTAGCTACATCGTCATATCACAACAATATATATGGAAAAAAAATGCAAAATAAAAACAACATAAAGTTTTTATATTTTTAATTTTTGTGGTATTCTTATTCACCACCAGCAATGTTCTATTTTCTCCAATTAATAGCTATGTAGTTTTCCATGTCCAGTTTACATTTGGATGAACGTAGGTAGCACCAGCAGCAGAAAAAGAGAAACAGATATGAACCAGAACAGTGAAGAACAACACGCTAGAAAAATATATTAATTTAATACATCAACATGTTAACATATCATATATAATGTCATAAAAGTTTATCAATATTTTTGGTTTAAGACCCTCAATATTGGATTCTAATTAAATTTGAAATTGAATCATGAGAAGTGAAGATGACTAAATAATTTACAAAACTACCCGATAAAATTTTCAGTTTATAAAAAAGTAACCCACCACCACCGATCATACACTTCAAAAATATTAAAAAAAAAATAAAGTTTAACAAAGTGATCAAACACCCGAATAAAGAAAAGAGACCATTGAAAAATGAGCTAAAAGTCACTCGTTAACCACCCCACTTAAAGATGAACAAAATCATAAATGATAGGAAAGAAGCTTTGCCGAAGTACGAAAGTTAGAAAAGTGACCTGAATTGACAAATGATAACAAGATCCAACTAATTTTAGACTATTATTCAAGATTTGGATATAAAGAACCAGTGATATTAAACATTTTGCTTTAAGAAAAAAAAGCTAAGATTGTTGTTGGTCCACCAAATTTAAATAAAAGCTTAAATTTCCTGGTTGGTCCTACTTCATCATGTCCATTAAAAACAAGGGGTTTCAAGCAAATATCTTGAGCTAAAATAAGATTTGTTTAAAAAGGAAGAAAGCTAGTTATGGTGATGGATAAAAGGGGCATATCAACCACCGAACCTTAGAATTCAACTATGGGGGGCCTTGTATGACAAGTCCCACAAAAATTAAATTATCTTGCATTTAACGTAGTAAGAAGATGAGCTAGATGATTAAGCGAATAAACACCCTTCAACAGAAATGGCGAGGAAATTTTACATTTTAGAAAGCAGTACTAAAATAGTTTTTGGTAACATTGTCACACAAGATTTGCAATATTTTATTGTTTGCCGGTCCTACACATCGCGGTGTTTTGAACTGACTAAGAGCAGCTCCTAATCCTAAGTAATGATCAAGAATCTTCTGGAAAGTTCCCCTCCGAACAACTCGGAGCTCGAGGGGACCAATGGCATCAACCTTTCGTGAACTAACATAGCCTCCATCCACGAAAGATCTATCCAAACAATTGCAGCATTCTGTTAGGACCTCATCGCTTACTTCCCCACTAATTTCCCAAAATATCACATAATGACCTGGGTCAGTAGATACGTCCACATTACTAGAGAAATCAATCACTTCCAGCTTTTCCTTGGCAATTAACTTGGCGGCTTCTTCCACGGCAAGTTGTAAATCTTGCTCGGTGCTCTTGTCGATGTTTATGGCGAGCATGACATTTCTCCTGCAAACAAATTTCAGTTCCGGGGTTGAGTTATGGAAGCCCATAACCTTGACCACATCCCCTAGCTTATATCTGTATAAACCTGGGGTTTGCAGATAAAATGAAATTAAGGAATTGGACTTCTTTTAAAAACTAGGAACTAAATAGATGTGAATGCATACTACAATGTTTCAAAGGAAAAGGACAACCAAAAAATTACACTAAACTTTTATATGACTACACAAAAACCTATGCAAAGACATTAAAAGCATCCATCTTCTCCTTGTTGGCCATAATGCTTTTTATTATTAAAACAATGAATAAAAAATACACAGAAAACTGACCAAAATATCCATCCAATCCTTTTCACAGTACATCATTATTTTGTTAACTAATGTCATCCTTAATATCATAAAAACTTTTAACATAGTTAAAACCATTAACCTCCTCTATCTAGTTTGAGATGACAAATAATTAGATAGCCATGAATGACTTACTTATGTACTTGAACGATTTTAGGGGAAAACCAAGAGATAAAAGGTGTACTAAGAAAAACTTCACTAGCAAAACTACTAAGGCCCAGACAAGAAGGCATGTAAATATGATAAAGAATGAATGATAACAAAGTAAAAGTAAAGAGGATACCAGATACCATCTTACTTTAAAATTTTGATAGAAATAATTATATAAATAAAGAAACATATGAAGATATGATGGATCAGAGATGTCTCTCTTATTTATGAGTTTTGTCTCTGCATCTAAGAAACAGAAGTTGCCAAATTCTTAATACTAAAGTTACTAGTTTGAAGCAACGAGAAATATCGCATAGCACACATAGTTCTTAAAAATAGAACTATTTCCTAATTGAGAAAAGTAACAACAAAAAAACATTTGTATGTACAGAAAGATATACCAAAAAGCCAAATAAATTAAGCCTTTAACTGTTTGATACAACTACTTCAGAATATATGGACAAGGTATGACTGTCTTAACCGACAAGATCTAAAATGTCTGAATCAAAGAAATTTATTCAGAACAATGCAAGCAGTTAAGAAAACAAAAATTGTAGGAAAGAGAAGAATTGCACGAGAAATAACCTGTCCTCTATAGCTCCAAAATGACTATACACACATAAACTAATGGTAGGAATTGCAAAAAAAAAAAAAAATTTGAATCATAAGGTGAAAATTTTGAGGTACCTCCAAAGTTCGTGATGATAACCTCATATTCTTCACCAACCCTAACTTCAGTAAGATCCACTGGCTTTGGCTCCATGGAAAGGAAAGAAACATTGCCGTTGTCTTGCATATGCTCCTCAACATTCTCTTTCAGAGGAATGACCTCAAAATACCCAATATTAGGAAGCACAGCATAAGTAGCTGACTCAGGAGGTAGACTTGGATTGATATTAGCCCCAATCCATCCCTCAGAAGAACCGTAATCAGCACTTATAAGAGGTACATCCGCAGCATAATGCCTTAACTTTTTCAGATAAGGCTCCATGCACCCAGTCATGATCCCATAAATGTATTTAACATTAGGGAACAGCTCTGGTATTAATCCATACCAATTACTTAATCCTGAACATTTCTTCTCAATCAAATCAGCCAATTCAGGATTTGGCTTCAGCAATTTGGCCATAGCAGATCGGACAGAAGGAAATGTGATCCGACTTGTGAGGACCCCTTCTCTTATATCATCACAAAGCTCTTCCCAAACTTGTTCGAAAGTTCGAAATGCAAGAACAATGCTATATGCAAAAGTAGAGGAAACCAACCGAATTTCCTCATGAAAAATCAGCCCGCATAAAAGATGGCAGTACAAAGATTGGTGAAAATCAGGACCAAATATCACCTCATCAGGGCTACAGCACTCAGATTGCATTGCTTTCATCGCTTTTCTGAACTGCGAATTGCGAAAGACATTGCTGGTTGCAGTTCCAGCAAACAAACCCCCTTTGGTTTTAATCTGCTTGCTACTGTAAATGAACTGCAAAGCCCTCCCATTCTCAATAGGAAATTCTCTGTATACCAAAAAATACAAACAGATTAACAACAGCTCAAAAAAAAAAAGAGTGGTGGACATAACACATGTATTTCAAAGCTGGTTAATATCCACTGTATCATAAAAATTTAGAGTAAAGGTGTGGATAGAAAGAAAATTGTTATTGGTCATTAAAGACTTTAAAGGGGAGAAGGGTAAAAAAAACTAGAGCCAGTATATTCAATTAATTACTTGTTTCTAAAAGCAAAAGAAGTACGGAATATCTGCAAAGTAGTTTCCATCAATTCGTCATTAAAAGGCACAAATTTGGGCTTTCCTTGAGTAGTGCCAGAGCTGCGAATTTCAATAAAAGGCTGTCAGTCTTGGAAATCAAATGATAGCAAACAAACTAAAAGGTTGAAAATACCTGATAGAAATGGTTGTTATTGGTTTTCCGGTGAGAATCGGGGAAAAAACACCATCAGCAACTCTTTGAATACAAGGCTCCAAGTCCTTGTGAGTGACGAGAGGAACACAAGCTTTGAAGCTTTCAGGGTCAGTTCTGCCATTGAGGCCCAGATTTTGCAAATACTCAGCGCATCCATTTTCTTCCAAAATCATCTTTAAAGTTTCTCTTTGAACATTCTCAGCATCTTTGGTTATTACTTCGAAATCTCTTATTACCTTTTCAACATCCAGAATTTCCTTCTTTTCCAACATCGTTGAAACTATGACCAAAAATAAGATAAGGCAATGAAATGATCACCAAACTGTTGTTCCAATAGGGTCGGAAGCGTGTAAATTATTGTACTAAAAAATCACACAAAGTTCAATTCCCAGGGAAGAGAGGTGGATCACATGGATCTCTTAAATACCAAGTCTTTCCTTAGTCAGAATATCCCTTCTATAGTAATTTACTAGCACAATTAAATACTACTATTATACCCTCAAATATTGAAAGAAAAATAGGACAAGAAAGAACACAAGAGTTTTAACGAGGTTCGGTAAATTATACCTACGTCCTCGGGCACTAACACCAGATGATAACTTTACTATCTCCAAAGTATTACAAACAAATAGAATTCCTTAAGAATTCTCAAATGGGAGAAGAGAGAAAACTAAGAGAGAAAGATTGGTTGGGATGAATTGAAATGAGAAATGAGAAAGCCTATTTATAGTTGAGGTTTAAGGACCAAACAATAAATAGCCCATTATCTCAAAGACCAAAAAAAAATTATCCCATGCCACTTTTTCAAAGTCAACTTTAGGGTGCTAAACTTGCACCACTTTGTATTGTTTGCCATTAATGTTGTCTCCCATTAATGTTAACAATCTCCACCTTGAAGATTTGATTAGGATAATCACATCTTCACACACTTCCTTTAACTCCCCAAATTCGATAAAGCTATCTTTTGTAGTGCCTACAAATGCACTCTCGAGCGCCATACACCTGAAGGTGCTCAAATTCTCAGGATGTTAATCAAGTTCAAACAATGATTAAACTTGATTGTTGTTACCACCTTGGTCATCATATCTGCGAGATTATCTGCTGTCGGAATCTTCTGAAGTAGAATTTTTCCTTTTTCAAAGACTTCCCGCACAAAGTGATATCTTACGTCGATATGCTTGGTTCTTGAATGATAGACTTGATTTTTCGCTAAATGAATAGCGCTCTGACTGTCACAATATAAACTTATGTGACTTTGAACAACTCCTAAGTCTTTCAACAATCCATTAAGCCAAATAGCCTCCTTAACAGCTTCTGTAACTGCCATATATTCTGCCTCTGTAGTAGACACAGCTACTGTAGACTGTAAGGTAGACTTCCAACTCACTGGGGCTTTCGCAAGAGTAAACAGATACCCCGTAGTTGAACGACGTTTATCTAAATCACCAGCAAAGTCGGAATCAACATATCCAACTACAAACTGACCAAGTGCTTCATCCTGTTCAAAAATTAAACCAACATCTACGGTTTTTCGAAGATACCGTAGAATCCATTTCACAACTTGCCAATGTCCTTTTCCAGGATCATGCATATACCTGCTCACAACTCCAACAGCTTGTGAAATGTCAGGCCTCGTACACACCATCGCATACATCAAACTCCCAACTGCATTAGCATATGGGACTTTCGCCATATATTCTCTTTCTTCTTCAGTTTTCGGAGATAATTGAGCACTAAGTTTCAAATGAGAAGCAAGTGGGGTACTTACATGTTTTGTGTTTTCATTTACACCAAAACATTGTAATACCTTTTTCAGATATTGCTTCTGATTCAAACAAAGCTTGCCTCTCTGTCTATCTCTACTTATCTCCATGCCGAGAATCTTCTTGGCCTCACCTAGATCTTTCATCTCGAACTCTTGATTCAACTGAGCCTTCAGCTTATCTATCTCATTTTGGCTCTTCGAAGCGATTAACATATCATCAACATACAAGAGTAGATAAATGAAAGATCCGTCATGCAGCTTCTGCAAATACACACAATTGTCATATTTGCTTCTTGTGTACTTCTGCCTTCTCATAAAGCTATCAAATCGCTTGTACCACTGCCTCGGGGATTGCTTCAATCCATATAGCGATTTGTTAAGCTTACAAACCCAATTTCTACCACCAGCATCTGTGTATCCTTCTGGCTGAGTCATATAGATCTCCTCTTCTAACTCACCATGCAAGAAAGCCGTCTTAACATCAAGTTGAGCTAGCTCCAAATTCAACTGTGCTACCAAGGCCAACAAAATTCTAATGGAGGAATGCTTCACAACAGGGGAAAATACATCATTGTAGTCAATTCCCTCCTTCTGAGCGTAGCCTTTAGCTACCAATCTTGCCTTGTAGCGAATATCCTTCTTGCTAGGAGATCCATCTTTCTTTGCGAATACCCACTTGCATCCGATTGCCCTTTTACCTTTCGGTAATTGCGCCAACTCCCAAGTATTGTTCTTCAGGAGAGACTGCATTTCTTCATCCATGGCGCTTTTCCATTTATCACTTTCTAAGCTTTGCATTGCTTCTTGATAAGTGATAGGAATATCATCAACAACGGGAAGGGCGTAGGCCACCATATCAGTAAATCAAGCAGGTTTACGAATTTCTCTCCGTGGCCTTGCAACTGCAACTGGTTCTGGTGTACTTAGTGGTTCTTGGGTCAGAACCTCTTCAACCTCTAATTCCTCCATTGTGGCTGGAGAATTAAACTTATTAACTGGGCAAATCCCCATCTGCTCAAACTCCACCTGTTTTGGAGTACACTCCACCTGCTGTGGAGTATTGCTCATCTGAATATCTTTATCTGCTACATTTTTCAATATGGCAGATTCATCAAAGGTAACATCTCTGCTACAGATCATTTTCTTTGTGCTTAAGCACCAAAGACGAAATCCCTTCACTCCAGAAGTGATTCCCATAAAGAGAGCTTTCTTTGCCCTCGGATCTAACTTTGACTCCTTCACATGGTAATATGCAGTGGTTCCAAACACATGTAAGGAATCATAATTTGTAGCCGGTTTTCCAGACCATACCTCCATAGGAGTTTTTCTTTCTAATGCAGATGATGGCAAACGATTAACAAGATGGCCAGCGTATGTCACAGCCTCAGCCCAAAATTACTTGCCCAACCCAGCATTGGACAACATACATCGAACTTTCTCCAGCAATGTTCGATTCATACGCTCTGCCACTCCATTCTGTTGTGGTGTATCCCTAACTGTGAAGTGTCGAACAATACCATACTCTTGGCACACATCGAAGAACGGATCACTTTTATATTCCCCTCCATTGTCCGTCCTAAGCCGCTTGATTTTCTTGCCAGTCTGGTTTTCGATCATAGTTTTCCATTTAAGAAAAACTCCAAGCACTTCATCTTTAGTTTTCATGGTATACACCCAAACTCTTCTGGAAAAGTCATCAACAAAAGTAACAAAGTAGTGTTTTCCTCCCAACGAAGGTGTTTTGGAAGGCCCCCACACATCTGAGTGAATATATTCCAAAATACCTTTTGTATTATGGATAGCAGTGCCGAATTTCACTCTCTTTTGCTTTCCCAGAACACAGTGCTCACAAAATTTTAATTTGCAAGCCTTTGCACCTTTCAACAATCCTTGCTTTGCCAGAATTTGCAAGGATTTTTCACTGCCATGTCCCAACTTCATATGCCACAACTGCATTGAGTCCAAGTCTTTGTTACCGGAAGCTGCAGCGACTGCTCCAATAACTGTACTACCTTGGTAGTAATACAAGTTATTTTTCCTGATGCCCTTCAATATCACAAGTGCGCCAGATGTCACTTTCAAAACCCCATCTCTCATAGTAACAACTGAACCATTGGATTCCAAGGCTCCCAATGAGATGAGATTTTTCTTCAAACTGGGCACGTACCGAACATCAGTCAGAACTCTGGTTGATCCATCTTTATTCTTTAATTGGATTGAACCTATCCCAACAGTTTTACAGGCATTGTCATTGCCCATATAAACAACTCCTCCATTTAGTTCTACTAAATCAGAGAACCACTCCCGGTTAGGGGACATATGATAGGTACAACCCGAATCCAATATCCACTCATCTGAATGGAACGACGATGATGATGCAACCAGTGATAGTTCAGAGTCACTAGTATCATGCTTAGCAACACAAGCATCTACAGCAGCTTTTCCCTTATTCTTCAGCTTTGGACAATTTTTCTTCCAGTGGCCTTTCTCATGACAAAAAGCACATTCATCTTTCCCGAGTCTGGACTTTGACTTTGATCTCCCCTTTTGAGTTTTCTTCCAAGTGTATGAACGACCTCGGACTACTAAAGCTTCTGTATCTCTGATTGAGTTTTTCTGTTTGTCCTTCTTTCTCTGTTCATAGCTGTATAAGGCCGCACAGACTTCGCTCAAAGATATATCACTCCTGCCATGAAGTAGAGTAGTTTCTAGGAACTCAAACTCCTCAGGAAGTGACCCCAACAGCATCAAAGCCAAATCTTCATCTTTGAATGTCTCATCCATATTCAGCAAATCAGTGACTAACTGATTAAATTTGGTGATGTGATCATTCATTGTGGTACTTGGGACGTATGTGAAGCGAAACAGTCTTTTCTTCAAGTGGAGCTTATTTTGACTGTTTTTCTTCAAAAATTTTTCTTCAAGTGCCACCCACAACTTATTTGCAGAAGTCTCCTTTGAAAAAGCATACCTCTGCTCTCGAGAAAGGCATGATCGAATTGTGCCACATGCCAACCGATTGATCGCCTTCCAATCTTTCTCCTGTACATCATCTGGTTTCTCTTCATCAATGGCAATGTCTAGACCCTGCTGAAAAAGGGCATCTAGAACCTCACTTTGCCACATACCAAAATGGCCCGTGCCATCAAAGATCTCCACGGCCAATCTTGCATTTGCAATTGTCGGTCTTGTCCACATGGACGATGTTGAAGCTCCTACACCGACCGTTTTCTCCATAATCTTTCAATATACCTAAGGAAATCTTTTCTGATGTGGAAGATCAGTTCAAACTGCAACCACAGAGCATACTACGATTAACCTTCGGCTCTTGATACCACTTGTTGTTCCAATAGGGTCGGAAGCGTGTAAATTATTGTACTAAAAAATCACACAAAGTTCAATTCCCAGGGAAGAGAGGTGGATCACATGGATCTCTTAAATACCAAGTCTTTCCTTAGTCAGAATATCCCTTCTATAGTAATTTACTAGCACAATTAAATACTACTATTATACCCTCAAATATTGAAAGAAAAATAGGACAAGAAAGAACACAAGAGTTTTAACGAGGTTCGGTAAATTATACCTACGTCCTCGGGCACTAACACCAGATGATAACTTTACTATCTCCAAAGTATTACAAACAAATAGAATTCCTTAAGAATTCTCAAATGGGAGAAGAGAGAAAACTAAGAGAGAAAGATTGGTTGGGATGAATTGAAATGAGAAATGAGAAGGCCTATTTATAGTTGAGGTTTAAGGACCAAACAATAAATAGCCCATTATCTCAAGGACCAAAAAAAAATTATCCCATGCCACTTTTTCAAAGTCAACTTTAGGGTGCTAAACTTGTACCACTTTGTATTGTTTGCCATTAATGTTGTCTCCCATTAATGTTAACACTAACTTCCTGTTGAAGAAAGCATTAAAAAGAAAAGCATATTACAATCAAGTTGTAAAAAAAAAAAAAGGTTTTAAACTAGTTTTTTTTTCCTTTTTATGCAACCAATTACAAGCAAGATGGAGCTTTTATTTGGTATCGGTAAGTGGGAATAAAAAGGAATTAATTCAGGTAAAAGAAAAAAAGGCGGCTACTGAAAGAACAAGGAAAGTCGAAAGGGAGGAG
The DNA here is from genome assembly GCF_007990345.1 of Gossypium hirsutum. Taxonomy (NCBI): domain Eukaryota; kingdom Viridiplantae; phylum Streptophyta; class Magnoliopsida; order Malvales; family Malvaceae; genus Gossypium; species Gossypium hirsutum. The sequence goes on along the minus strand of NC_053434.1, from coordinate 9,523,623 downwards.
AAGAGAAGGAAAAAAGGAAAATCGCAAAAGCAAATACGTTGTCGAGAGCAAACTTGTATAATCACGAAAAATTAAGACTTTAGTTAATTGAAACTTTTCGAAATAAAAACTTCCATTTTTTTCTGACAAATGGTCATCATACTCAGCCATCAAGAAATTTTCGGCAATTTAAAAACCGCGGGAAACTTTTCAAATCTAAAGACCAAGAAAAATGATAAAATTAATCAAATTTAATTCTAATAAGAAAAACAAAATTAAGGAATGCAAGTTGTATCACAAAATTGAACTTCACATCCCGAACCAAAACTTCAAAGAAATTTACAAAAAATAAAAGAAGAAATGAATAGAATCAACCTTAAAAGACGCGCGTGAACCAAGGAAAGTCAACAACACTAAACAAGGAAAATGGAGATTTTTCAATACAACCTAATTAGGATGGGGTACCTGGATTAATTGCAGCTTAAAGTTCTTTAAAAAAAGAACCCTTTTGTTTTAGTTCCAAGGTAGGGAGAAGAAGAAGAAGAAGAAGAAATCAGTTACCTAAAGAAGCTCAGTCTTTTTAAGTGAGATAGAAAATGAGAGAAGCTGTTTTTGAGTCAGAAGTTTCAAAGCTATCAGATTTTTATAGGCAGAGAAAAGGGATAAAGGTTGGGCCAAGGACGTTACCATTTCCCCCACCTCCCCCTTTTTCCACTAATATCAACCCTTTCTTTTCTCTTTTTATTCGTTTAACCTCTGCAAATTTAAAGCAAAAAGAATAGGAATATGCAAGTTTTCCTTTCATTGTTGTTGTTTCCCACTGTATTTTACCGATTCGGGCCATGGTCTAAGGTTTGAATTCCGGAAATGCCGCTTGGTATTTGGTATTAAACTGTTAGACTTGTAAATTACGGTTATGGGTTTATATGTGATATATTGCATTTTTTGGAATTTCTTTTCCTTTGTTCAAACCCCTTTCTTGGATTTCAAAAAATATATTTATGGCCTTCTTCATATTCTCACTTTTTGCTATTGTATTTTTTTTTTCCATTCATATTTTTTGGCTAATATAGTTTCCATTATGGTCTTTGATTTTTTTTTGTAATGTTAATATAAATTACATTAACAGTGAAACAATGTTAATAATATATCTTTAAAAATAATAAAAAATAATTTATTTATTTTTCTAAATTTTATATTTTTTCTCAATTTAATTTTAGAAATTAGCTAATTTTTTTAATCTGATTTCTAAACTCAAATTCCATTAATATGTTAAATGCCATGTCATCACCGAATATTTTTAACAATTTTATATAATATCTAAAAATTAAAGAAAGTTATAAAATTTTTAAGGGGTGGCCTAATCTCTAAGTACTATATTAATTCACTTTATCAGAAATTCAAGTTTAAATACCAAGTTAAAAAAATTGTCAAAATCTAAAATTAGTGTGGACAAAAAATTTCAAGGATTAAAAATGAAAATAATACTAAATTCATGTTGTTTGATCCCTTAAATATAATTAATTTTTAACATTTTCCTTTGTTTTAGGGTTTTGTAAATTTTGATGAGTTGTACTTCATACATGCATGTGAATATATAATAAATAACTATGTAGGGTGACTTTCTATACTCTCCCAAAATTAATTTCATCATAAATTCCAAACTTCTAAGTTCTGGAAATTGAAATGCTAGCTCTCATAGTTGTTAATATTCTTTGCTTCAAATTTAGGGATGTTTGCAAGAGAAAAAAAAACAAATTACTTTTTTTTGAAATATTTATAAATTCCATTATTTTCATATAGTTACGTAAGGTTAGTGTGTGTGACCTACGTTTGGGCAACTTGAAATTGACATGTTAAGAAAATAAATAATTCTATTAAATTTTAATGATTTTGACTTAATTAACACGTCAGATCTAAGTTGTCATTGTTATAAGTATACATGCTGTTAAAAATAGATTCACATTCGTTAAATATACTCATGTTAGATCCAAGCTATGATTTAAGCAATTGAAATGTTTTAAATTATTACAACCAATTTGAATCTAAGCCATGATTTAAGGGCATATGATGCAATTATTTAACACATTGTTTTTACTGCATTCTTTCATAAAAGATGCACTAATTACATAAAATTTTAGTGTTTTAACAAATTCATTTAAATTATTGAATGTTTTTGTGTTTTTGAATTCTATTTATATCTTCTCAATGAATTTTAGTAGTTTGGAGTAATTAGAGAAAAAATTGAATCCTTGAAGAGATTTACTTGGGTATTAAATACAGTTGCGGAGGCTTATGTTCTAGTATGCGGAACTTTCAATGAAAAACAACAAAAAGCTTAGGTTGGTTTTAGGATGCCCCCACTGCGGGAGGACCAAAGGAGAGGTTGCTGTAAAGGGACCACATATTTATGGCTTGCCCAGTCCTTTACTTTCTTTTCTGTGCAAATTGAAACACTAGATCAAGATGGATTCTCTTTATCTTGTTTGGATCTTAGGAAAATTCACAAAGAAAAATTACAGTGATCGTGGGCAACAACAAGAGTATTGGTTTTAGAGTAAGACCGGTCAACATCTGAGGTTTGGTTTAGTATTTAACTCCGGTCTGTTGAGCTGTGGTTATATCATATAGAATTGTTTAAAAATTAAGATTGAATGTTGAGTTGAATTAAATATATATTCGATTCAATTTGAATTTCATCTTATTTGACTCAATTCGAGAAAATTTTAAATTTGTCAACTCAATTAACTTGAAAATTTTTCATTTGATTCGTTCGAACGCTAACCTTAAATTGAACATCAAATTTTACAAAATTTAATTAAAAAATAATTTTTTATATAAAAAAATAGAAAATCAAAGCTAACAACTTTACTCGGTTGATTAAGAACACAGGCTTAACCATAGTCTCCAATTTTTATACTCAATCCACACTTCCACTGGAAGATAGTTTTAATTCCATCCGACATACCCTAAAAGTGTTATATTTTTTAAAATAAAAAAGTTTAAACTTCCTAGTTGGTCCTACTTCATCATGTCCATTAAAAACAAATATAAGGATTCAAGCAATTATATTGAGATTAAAGTCTAACCTACCACGGACAGCAACCACCAAACCTTAGAAGTCAACTATGGGGCCTATATGACAAGACCCACAAAAAATCAAATGATGTTGCATTAGTAAGATGATGATTAAGCGAATAAACGCACTTTATTTATTAATATATAAATAGAAATACGATAAAATTTTACATTCTAGAAAGCAGTACTAAAATAGTTTTTGACAACATTATCACACAAAATTTGTAACACTTTATTATTTGTTGGCCCCACGCATCGCGGTGTTTTGAATTGACTAACAACAGCTCCTAATCCTAAATAATGATCAAGAATCTTATGGAAAGTTCCCTTCCAAACAACTCGGAGCTCGAGGGGACCAATGGCATTGACCTTGCGTGAACTAACATAGCCTGCATCCACGAAAGATCGATCCAAACAATTGCAACATTCTTTTAGGACCTCGTCGCTTACTTCCCCACTAATTTCCCAAAAGATCACATAATGACCTGGGTCAGTCGATACGTCCACATTACTAGAGAAATCAATCACTTCCAACTTTTCTTCGGCAATTAACTTGGCGGCTTCTTCCACGGCAAGTTGTAAATCTTTCTCGGTGTTCTTGTCGATGTTTATGGTGAGCATGAGATTCCTCCTGCAAACAAATTTCAGTTCCGGGGTTGAGTTATGGAAGCCCATAACCTTGACCACGTCCCCTAGCCTATACCTGTATAAACCTGGGATTTACATGAAACGATATTAGGGAATTATACTTCTTTTAAAAACTTAGGGAATTATACTTCTTTTAAAAACTAGGACGTAAATAGATACGAATACATGCTACAATGTTTCCATGAAAAAGGACAACCAACAAATTACACTAACATGACAAACATTTCAAATAGCTCAATACTTAATGTTGAATATATACATATACATCTACAAGTAAATATAGAGAATATGGCTAATGCAACTACTTGCCAACCAGTACTCGATTGCCGATGACTAAACTACAAGAAGTTTCCACCAAACATCTTTAAAAGTATTATATTTAAGTTTGATGAGCGTGATTAACTTACTTTTTTTGTTATGCATGATTTCTAAACTTTTATATGACTCTACACAAATACCTATGCAAAACCCTAAAAGCATCCATTTGGCCATAATGCTTTTAATTATTAAATCAGTGAATACACAAGTTTTGACCAAAATATCCATCCAATCCTTTTCATTACATCATTATTTTGTTAACTAATGCCATCCTTAATATCATAAAAACTTTAACATAGTTAAAAAACCATTGACCTCCTCTATGTAGCTTGAGATGACAACTAATTAGACAACCATGAATGTGTACTTGCATGATTTCAGAAAGGAGAAAACCAAGAGATAAAAAGTGTATTAAGAAAAACTTCACTAGCATAATCACTAAGGTCCAGTCAAGAAGGCATGAAAATATGATAAAAGAATGAAGGATAACAAAGTAAAACTAAAAAGGATGCCATATACCATCTTACTTTAAAAATTGGATAGAAATAAATTATATAAATAAAGAAACATATGAAGACATGATGGGTCAGATATGTCTATGTCTCCTTCATTTATGAGTTTTATCTCTGCATTTAAGATACAGAAGTTACCAGTACGAAGCAACGGGAAATATCGCATAGCACACATGGGTCTTCTTGAAAATAGAACTTCTATTTCCTAGTTTTGAGGAAAGTACCAACAAAGAACCATGTGCATGTACAGAAAGATATATCGAAAAGCCAAATAAATTATAAGTACTGTTTGATATAGCTACTTCATGATTATATGAACAAGATGCGATTTTGTCTTAACCAATTAGATCTGAAATGTCTGAATTAAAGAAATTTATTTAGAACAATGCAAGCAGTTATGAAAACAAAAAGCACAGGAAGGAGAAGAATTGCACCAAAATTGCATGTCCTCAAAATGGCTATACACAAATCAAGTAGAAAATTTATCTGAATCACAAGGTAAATATTTAAGGTACCTGCAAAGCTTGTGATGATAACCTCATATTCTTCACCAACCTTAACTTCAGTGAGACCCACTGGCTTTGGCTCCGTGGAAAGGAAAGAAACATTACCATTTTCTTGCATGTGTTCCTCAACATTCTCTTTCAGAGGAATGAACTCAAAATACCCAATATTAGGAAGCACAGCATAAGTAGTTGACTCAGGAGGTAGACTTGGATTGATATTTGCCCCAATCCACCCCTCAGAAGAACCGTAATCAGCACTTATAAGAGGCACATCCGCAGCATAATGCCTTAACTTTTTCAGATAAGGCTCCATGGACCCAGTCATGATCCCATAAATGTATTTAACATTAGGGAACAGCTCTGGTATTAATCCATACCAATGACTTAATCTTGAACATTTATTCTCAATCAAATCAGCCAATTCAGGATTTGGCTTCAGCAATTTGGCCATAGCAGATCGAACAGAAGGTAAAGTGATCCGGCTTGAGAGGACCCCTTCTCTTATATCATCACAGAGCTCTTCCCAAACTTTTTCGAAAGTTCGAAATGCAAGAACAATGCTATGTGCAAAACTAGAGGAAATCAACTGAATTTCCTCATGAAAAATCAGCCCGCATAAAAGATGGCAGTACAAAGATTGGTGAAAATCAGGACCAAATATCACCTCATCAGGGCTACAACACTCAGATTGCATTGCTGTCATCGCTTTTTTGAACTGCGAATTGCGAAAAACATTGGTGGTTGCAGTTCCAGCAAACAAACCCCCTTTGGTCTTGCTCTGCTTGCTACTGTAAATGAACTGCAAAGCCTTCCCATTCTCAATAGGAAATTCTCTGTATTCCAAAAATAGAAACAAATTAATAACAACCAAAAAAATTGTTTAATGGTGGGCTGTGGGCATAACACATGTATTTCAAATCTGGTTAATGTCCACTATATCATAGAAGTTGAAAATAAAGGTGTGGATAAAAGGGAAACTGCTAGTATATTCAATTAATTACCTGTTTCTAAAAGCAAAGGAAGTACGGTATATCTGCAAAGTAGTTTCCATCAATTCATCATTGAAAGGCACAAATTTGGGCTTTCCTTGAGTAGTGCCAGAGCTGCGAATTTCAATAAAAGGCTGTCAGTCTTGGAAATCAAATGATAGCAAACAAACTAAGAGGTAGAAAGTACCTGAGAGAAATGGTTGTTATCGGTTTTCTGGTGAGAATCGGAGAAAAAGCACCATCAGCAACTCTTTGAATATAAGACTCCAAGTCCTTGTGAGTGACGAGAGGAACACAAGCCTTGAAGCTTTCAGGGTCAGTTCTGCCATTGAGGCCCATATTCTGCAAATACTCGGCGCATCCATTTTCTTCCAAAATCATCTTTAAAGTCTGTCTTTGAACATTCTCAGCATCTTTGGTCATTACTTCGAAATCTCCTACTAGCTTTTCAACGTCCAGAATTTCCATCTTTTCCAACATCGTTGAAACTATGAGCAAAAATAAGAGAAGACAATGAAATGATCACTATCTAACTTCCCCTTGAAGGAACTGATTGGAAAGCATGAAAAAGAAAAAGCAAATTACTATCAAGTTCTCCAAAAAAAAAAAACCAAAGTTTTACACTAGTTTTTTCCTTTTTTATGCAGCCAAGTACAAGCAAGATGGAACCTGTATTTCACGTCGGTAAGTGCAAATAAAAAGAAATTAATTCAGGTAAAAGAAAAAAGGCAAATCGCAAAACTTGTATAATCACGAAAAACTACAACAATAAATAATTGGAACTTAAAAAAAAAAAAACATTTTCTTTGGCAAATGGTCAACATTGTCAACCATGAAGAAGTTTGTAGCAAACTTATAACCGTCTAGAAAGTAAAGAACGGATATTGAAATGCAAATTGTATCAAAAATTTGAACTTTTCCAAAACTTAAAACTCATCATTTTCGAAACTGAACCAAACCAACTAGTTGAACTGAGAACCAACAAATCTGGCGGTCCAATCACCCTTATAAAACGGAAATTAGATAAACTGTTGAGAACCGGTTAAAAACGGGTTAAACCGATATTGGTTTATGTCTTGTGATTTTCAGTTTGCTTTTCTTCAGTTTTGAGCTTTGGATAGTCTCTTTTTCAGAGTTGCTTCTTTTTTATTCGAATAGCCAAATTTGAATGAATGAATAGAATCAACCTTAAAAGAAGTGCCTGAAGTAAGGAAAGTGAACAACACTAACCCAAAAAAAAAAAGATTTTTTCAATAAAACATAATTAGAATGGGGAATCTGTAGCTTGAAAATCTGTGAAAAAATTTCTTTTGTTTTAGTTCAAAGGCAGAGAGAAGAAGAAAAAGAAGGACGCCAATTACCTAAAGAAGCTCAATCTATCAAGTGAAAGAGAGAATGAGAGAAGCTGATTTTGAGTACGAAATTTCGAAGGTATCCAATTCTTATAGGAAGAGAAAGAGATAAAGTTTGGCCAAAGGCGTTACCATTTTTTGTCTTTTGTTTTTCCTTTTTCCATCAATTTCGACCTTTTCTGTTTTTGTTTTTATTTGTTTAACCGCTGCAAATTTCAGGGCACCAAACAAGATAGCTAGCTTTGAACCTTGATAAGGATAGTTAGGTTTTGGGACCCAAACCCCTTTTTCCAACATGTTAATCATCTCCCTCATTATTATTTACTGACTAAACAAAAAATGGCTCATGTCTTTTGTTAAGGATAAATAAAAGAAGTATTTAAATAAATTTTCTATTGAAAATTTTATTGTACAATAGAGTTAAATTTTATATTTTTCATATTTTAATTTTATTTCCATAATTTGAATGTTTTTAACAATAATTATCTTCATAGGTTCAAACTATATTATATATATTCAATTAATGATAATTATAAAAAATTAATTTTATTTTTTTATATTTTAATGACTTCTATAATTTAAATATTTTAATGGTAATTATATAATAATTAGACGCTTGTTGATGATGCTTTTGAATATTATTGCTGAGCTCATGTTCCCCTAAGATTGTAAATAATGGTATATGGAACTCTTCTCCAGGAAAATAAAATCAAAATATTAATTGGTGGTTTTTGTTTTATTTATTTAAATTTAAAATTGTTCAAAGATATAATTTATTTAACATAAAAGTAAGTTGTCCACGTGTTAGCAAATTAAATTGTTTATGTCAGCTTTCTATTTTAAATCTTGTAATATAATATATATATGATTTATTTTAATTGATATGATATTATCAATTTTAATAATAATGCTGTAACATTCCTCATCTGACTCTACCGCTAAGTCCGAGTTGTGAGATGTTACGTTTGCTATCGAAGCAACTTCAGACAATTTTACAACGTATAACCAATCACAATAGCAAACAATTATCATTCACAATCTAAATATGCATCATAATCAAATCCAATCCCACGTGAGCTTATGGGAGCTCTTTTGTTAACTTGAGCATGAATTAAGACCAATTTGTAAAGTTTTAAAATTCTTAGACTGACATCGCGACTTCACCATCTCCACGTCATGACACTGCTAACTCAGTGAGTCACGTCGCGACATGATCACGCACATCAACATTGTGACGTCACTCTCTATCAACTCACGTTGCAACGTTGGGAGTTGGTTGTCATGACAAGGCGCCTATTTTTTTAGCTTAAATCTCCTTTGGTACCTAATTCAACCATTTGCAAATCAACCTAAATGTAGCATACATCTTTTAACAATTAAAAACATCTTCGTTCCATTCCATACCATGCTAATTCAATCACCTAAACATGTCACTCAAACATTTAACATGTTATATACAACATGATGATCATCTAAACTCAAATGTATCTTTACTTATGTCATATGAAAAATCGAAGGCTTATATAACTTCTTTTAGATGCAACCAAAATATAAGTGAATCGCTTTTCTTCCTTTGCATCTAAACATGCCAATTCTAATTTACTCATCAACTCATTATACCTAAACAATTTCACCTTTCAATCATTAACATAACAATTCATACAAATGCATTATTACTATCTTTAATAACATCAAACATAACTAAACATGCACTATAAGTCCTTCAACAATTTAGCATCCAAAACCAAGCATTAACTTGTTCAAATAAAAAACTAGCATGTGCAACACAAACATTACCAAAATTATCTTCTTGGTACATACATTATGTTCACAATTCAAGTGACCTATTGATCCTATATACATGCCACAACACTTTAATCAAAATGAGCATAACTCTACTGATTTGATGATAATGTGAGTTTCTCTTCGATCCGACTCGAGAGTTCCGCAAGGTGACGATCTACAAGAGAATGAAACAACTAAAGTAAGTATGTAGAATGCTTAATAAGTTCAATTGGAAAATATTATACTTATCTTATTCTTGTTTAAACATAAAGGCAACCAGTGAAAAAATAAAATAAAATAAATAAAATAAAATAAAGAACACACAAATTTTACGTGGAAAACCTTTCGGGAAAAAAACCACGGGCAGAGGAGAAGAAAATTCACTATGTCAAAAAATTTGAATCAAATACAAGAGGAATAGACTATGTCTATTTATAGGCTTGCAAAACCATATTCTAGTAGGATTGAAACACCTTATCCTAATCAATATAAAATAGATGGAGTTTAATAAGGTTTAAAAAACCTTATTCTAAAATAAAATAAAAGAAGTCTAGTTCTATATGGATTTTACTTTTATTTTATTTTCCATCGTATTTTATTTAAATAAGAATTTGGGTCACTTAATTCTAACAATCTCCACCTTGACACAAATTCTCAATGAATAAATTCTTCATCGCGAACTTTCAATAAACAAGTTATCCACCTCTTCCATAAAACCCCTTAAGGGTTTAACTTTAACAATGAACACCAACCAAGTCTAAGCAATGCTCAAACTTGGTTATAGGAGTGACTTAGTCATCATATCTGCAGGATTTTCATGAGTACTAATTTTGCTCACAACAATATCACCACGAGCAATAATATCACGAACAAAATGATACTGAATATCAATGTGTTTTGTTCTCTCCTGAAATATTTGATCTTTTGTAAGAAAAATGGCACTCTGACTGTCACAAAATACTGTGCTGATTTGAAGGTCTTCATTGAGTTCACTAAATAGTCCCTTCAACCAAATAGCTTCTTTACAAGCCTCAGTAATCGCCATGTACTCAGCTTCAGTGGTAGACAAAGCGACTGTAGTTTGCAAAGTGGCTTTCTAACTAATTGCACAACCTCCGATTGTAAAGACGTAACCTATGAGAGATCTTTTTCTATCAAGGTCTCCAGCAAAATCAGCATCAACATACCCTATAACTCCATCTTTAGTTCTTCCAAACTATAAGCAAACATCAGTAGTGCCTCGTAAGTATCTTAAAATCCACTAAACTGCTTTCTATTGTTCTTTATCGGGATTTGCCATATATTTGCTAACTGCACTGACTGCATATGATAAATCTGGACGTGAACAAACCATAGCATACATGAGATATCCCACTGCACTAGAGTATAGAACATGTGACATATACTCAATCTTATCATCTGATTGTGGAGACAAGGCCGATGAAAGTCTAAAATGGGCTGCTAAATGAGTACTAACAGGCTTAGCACTCTGCATATTGAACCTGCAAAGAACTTTCTCAATGTACCCCTTCTGACTTAGGTACAATTTACTTGTTTTTCTATCTCTGAGAATCTCCATACCAAGTATCTTCTTTGCTGGTCCTAAATCATTCATCTCAAATTATTCACTTAGTTGGGCTTTAACCTTTCTTATCTCTCCTTTATCTTTTGCTGCTATCAACATGTCATCAACATAAAGAAGTAGATACACAAAAGAACCATCACTGTTTTTCTTAAAGTAAACACAACTGTCTAAACTACTTCTTTTGAAATCATGAGAAGTCATAAAGGACTCAAACCTCTTATACCACTGTCTTGGTGACTGTTTCAAACCGTAAAGGGACTTTCTCAGCAAGCAAACATAGTCCTCTTTTTCTGAAATTATAAAACCCTCTGGTTGATGCATGTAAATATCTTCCTCAAGTTCTCCATGCAGAAATTCAGTTTTTACATCTAACTGCTCAAGCTCCAAATCATGCATGGCCACAATACCAAGCAAAGCTCGAATCGAACTATGCTTAATAACTAGAGAGAACACATCTGTGAAGTCCACTCCTGGAATTTGACTGTAACCCTTTGCAACAAGCCTTGCTTTATATCTGGGTTCTTCAACTCCTAGAGTCCCTTCTTTCTTTTTAAACACCCATTTACAACGAACAACCTTTTTACCTTTAGGAAGTTTCACAAAGTCCCATGTTCTGTTTTTATGGAGTGATTCCATCTCTTCTTGCATAGCAAACATCCACTTTTTTGAGTCTTCACAGCTAACCGCCTCAAAATAATTAGATGGCTCTTGATTCGTATCTATATCTTCAGCCACATTTAAAGCATAAGCAACTAGATCAACCTCGGCATACTTCTTTGGAGGTTTAATTTCTTTTATAGTTCTGTTTTTGGCGATAGAATATTGTGGTGAAGAAGCAACTCTATTCTCAATTTTTGTTCTGGCTTGAGAAGTTGACTCTGTATTAATCTGATGCTCCACCTGCTTTTGATTTTCTTTATTGGAAGAGTCTTTAAGAGATAAGTTAGGTAGCATAGCAGTTTCATCAAAAACAACATCTCTGTTAATCACAACTTTTCTATTTTCAGGACACCATAACTTATACCCTTTTACACCAGCTTTATAACCAAGAAAAATGTATTTAATAGATCTCGGTTCCAATTTTCCATTATCAACTTGAGCATACGCAGGACACCCAAAAATCTTTAAATCAGAATAATTAGCAGGATTACCAGACCATACCTCTTGTGGAATCTTTTTCTCAATGGCAACGGATAGAGATCGGTTGATCAAAAAACATGCAGTAGAGGCCGCTTCTGCCCAAAATGCCTTGGGTAAGCTGGCATTTGTAATGAACCGAAAGTTACGGTATCGAAAATTGAGTTTTGAGTACTGTTTTCGTGAAATTAATTCATGAATATTTATTAGAAATATTTATGAATTATAGTTGAATGGTTATTTAATGTTTGATTAAGTTAAGTAGCTTGAATTTAGAATAATGACTAAATTGCATACGGTATAAAAGTTTAATTATAGATTAAAGATTAGTAAAAGGGACTAATCTAGCAATTAGACCCTAAGTGCCATGTGTGTGAATGTATGATATAACATGTGTAATAGTTGGTATATATGTGTAATAGCTATAAGATATTTTATGTTATGGCTATTACACATGTTAATTTTATATTTATTATAGGTTAATAATAATATAATATAGTATAATGAATAAAGAATAATGAGTAAAGAAACATAAAAAGAGTTATAGAGAGCAAACGTGAGAAAGAAAGAAAAAATAGAAAAGGGAAATTTGAGGATTAAGGCCCTAAAGTTTGATTGGTAAGTTGTTTTAGCTCATTTTCTTATGATTTTTATGTTTATGGATGCCTCATTCAAAGTTCTACATGTATGAGGTTAAAATGAAGAAAAATAGAAAATTTTTAGATATTGATTTAGTTGAATAAATTGAGGTTTTATGGGTTAAATTGATAGGAATTGAAGTTAGAAGTGAAAATTGAGTGATTTATTAAAAGAATTCTAAGTTAGGTTTAAATAGGGATTAAGTTGAATAGAGCTCAAAATTTATATTTTATAATGAATTTTATGAGTTAGAAATTGTTAATGAGTTGATTAAAAGAGAATATGAAGCTTAAGTTAAAGAAAAAAAAGATTAGTAATGGAAAAAGGACGAAATTGGAATTTTTGTAAAAGTTTGATAGAAAGTGAAAAATATGTTTTATGAATTAGTATATTGATGATTTTTAATTGTATGATTGTTAGTAGCAAACGTAGCACCGGATACGTCATCAAAGAAGGGAAAAGAGAAAGTGAACGAAGATATCGATTAAATTCGATAAATAGTGGTTTGTATTTCTATAAACCGAGCTTAATCGTTATTGCTATATTTGATATTGATATTGTATGAAAATGTGAATGAGGTAAGTATTTTTACCATATTGAAATGAATGTGATTTTAAATACCCTATTAACAGTGTCGGGCTAGTCGGATATAGTTGACATGTCATAGGAATTGGAAGTATTGGGATATTCCGACATTGAGTCGATGAGACACTATGTGTCGACTACTGTTAAAGTTCCAGATTTGTTCCGATGAAGTACTTTGTGTACTATAATGTTAAAGTTCCAGATTTGTTCCGATGAAGCACTATGTGCTTATCCCGGAGTGTGGGTTGGATCCGTGTATCCGTTAGTATCCGAGTTATGTTAATAAGGGTAAATAAAGTAAAGATTATTAAAGTACTGATTGATATTAAATAATAGCAATAATGTGTTTGAATTACCATGTTTTAAAGTTGATTAAGCTATTGTTTATAGAAATACCACTGAGAGTATTCTCAGCGTACGGTTTGTTTCCGTGCGCAGGCTAGGTAAGAAAGTATAAGGACTCAGCATACAAGCCGATCCCCGAACTCAAATTGGTGAAGTTTCTATCTTTTTGGAAAATGGCATTGTACCTAGGATGTCTTTTGGTCATTTTGAAAGTATCTAAGTTGTTAAGTGATATTTTGGTATGTTTTGTAAATGTTACCAAAACCTTAAGTATGGTATGTTTTGATATGTTAGTGAAGAGTAATAAGAGGAATTGTTGGTAAATGTTGTAGAGAGAAGAAATGAAGATGTTATAAACTTAGTTATCAACATTTTATACTAAAATAGATTTGGACAGTAACAGTAGTCCAACTTTGAAAATATACCAAAAATAGTATAAAGTGAATTAGATGATGAATAAAATATGTAATTGAAGCTTAATGAATCTATTTTTATATGGAAGAAACAAAATAGGTAAAAGAGTTTTATTTTATGAGATATTTACGTTTTGGTGAAATAGGGTTAGAACAATTTTTGGATTCCCTATTCTGACTTTAGAAATTCACCATAAATTGTGTATTAAGAATTAGGACTCAAACTTTATTTGTATGGATTCCTTATTGAGTCTATTTTTAATTGAAACAAATGGCATAGTCATTGGATTTCTGTATAGGAAGAAATTTGATTCGTAGTGCACAAGGGTCAGAGTAGCCGAACCCTGAAACAGGGGAGACTTTTTCTAATAAACTGTACTAATTGGCCAGACCAAAAATTCTAGAAAAAAATTAGTAAGTAGATATATGAGTATAGTTTCAGGAAAAATTTATGGAATTGGATTTCGAGTTTCGTAACTCGAGATATGATTTTTTTAGCGACCGTGATGCAGATGGATAGTTTACTACGAAAACTGTTTAAGTGCTAAGATAAGTTTTGTAATGTCTCCTGCTTGACTCCGGCAACGGTCTCGGGTTGGGGGACATTACAGCATTTGACAACATACATCGAACCTTCTCCATGATCGTTCTGTTCATTCGTTCTGCAACACCGTTTTACTGTGGAGTATGATGAACTGTCAAGTGTCTCATGATCCCTTCTGACTTGCACAATCTATTAAACTCATCAGAACAAAACTCTAAGCCATTGTCTATGTGGAGGTATTTTATCTATTTTCCCTTCTGTTGTTCAATCATAATTTTCCAATACTTAAATACGGAAAACACATCGTTTTTCTGCTTCAGGAAAAACACCCAAACTTTTCTGGAAAAATCATCAATAAAGGTTAGCATATAATTAGCTCCACCTCTTGAAGGCACTCTGGATGGCTCCCACAGATCAGAATGAATATACTCCAACGTTCCCTTCGTGTTATGGATTCCTCTAGTGAATCGAACTCTCTTTTGCTTCCCAAAAACACAGTGCTCACAGAAATTCAGTTTGCAAATTCCTTGCCCATTAAGAAGTCCTCTTTTGTTTAATTCTGTCATGTCATTCTCACTCATATGCCCTAGACGCATATGCCAAAGTTTAGTAATATCATCATCTGACAAGGAAGAGGAAGCGACAGCTGCATCACCAGTAACAGTAGAATCCTGTAAAACATATAACTTGGCAATCTTTCTCTGCCCTTTCATCACAACAAGGGACCCTTTGGAAATCTTTAAAACCCCACTTTCAGCTATGTATCTGTACCCTTTTAAATCAAGAGTACTCAACGAAATTAAATTTCTTTTCAATTCTGGAACATGCCGCACGTCACTAAGTGTTCTGACAACTCCATCAAATATCTTAACTTTAATTGTTCCAACACCTGTGATTTTACATAAAGCATTATTTCCCATCAAAACAACACCTTCAGATACTGTTTCGTAAGTTGTAAACCAATCCCGATTGGGACTCATGTGGAAGGTGTAGCCTGAATCAAGTATCCACTCCTCGCTTACTTTAGAATCATTGACAGAAGCGACTAGAAGTTCAACATCGCTGTAGTCTTCTACAACATCAGCTTCACCAGAATTTTCTGGTTGTTTTCCCTTTTGATTCGCAGCCTCCCTTTTAATCTTATTTTGTAGCTTATAGCACTCAGATTTAATGTGCCCTTTCTTATTGCAGAAGTTGCAAGTTTTACCTCTGTTTGAAGATTTTGATCTACCCTTAGATTTACCACGAGGATTCCGTTCCTGTGTCCTACCACGATCATCATCAGCATTCCAATCTTATCTCCCACGAACAATGAGACCCTCTCCCTGAGAGTCGGGTTTAACCACAAGATGCTTCATCTTATCATACGAGGTTAAAGAATCATAAACCTCATCAACTGTGAGAGACTCGCGGCTATATAAAATCGTGTCTCTAAAGGTTGAATAAGACGGGGGCAACGAACAAAGTAGATTCAACCCTAGATCTTCTTTATCATACTGAACCTCCATGGCCTCCAAGTTTGAGAGAATTTCTTTAAACATTGTTAAGTGTTCGTGTACAGACGCACCTTCCTCCAAACGATGAGCATAAAGACGCTGCTTCATATGCAACTTGCTTGTTAGAGTTTTCGACATACATATTTGTTCTAGCCTCTTCCATAATACAGCTGTAGTTTTCTCTTTCATCACATCCTACAAAATTTCATTGGACAAATGCAGATGTAATTGTGTTAATGCCTTTCGATCCTTACGCTTCTTCTCTTCATCTGTTAATATCGAAGGCATCTTATCTATCCCTAGCAGGGCATCCTCTAGATCCATCTGTGCAAGAACTGCTTGCATATTAATTTGCCACAATGCAAATCTGGTGTTGCGATCCAACAGCGGAATTTCATACTTCAAAGACGCCATTACCGTGATCGAGATGAATAACCCGGAAGCTCTGATACCAATTTGTGAAAAAATAAAATAAAATAAAATAAAATAAAATAAAGAACACACAAATTTTACGTGGAAACCCTTTCGGGAAAAAAATCACGGGCAGAGAAGAAGAAAATTCACTATGTCGAAAATTTTGAATCAAATACAAGAGGAATAGACTATGTCTATTTATAGGCTTGCAAAGCCATATTCTAGTAGGATTGAAACACCTTATCCTAATCAATATAAAATAGATGGAGTTTAATAAGGTTTAAAAAACCTTATTCTAAAATAAAAGAAAAGAAGTCTAGTTCTATATGGATTTTACTTATATTTTATTTTCCATCGTATTTTATTTAAATAAGAATTTGGGTCACTTAATTCTACCACAACCCTTACTTGGCATAATGTTTAGCTAGCTGAAAGCATTCAAACATCAATAAGGTGAGTTTATAACAATGTCCAAAATCATCCAATGCTACATATAACTTAATCATACCAAGTTATTCACTCTCTTTTACTTATCAATATGACAAATTCAACTAACAAATTATAAATCCATATTAAGCATACATAAATTAAGACAAACACATTTCATTTAATAACAATTCAATTTGATACCAACAATCAATTTCACTTTCTTTTCAAGTTTCCAAGTTTATTTATATTGATTTACCGGACGAACCCTAGTAAAACGAACTCGGATACACGGATAAACTACACCAAACCAAGTTACTTGTTCGAGCTAAATATATATATCAAGTTACTCGTCCAGGCTAAACCTATTTCACGACACATCATGTAACACCCCTTACCCGAGACCGTTTCCGGAGTCGAGCACGAGGCATTACTTAGCTTATCTTACCAATTCGGAGCATAAAAACTAGGTTTGAAAATTTATTTCATTATTCGCAGCAAATCTGTCTAATCGCGCAGCAGTTACTAAATTAATTATAACTTGAGCTACAGAACTCGAAATTTAATCCCGTAAATTTTCCCTGAAACTAGACTCATATATCTACTCACCATAAAATTTTAGAATTTTGGTTCAGCAAATTAGTACAGTTTATTAGTTAAAGTCTCCCCTGTGTCACCACCAGACTGCCCTGACCTCTAGTCACTAAAAATAAGTTTTCTCACTATAGGATTTTCATATGAAGTTCTTACTTGTTTCTATAGAAAATAGACTCATTAAGGAATCTAAGCATGTAAATTTCAACTCATAACCATTTTTGTACATTTTTTATTATTTCTAAACTCAGAACAGTGGACTCCAAAAACAGTTCTGACCCTATCTTACTAAAATTCACATATCTTAAAATATAAATTTCTTTTTTTCTACACCGTTATTTTTCCATGAAAATAGACTCAACAAGCTTTAATTTCATATATCATTCACCCTCTAATTCATTTTATACTATCTTGGGTGATTTTCAAATTCACGTCACTGTGCTGCCTGAATTCTATTTCTTTGCAAAATTTTATCCTTTCATGATTTCCATGCATAATTTATCACCTAATCTTTCATAACAACAAACACCTTCATCCTTAATCATTTTAATAACCATACATCATCAAATACTTACACATCACTCATTAGCAAAATCATCACTACAAACATACAAAATAACTAAATTCCTATACATGCCATAACTTAAACGTGTTTCGATATAAATACCGAGCAGTTGTAGTTGATAGTGTGGACGATCTCCGACTTCTTTAGGATCCTTGAAGTAGCTTTGCAATACTATAAGAGAAAGAGAAATAAAAGAAGTAAGCATAAAGCTTAGTAAGTTTACTAGCAAATAAATAACAATATTTAACTTAAATAATTAAACTCAATGTCTATATCTCTAGTTTACTCTTTAGTTAATCTCATACTAGTTCTCTTACTTGTTTACTTAGAATATTTGTGTGCATAACTTACTCAATCCTTGCTGCATCGTTGAACATCAATTGATAGTATAATAAGTTCTTAAGTCTTACAACTTACCTGAGCTTGCCATTTATGCTTTAAACTGGACTTTCATGAACATGATTCGTTTACAAGTCCGTTGAACTACATTGGAATAATAAGGATCCTCGGGTCTCTTCTGATAATAACATGCCAAAGCCATGTCCCAGACATGGTCTTACATGGGATGTTCTCGTGATGGTGCCCATGCCATGTCCCAGACATGGTCTTATAGGGGACCTCTTATCTCGGTGCCAACGCCATGTCCCAGACATGGTCTTACATGGGACCTCTCGTTTCGGTGCCCATGCCATGTCCCAGACATGGTGTTACAGGGGACCTCTCATGATCTTAAGGATGCCAATGCCATGTCCCAGACATGGTCTTACATGGGATCTCTTTACCCAAATGTCATGACATTCGTATCCAGTACCATCCTTATGTATCAACGGGACTTTTAAATTTTAATTCTCTATCATTTCATGCTTGGATCATCATCAAATAAATTCATAAAATAAATTCATAATTGCTGGAAATTAACAGCATTAATAATAAATATTGAAATATTGCATTTATTTACCGTAAACTTACCTCGGTACCAATTATAGCCAAATTCACCAACTTAGTCTTCAACTTTATTCTTCCCTTTGTCTAACCTCGAGTTTCGTACTTCTTGATCTAAAATAGTAAATTTAACTTATTTAATAATCACATTCATCAAAATAGCCCTCGACTCTAACTTTTCAAAATTACAATTTTGCCCCTAAACTTTTACATAATTACATTTTTGCCCCAAGGCTCGGAAATTAAACTTCATCTCTTATTCTTATGTTTTATAACATTCTGAACATTTTTCCCTTCTATGGCAACATCAAATTCTAATTTAATCCCTTATCAATACTAATTTTATTTTTGCATTCTAACTCTATATTCTCTCTTAATTCTTACTATAAAGTCAATTTAATTCCTCAATTTCACCATAAATCTCTAATTTCGAGATTCTTTCAATTTAATCCCTATCGATTCAAAACTTATATTTTATTTTACAATTACGTTCTTTACTAACTTCTAACTTGAAATTAAATCAATTTAACCCCTAACTAAACCTATATATTTTCTTTCTCAATTCATACCCTTATTCTACCCAATTTCTTGCTAAACTCATATTTAACTATTTAATTTTTATCATGTTTTCATAATTTCAAATTTATTTCAAATTAATCCCTAAAATTCAAAACTTATAGTTTAGTTTACAATTCAATCCTTTATTCAATTCCAATCAAAATTTCTATCAAATACATCCCTAATTTAACAATTTATTCAACATGAACCATGCTTAATAATCTACTAACTTCCAAAATTTCAACTTAATCAAGTAGTATTTTGTTCTAGGATTTCAAAAAAAATATCAAAATTAAGAGAAAATGGGATTAAATTGACTTACCAAATTACTTTGAACCTTAAAACCCCAAATTTCCCTTTTTCTTTTCTTTTCTTTCTTTCTTTCCTTCCTTCCTTCTCTGTTTCGTTTTGCTCTCTGTTTCTTTCTTTCTCCCTTCTCTGTTTTGTTTTGCTCTCTGTTTCTTTTCTTTCTTTCTTTGTCATATATATATAATAATAATATAATAATATAATATAATATAATATATTAATAATATTATAATATAAAAACATAATTATTACTTACGCATGTATAATATAATATATATATTTTAAATTAAAAATATCTTAGATTTTTCTTTTGTTATGCCGCCTCAACTTTAGAAAAAGGCATAATTGCCTATTTGGTCTTTAACTTTTCTTTAATCTATAGTTAAACTTTTATCCTTACTTCAATTTAGTCCTTTTTCATAATTAACTATCAAAGCGTTAAAATTTCTTAACGAAACTTTAATATTATCCTGTTGACACTCTGTAAATATTTTTATAAATATTTACGGCTCAGTTTATAATATTGAGGTCTCGATACCTCGTTTTCGACCCAATTTACCTAATAATTTCTTTTAAATCACAAAATTCACTGATTTAAAAAATATTTCTAAAATCACACTTAACTTATAATTATTAATTAATAAATTTTTCTAACTTTTTCATCAATTTTAGTGATCTCAAATCACTATTCTGACACTACTAAAATTTGGGCTGTTACAACTCTTCCCCCCTAAAAAAAATTTCGTCCTCGAAATTTCTCACCTGATACAGGCTATTAAGTCAAATCTTTCTTCCACCCTTTCAATCGAAGTCCATAAAAATTAATCATAACTCATATCACTTCCGAAATCATATCAGAACTCATTTTAGAACTTGATACTATGCCTGAACTTAACTGAGTAACTCTGATGTTCTCTTGCCATCACTTTTTCACTAGTAGTATGACTACTAAGAAATTTCCAGTAATTGTCTGTCGAAACATAACTGAGAAACTCGAATTATCTTATTTAATACCTTTAAACGAAGACCTTGGAAACCCATCCAGCGAGAAGAAAACAGATAATTTAAACCCATTGTGGAGACCCAAAATATATTGATTCCTTCACTGATGATTACTCAACTTTTCACTGAATAACCCACTCTGATTAGAACAACTGAGTCGATTTTATCTATCAGATAATAACATTTCAGAATAATCCATTCTTCTTGTTGTCAAAACAATCCAGATATACCATATATCATAATCCTCTCGGAACACCAATCGAAAATTTCCACTAATAGCATTTAACTCAAATGAATTTTGACATTCCATTATTGACTTGTTGACATAATTTCAGAATTACCTGAGAAATGAAAACCAAAATACAAGTTTGAGCTCAATCTTCCTCCATCTATACTTTTGCCGATGTCAACCCTTTCACGAAAACTAGAAAGGAATTATATATATAATAAAACTATTTCAATCATTAACATCGAAGCTTTGAACTATACCGAAGCCACAACCATCAAATAGATTAAAAACTATAGAGCTATACTAGGACCGACGTTCCAACTATATAGATAGAACAATACCTCAACATCAATAGTGCACTCCAAAATAGATGAAGAAAACCGAAGTAGTCCCAATAACAACCAGTGCAGTAATACAACTTCTAAAATCTGAGATCCATATCACCGAGTTCCCATGATCAAACCAAGATTTATAACAGTAATAAATATAATTACCTCCGGCCAATGAATATCTTGTACGGATAAACCATGGTTAATAGATAAGATTAGACCATAAGAATAATAAGAAAACCGAGATAATAAAATCCAAGATGTGAAGCTATACTAAATTTCCGAGAAGAAAAAACCACATTGAATGATAAAGAGATCGATGATATCCCAGAGAAAATCCAAAAGAAGAATATCACTTGTACGTACTAGGAATAGTTGTGATAAAGACAATATAAATTCCATATATATAATTCGGAGCTTCAACCAGTAGAAATAGAAAATAGCTTCATATGAGTCTTATCATCAAATCTTCCATCGAACATAATAGATTAGAAAACCAAAGAAAGATAGAGGAATCCCGATCATGAATCAACCAGACTAATAATAATTTCGTCTAACAATACGATTAGCCAACCTTGCTATATGATAAGAATCATATCTGAAAATAAATAATTGCATATACCTCTGAGGATAAAAGAGCATATAGAATACCCATATAGAATACCCAGAAGAGATCATTGTAAAATACTCGACTATAACAACTGCATTCAGATATGTTTGCAATTTTCAACACAATCCCACTGATTACTAAAGTCATCAATAATCTCACATTATCTCAATCATTAAAGAAATCAATTCAGAAGAAATTCCGATTAACCTGCTCTTTAAATTTTATACCTGAGTAAGTCGGTTACTCGTGAATAGCTTCTTCCTTAATAGCGACATTGCAAATCCCAATAATCATTTAAAAAAAATCTAATATCCTTTCTAGAACTCTCTTTACTTGCTATCCCATCCACAATTCTGACTGCATTATTATTCCTTCAATTATTGAACTCTTCAATTTCACACTTGTAAACTTAATGAATACAATTCTTGTAAATTCCATTGTTCAGGTGAGGGGGTGAAGGTCGTAAAGCCTCAAAATTTGACTCTTATATATATACTTATATATATATACACATAACATGACTTTTATCGTTAATATATTCATTACAAACATTCATTTCATACCTTATAAATCTTTACTCATATAGGCAACTCCCCTTTCTCTATCAAATACTCAAATATCACTTTCATCACTGTCAGAACTAGATCAATTGGAGACATTTTTGTCTATTAGTAAAACATTTCTCATTTATCAAGGTTACTCTTTTAAGTGTATAAATGTATATTTTCATCCTTATCTATAAGGATTACTATTTTAAATCTCCATACAGAACTAAATAACATTTACTTATTCACAACTTTAAATTATTTTATTACAAATACATACTTCCTTATTCACAGCTTTGTAACTTATTTTTCCTTTATAATCATTCATCATTGAATCAAAGATAATCTTTTATCTTGTAACATTTTTTTTAGCAGAGGCCCAGTAGACGAAACAGAACACTTAGGAAATATGGGACTGATATAACATCTGATGGCACCGTCCCTTCTGCGGGAATAGGTGCATTACTCTCTACTTCATCTGTACTAGCTCGTTCAAGATCCATAACTATAAAATAAAACATTTTAAAATCATCAGGAGTCGTCACACTATCAAAATATATAAGTATGGCATGTATAGGTAGACTCTTATTCTTACTGAGTATTTCCGAGAACCGACTAAACCTGCTCTGATACCAATAAAATGTAACACCCCTTACCCGAGACCGTTTCCGGAGTCGAGCACGAGGCATTACTTAGCTTATCTTACCAATTCGGAGCATAAAAACTAGGTTTGAAAATTTATTTCATTATTCGCAGCAAATCTGTCTAATCGCGCAGCAGTTACTAAATTAATTATAACTTGAGCTACAGAACTCGAAATTTAATCCCGTAAATTTTCCCTGAAACTAGACTCATATATCTACTCACCATAAAATTTTAGAATTTTTGGTTCAGCAAATTAGTACAGTTTATTAGTTAAAGTCTCCCCTGTGTCACCACCAGACTGCCCTGACCTCTAGTCACTAAAAATAAGTTTTCTCACTATAGGATTTTCATATGAAGTTCTTACTTGTTTCTATAGAAAATAGACTCATTAAGGAATCTAAGCATGTAAATTTCAACTCATAACCATTTTTGTACATTTTTTTATTATTTCTAAACTCAGAACAGGGGACTCCAAAAACAGTTCTGACCCTATCTTACTAAAATTCACATATCTTAAAATATAAATTTCTTTTTTCTACACCGTTATTTTTCCATGAAAATAGACTCAACAAGCTTTAATTTCATATATCATTCACCCTCTAATTCATTTTATACTATCTTGGGTGATTTTTCAAATTCACGTCACTGTGCTGCCTGAATTCTATTTCTTTGCAAAATTTTATCCTTTCATGATTTCCATGCATAATTTATCACCTAATCTTTCATAACAACAAACACCTTCATCCTTAATCATTTTAATAACCATACATCATCAAATACTTACACATCACTCATTAGCAAAATCATCACTACAAACATACAAAATAACTAAATTCCTATACATGCCATAACTTAAACGTGTTTCGATATAAATACCGAGCAGTTGTAGTTGATAGTGTGGACGATCTCCGACTTCTTTAGGATCCTTGAAGTAGCTTTGCAATACTATAAGAGAAAGAGAAATAAAAGAAGTAAGCATAAAGCTTAGTAAGTTTACTAGCAAATAAATAACAATATTTAACTTAAATAATTAAACTCAATGTCTATATCTCTAGTTTACTCTTTAGTTAATCTCATACTAGTTCTCTTACTTGTTTACTTAGAATATTTGTGTGCATAACTTACTCAATCCTTGCTGCATCGTTGAACATCAATTGATAGTATAATAAGTTCTTAAGTCTTACAACTTACCTGAGCTTGCCATTTATGCTTTAAACTGAACTTTCATGAACATGATTCGTTTACAAGTCCGTTGAACTACATTGGAATAATAAGGATACTCGGGTCTCTTCTGATAATAACATGCCAAAGCCATGTCCCAGACATGGTCTTACATGGGATGTTCTCGTGATGGTGCCCATGCCATGTCCCAGACATGGTCTTATAGGGGACCTCTCATCTCGGTGCCAACGCCATGTCCCAGACATGGTCTTACATGGGACCTCTCGTTTCGGTGCCCATGCCATGTCCCAGACATGGTCTTACAGGAGACCTCTCATGATCTTAAGGATGCCAATGCCATGTCCCAGACATGGTCTTACATGGGATCTCTTTACCCAAATGTAATGACATTCGTATCCAGTACCATCCTTATGTATCAACGGGACTTTTAAATTTTAATTCTCTATCATTTCATGCTTGGATCATCATCAAATAAATTCATAAAATAAATTCATAATTGCTGGAAATTAACAGCATTAATAATAAATATTGAAATATTACATTTATTTACCGTAAACTTACCTCGGTACCAATTATAGCCAAATTCACCAACTTAGTCTTCAACTTTATTCTTCCCTTTGTCTAACCTCGAGTTTCGTACTTCTTGATCTAAAATAGTAAATTTAACTTATTTAATAATCACATTCATCAAAATAGCCCTCGACTCTAACTTTTTCAAAATTACAATTTTGCCCCTAAACTTTTACATAATTACATTTTTGCCCCAAGGCTCGGAAATTAAACTTCATCTCTTATTCTTATGTTTTATAACATTCTGAACATTTTTCCCTTCTATGGCAACATCAAATTCTAATTTAATCCCTTATCAATACTAATTTTATTTTGCATTCTAACTCTATATTCTCTCTTAATTCTTACTATAAAGTCAATTTAATTCCTCAATTTCACCATAAATCTCTAATTTCGAGATTCTTTCAATTTAATCCCTATCGATTCAAAACTTATATTTTATTTTACAATTACGTTCTTTACTAACTTCTAACTTGAAATTAAATCAATTTAACCCCTAACTAAACCTATATATTTTTCTTTCTCAATTCATACCCTTATTCTACCCAATTTCTTGCTAAACTCATATTTAACTATTTAATTTTTATCATGTTTTCATAATTTCGAATTTATTTCAAATTAATCCCTAAAATTCAAAACTTACAGTTTAGTTTACAATTCAATCCTTTATTCAATTCCAATCAAAATTTCTATCAAATACATCCCTAATTTAACAATTTATTCAACATGAACCATGCTTAATAATCTACTAACTTCCAAAATTTCAACTTAATCAAGTAGTATTTTGTTTTAGGATTTCAAAAAAAAATATCAAAATTAAGAGAAAATGGGATTAAATTGACTTACCAAATTACTTTGAACCTTAAAACCCCAAATTTCCCTTTTTCTTTTCTTTTCTTTCTTTCTTTCCTTCCTTCCTTCTCTGTTTCGTTTTGCTCTCTGTTTCTTTCTTTCTCCCTTCTCTGTTTTGTTTTGCTCTCTGTTTCTTTTCTTTCTTTCTTTGTCATATATATATAATAATAATATAATAATATAATATAATATAATATATTAATAATATTATAATATAAAAACATAATTATTACTTACGCATGTATAATATAATATATATATTTTAAATTAAAAATATCTTAGATTTTTCTTTTGTTATGCCGCCTCAACTTTAGAAAAAGGCATAATTGCCTATTTGGTCTTTAACTTTTCTTTAATCTATAGTTAAACTTTTATCCTTACTTCAATTTAGTCCTTTTTCATAATTAACTATCAAAGCGTTAAAATTTCTTAACGAAACTTTAATATTATCCTGTCGACACTCTGTAAATATTTTATAAATATTTACGGCTCAGTTTATAATATTGAGGTCTCGATACCTCGTTTTCGACCCAATTTACCTAATAATTTCTTTTAAATC
The DNA here is from genome assembly GCF_007990345.1 of Gossypium hirsutum. Classification (NCBI taxonomy): domain Eukaryota; kingdom Viridiplantae; phylum Streptophyta; class Magnoliopsida; order Malvales; family Malvaceae; genus Gossypium; species Gossypium hirsutum. The sequence continues at coordinate 9,497,381 of NC_053434.1, read as the reverse complement.
ACAAAATTCACTGATTTAAAAAATATTTCTAAAATCACACTTAACTTATAATTATTAATTAATAAATTTTTCTAACTTTTTCATCAATTTTAGTGATCTCAAATCACTATTCTGACACTACTAAAATTTGGGCTGTTACACATCAGGTTACTCGTCTGAGCTAAACTTGTGTCACATAATACTTGAGAATCATCAACGAATGCAGGATCCCGATAAGGCCTTTGATAATCCCCATACAAGTGCGCACAAGGCCCTATTGATATGCCAAATGTATCCTAACATTTTATTAAGTTCACACGAAGGGGGCTTAATTTCTCATATTACAATATCAACACTGTAATTATTCCCGTATTCTTATTATACCTTGTATTTGAATAAATAACTTTAGAAAATTATTTTTTATAAATAAGTTATGATAAAAACACTATAATTTTTTTCATAAATAAGTATATTATTTTTATAATATATAATACGGACACATAAATAAATTATTTTCAAACTTATTAGCTATAACTTTTTATAAATAAATATATTATAACACTTTTATAACATGTAATTTTTTTTATAATAAACTTTTTGGCCCTTGGCTTTTAATTTTTTTAGAATTTAAATAATGATTTTTAATGTAACTTTATAAAATACACAAAGCTATTTTTATAATAGAATTTTCCAGGAATTAGAATGTAAGAAAATTTTTATCATAACCATCCCAAACACTGATACGTATTTATGTTTATAATATAATTTTTTATAAAAATAATTTTTTAAAATTGAATTTTAATGTAATTACCTGTGTAATTACTCTAATTCTCACACTCTCCTTAAGAATTGAAAAGTATAATTGGAGTCCTCCAATAATACCAAATTCAGAAAGACCTACTAATTACAATAATTACTCAAACATATTAATTTTATGTAATTACAAGCAATCATACCCAAATCTAATAACTAAGTAGTTTTCCAAACACACCTAAATCTATGTTGAATTAAGTTGTTTTTTATGTTCAAATTATTGAATAATGACATGTAAAACACATATCACAAGAGATAAAAGCCTGGCAATAATATACAACATTTGCCCTCAAAAGATTTCATTTATAAAAATAAACAATGAGTTTTTCTTTTTTATTCGAAAGACGTATGTTTTATTTATTTTTATTTAAAAATGTTTTAATCTATATACTTTTATAATATATTTGGTTGATTTAGTTTTATGATTTTCGGTTCAGTTGCAAAATTTTTAAAAGTTCATTCTTTTTACAAAATAGGAGTGTAAATGAGACATTGGTACTCGCAAGCTATTCGAATTTGATTCGAAAATTTTCAAACTCAATTTGGTAACTATTAAGTTGAGTTCAAGCTTAAGTAGCTCAAACTATCAGTCAAGCCTAATTTGAGCTTAGTAAGACTTAATTTACTCGAATAGCTCACGAGCCTTATGATCTTTTCATATTTTTTTGCTAATTACATTATTACCCTTAATAAATTGTTAATCCTCAGCTTAATTATCGAGCCGAGCTTGACATTAAGAACAAAAATTGCTAAACAAGCTTAGTCGAGCTCGAGTAGCATGATTATACCTTGAGCTGAGCTATAGCGTAAAAAAAAATGTTTGATCGAGCTTGAGTAGAGTATCGAGCTCCAAATTTCGAGTAGAACTTGATAGTATTCAAACTTGAATCAACTCACTTCAATCTTATTACAAAGTAACAAATATTATTTCAAGAATAATTATATCTTTTTCTATTTTAATAAATCTAAAAGAAATACATTTACATGATAAAAATCATATAATTTAAAATGAAAACATCATAGTCATCATTATCTCAATTTTACCCTTTTACTCAAAATCATATTTAATTTTTATATTAATTTTTCATAAATTTAGTTTATATATGTATTCCACTCATGAGTTGTGGTAATCTAAATGTTATGATTTTCAATAAAGGTGATACCGCCAAACAACAAAGGCAAATATAATATATACATATATATATATATAAAATATTTAAACACGTGTTACGTCTTTGTTCTGCATGAATTTCGGAGCAAAGTCTACGGCCGACTGTGAGTCAGATAATCAAGACAAATCTTACTGATATGAGGCAATATTTTAATGTTTGATATGAAAAAGATGGTTCGACGTTTATCTTGATAGGAAAATGACACGTTTTCAAACATGTGTTCAATTCTATTGTTGTTTGTGTCTGCGAATTGCAGCTATATCAAAATTATTTTTATATCTCGTAGCATGCAATAAATTAAACTTATTATTCTCTCTATGTTTAATTATGAACGGTTATATTTATATTCGAATATAGATTAGAAATAGGTTATATATATATAAGAGTCGGAACATGTAGATTTCTTAGCTTTATCATGCAGTTAGGCATCCAGTAATAAAGTCCACATTTGCTTCATTCTCTTGTGGCTGGTATATCAATCATCGGCTTACGAACGAGTAACGTCTGACTCCCATCGTTCACCACGTACTGTTTTCCGCTCATTTCCTTAACTGCAATAATTTTTGGGCGAGCAATAGGGTGAAACTAGAAAAAACTTTTAGGTGCCGAAATTAAATTATAATTTGTTGATCTAGACATGAGCTACTATGTAGCATGCCACATGAGTTATTATGTTGATCTACAGTTTGATTAACGGTCAACTCATATTGACTGTTAAAAATGGACTGATTTATGAAAAAATTGTAACATTGAGGGTGTTAATCAAAAAATAAAAAAATTAAGGGCACAAAATCAAAAGCCCCCGAACATTAGAGTTTTTTTTTTACAATTATGATAAGAAAAAATGCAATTCCATTATGTTAATAGATTATATTTTTATAATTTTTAAAAGATAAAATTAAATTTTTATATTTTTAAGGATACTAAAAAATAATTTTATCTTTATTAATTTAAAATTTTAAAAATTTTAAAATAATTATATAAAAAAATTATTTTAAGGGGAGCCAGGCCATTCCAGCCCCTTAATTTCACCACTCGCCAGCAATTCATGTTGCTACACAAAAGTGAATGTTATGGGGCTAAAAATAATATGGAGTCAGAATAATGGTGCTTATTTTTTTTTCTGTCTTTGATTTCAAAACAAAGGGATAAAAGGTTGACTCTATAGCGAAGACAGGGAAAAACTTTAGGGATAAAAGATTTCTTGGCTTTATCCCACATTTAGGCAGCCAGCAATATTTTTCCGCAAATTTAAGTCCACATTTTCTTCATTGCCTATTGTCTGATGCATACGGTTTTGATGATATTAATTAAAGGATGTAAAAACAAATTATTAACCCCATGCCCTTTATTTTTTTCCCCTTTCAATTCAATTATCTGTCTTTAAGAATTTAGATGCCCTCCTGGACTGGTATCAGTCATTGGCTTACCAATGTCCGACCCCCATCGATCACCACCTACTGTTTTCCGCTCAATTCCTTAACCGCAATAATTTTTGGGCCAACAATTCATGTTGCGCCACAAAAGTGAATGTTATGGGGCTAAAAACAATATGGAGTCAAATGATCCTTGCTTATTTTTTTTTCTATATCTTGATTTCAAACCGAATGAATAAAAGGTTCTCTCTCATAATTTTTTGTCGGCTATATTGTAAATTCCCTTTCAAAATCAAGGAGAGAGAAAAAAAATAAAATAAAAGTTTATATGTAAAAAAAAATTAAAAAAAAAAGTAAAAATAAATTCTTGTATTAAATTCGTACTCTTAAATCTTTGTCGTTAACTAGAATAATCAATTAAGTCATTCAATTGATGGTTTTCGTTATTGATCACGTTCACCATTAAATAAATTGATGGACTATTAGATGGTTACACATGACAGCTTTTGGTTTAATCTAATATTTTTCTTAAAAATAATTTTAAAATTTCAAATAAAAAATCAGAAAAAAATTAAAAAATTACAAAAAAATAAAAAAATTATCAAAATTATTAAATATTATAAATAATACGAAATTAATATAAACTAATAAAAACTATAAAATTATAATGAATCTAATAAATTATATTAAATTTTATAAAATTAATAAAACATATTTAAATTTTTATAAATACGTATGAAATTTTTTTAAAAATCATAAAAACTATAAAAAGTGTTTAAAATTGATATAAACTTATAAACATCATAAAAAATTTGAATTTGACTGATTAGACTGAAATCAACAAGGGTATCAATCAGGGGCATAGCCGGGGGCTCGCATGGGCCCTGGCCCCCTAAAATATAAAATTATATTTTAGACCCTTAAATTTTTTTAAAAAAATTAAATTAGTAAAGGTAAAATTATACTTTGACCCCCCTAAAATTATAAAAATTTGATTTAATCATTTACAAATTATAAAAATATAAACAATAGAAAATTAAAATTTCATCCGGCCCCCCTAAAAAAATTTTCTAGTTTCGCCCCTGGTATCAATCCGGAGAAAGCCATTAGATCAATTGATTTGGAAATCGAACAGTTGAATAAATTTTTTTTTATTTTTAATGTTTCATTTTTTTTTCATAAAAGCCTAAAAGAAAATTCCAGCACTACTGCACTAGCCTAGCTGATTTACTCAATTTGGATTTTTTTAATGAAAATTAATTATCTCTATTTAATTAATAAATTATTTTAAAATAAAAAATAAGAAAATAATTTTTTAATGTTCAATTCTTAATTAAAAAAATTAACAAAAATACAATACAAATATAATACTCGATCAAATTGTCACTTAACGTAAAATAAAATTATTACAAGATAAATATACTATAATTAAAATAAAAAATCAAACTACTAACTAAATGAACTAAAAACTCACAATTAAATATTTTCGTCTTTTACGGACATAATCAATTCTTTGCTGAAAAGTAAAAAGAAGAAGCTAGGAGAAGAAACTATGGACAGCTTTATTTTCTATCTTAATCCTATAATTATTACACATCGAATTTCCGTTCTATTTATTTTTCAATTTTTAATCTCTGGTCCCTACCTGAGGGCTCTGGTTTAATTAACTCCTCAATGATTGGGAGGTGATAATGGAGACAAAATTGACACTGATCATAAACATGCGTACATGTGAGGTAAAGTATAAAAGAAAATCTTAAAATTTTTTAGGTAAATTGTATCATTATTCATCCAATTATTATGGTATTTTTTTTGTTATCAAATTATAAAAATTGTCAATTTTGTGATTAATGTTTTAGATTATTTGTATTTTCCATTAAATGGTTAATGAAAATGATGATGTGATATTTTTTTAACATGTATAATAATACTTTTAATCTTCAATACTTATACATTTGATCAATTTGATTTTAATTTTAAATAATATAATAAATTTAACCTTTTAACTTTATAAATTCTATTAATTTAATCCTCAAATACATATATTTTATTAATGATAATTCTATAAGGATTAAATAGTAAAATGTACTCACCCTTAGCTCTACTTCACACCCCGGCTGTCCCATTATTCATTTAGTTCAATCTTAATAAAATTAAAAATTAATGCATTTGGTAAATATGGGTACTAATAAATGTTGGGTTTAACAGTAAGATACGATTCACTCTTACAAATAAAATTTAAGTTCAAATCTCAATATCGTTAAAAAAATAATTATAAACTTTAAAAAATTATTTTTTATAATGAGACGGCAATGTTAAAAAAATAAAAATAATCTAAAAAATATGGATAAAATAATTTTATATACATCAGAGAGAAACCACAATTATTTTTTTATATTTAAGATGGCACCAAAAGTAATTAGGTTTGAAACAAATTTAAATCAGAAAAAGTCATTCTCAGATATATTCATTCCCACCGGCCGATGCACCTTTCAATCTCGTTTTCAAGTTTCTAACCGAAACTCATTTAAGCACATGGTTTTTTCAAGTAGAGAAACAAGATATTTTTTGATTGCTCAATCGTCCTGTGATTCAAGATTAGTTTTATATTTCTTTTGGATTTGAATTTAAATAGAAATAGTGTTATTGAATCTCGTGTTAGCTTAATAGTTAGGATCTTTATTACCTCAAATGTTGTTTAGATTCGAGCTACGCTAATTGCGTTATTATTAATACTTTATTCTCCTCTTATAATTCACAAAAAAAAAACTCCTTATATATTAAATAATAATCTAGGTTCTCTAATGTAAAATATCATATTCCAAATATAATTTTATAAGATAGATGGTCCGATCATTGGAAATGTCCATCCAATCAAAGACTTCTTTTTCTTTTTCATTTTTTTTTAAATAAAATCGACTGATGTATTGATTGGAAAAAAAAAACTTTACGATTACAAATCCATCTATAACGACCTGTCTCTAAACTATTTACCATGAATGCCGGTGTCACCTAACTTAATAAAATAAAATTAAAGCTCCATTAAAACTATTCCTAAAAACCAAAAGGTTTAAACCCTAAAAAACCTAATCTAGACAAAATAACCAAAACAAAAACAAAGATCCGGTGGGTAACCAAATCGTCAATCTTCTTCCTTTTCCAACTTCGTCTCTTCATCAGTGGTTCTGGGAAGAGTGGATTTACCTCAATTCTGATAAGTATGTTTCTTGTAATTTGGATCTAATCCTTCCCTCCTTATTTTCTGAGTTTAACGCACCTAACCTCACATTTCCATCAAATACCTCTTTTTTAATACTTAAAACATGTGATATAGTAAAATAAAATTTTCATATTTCAACATCAAATCAAATTTAGAACAAACAATTATTTGTGGCACATTTATTGTTTTTGTATTTATTATTATCGAATACAAATTCAATCATCCTTTAAAAATATAATTTTACATATTCGATTGGTGATTATTAATATATAATAAAAACATAAAAAGTAATTTACCTGGCAATGATTACACCTTTACAAATATTAATTCTTTCATTAAAAATCAATATTAAAGAACAATAAAATAGACATAAATTACACTCTTGTGTTCTACTAAAAATAAAATAACCCAAGAAATCTTTTAAAAAATGGCTCCAATATTTTTATTAAAAGATTGATTGGGTAGGACCCGTTACTACTACTTGTTAGTCAAATGTGAAATAACAAGTAGGTTTCAGCCGAAAAAGTAATGCAATAAACAAAGAAGAAAGCAACAATGGCTACTCGCGTGGATGGGCCAGTCCTGGCCTTCACCAGTAAAATCACACAACATGACCGACTCACCTTAAAACCTATAATCTTTGCTAAAATAATAGCACTCTTTTTTTCCTTTTTCCTCACGTGTTAAACGTTTTGCCTTTCTCTTTGCTTGATTTGCTAATGCTCGAAAACATAACTGCCTGCCGCACTTGGAGGCTCTTGTCCTATAGCAGTGTAACCGACCAAAATGGCTGCTGAACATTAGCCATTCATAAAAATAACATTTCCCAAAGGGTTAAACTATACGTCTACTACGATCGTGGATCTGTACTCTCTCCACGTATTTGTTTTTCCTGCATGTCAACATTGGGAAAAGCTGTCAAACCAAGAGAAGTCCAAATTCGTTGGTGCATAAATGCTACATGCCACAAGCATACAGCTATACTAATTGAATTCTTAGCAGTTACAGTGATAGGATTTATTTTCCATGCAAAAACTACTGCATATTTAAAAGGAATGAGGGTAAATAAGATTAATGTTAATTTTATATATTACTATTAATATTTTAACAATACAACAACCGTATTTTATCTATATTTTACTCATTTAGATCATGCATGTCAAGTTTTAAGTAATTTTAAAATAGGCATAATGACTTGTTTGGCCCTCCAACTTTACTAAAAAAAATCATTTTAGCCTTCTGTCGAAACTATTTTTAAAAGTTTGAAAAAAACGGGGATTGACTTTAAAACGAGGTATGGAGTCGCCACCGATCCTTTTTTAGTTTAGATGTGATCGGATCACCTAATAAATCATTTTATTAAAATATGGATTTTGGCCCACGGAAAATCAAGAAATGAGTTCAGGAGTCGGTTACGTACGAGAAAAGATTAGCACCCTCGTAACGCCCAAAATTGGTACCTAATTGATTAATTTATGTCCTAATGTTGAAAATTTAAAAAAAAATTGAAATACGATCCCCTTAAAAGTGTGTGCACAACTTGAATTGGATTTTAAGATTCACTCGTTTCAAAGAAATAAAATACCACATCCAGCACGTTAGGACACGATATTTTAAGCCTCCAAAAACTGAGATCACTTCATGATTTCCAAAACGCAACGAAAAGGATATTCAATTATTTGGACCAACAAAAACAACGAAACCCAGCACGTTAGGGCACGATTTCTCGAATTTCCAAACATAGAACATTGTCTTATTTTAAAATTTAGAAAACATGAATGAAATTTTAAAGGAATATTTGACTATTTTCAGCATGCAGAAAATCGAAGCCCAACACGTTAAGGCACGATTTTCCAAATTTCCAAACGCCAAACATTGCCTTTGTTTTAGAAGTTTTTTTTTTAAATTGATAGTTACAAAAACGAATTAAAAATACTTGTTTGCTTGAGGATAAAAACAATCGATATTGAGTAAACATGGGAATTGAAACCATAATGCAATTACAAGAAATAAAAAAACATAATTACATATATGAACAATAATATGTGATAACGATATGAAAGCCAATGACGACACGTGATATGCAAGACAACACAAGAACTAGGAGTCAATGATATAAACAATTTAAAGACTATTAAATATATGCAAAGAAATACACAAGCAAAAATTCGAAATAACATAAAAATTGAATAATATATGAATAATTATTAAATATATATATTACGTAAGAAGAAAATCAAAATAAATAATAGAAACCATAGAAAAGTTAATTTAACTAATGATGTATATATGAAAATGGGAAAAAAAAGTGTAAATAATATATACCAAGATACTAAAATAAATAAAATATACAATAACCCTTTAAAGAGAACCAAATTATACATAAATAAATTTAAAATATATATATAAAATTTAAAAGAAAATATTTACATAAGAGTGTACATAGAATAGAGCTAATTTTATCATAAATTATGTGCATAATTAAATGTAATAACATACAAAATAAGATATATAAAAAACGCTAAAATAATGTTTTTTTAAAAAGGTAAAATTGTCAAAGCGATTTAAAATGTATATATGAATATATAAAAAACTAAGTGAATGAAAAAATGAATTATGCAAAAAAAATATAAAAAAATAAAACAAAAAGGATACTTTATAAATACAACAAACCATGGAAATTAAAATAGGGATCAAAGTGCAAGGCGCGCGAATGCACAGGGTCCAAAAAAGTAAAAGATCCAAACTCCTAAACGCAGTACCCAGGTGCGGGCCAAATTAGAGCAATATGCAAATTTTAGGGAAAATTTTAAAAGACAATAAAATGTGAATTGGGCCAATTTAGAAGTGGACACAAAGGAGGGGGACTAAAAGCGCAAATCCCCCATCTAAAAGGCAAATACGCGTGGACCAAGTCACATACTGACTCTACCCTTCCCAATGCTGTTTTATTTTATTTCTTAAAATTAAAACCTACTTTAAAAATCATTTTTTTTTGCTTTAAAGAAAACATTTTAACTTTTTCCTTAAAAAAACCCCTAAGTTTTGAGACTCTTCTCCTTCACTTTCCCCTCTTTTTTCTCTTCTTCAACAGACCAAAGAGAAACGGTTCCACCACCATTTTGAGCCAAACTTCGACTTCAGAAGTTCCTCTTGCATCGTGATGGTGAGTTCCCCTCCCCTTTCTTTTTATATTTTCGTATATGGATCCGAATGGAAATGAAAAAAATGGAAAAAGAAGAAACAAAAAAAAACTGCATTAAATAATTACCTTTGAAAATACTCTTTGGTTACTTTCTACTGATTTTTGTGTGTATTTTGTATACAATTCGTATTCTCTTTCTCCGAGAGGAAAAAAACCATCCTTTTACAATCAAAATTCAGAAGCTTTATAGTCCAAAATACAAGCGATTTCTAGCTATTTTTTCTCATATTGTAGGTCATGGAGACATGGGAGCGGAGCGCACGGACGTGGGGCGAGCCATGCGCGAGTCGGTGATCATGCATAGTTCGTGGAGGCTGCTGGTGGCCACTGCTGCGGCACGAAACATATGAAAACCCTAGGTTTTCCAAAATTGGGCCTATTAGTGTTGGGCCATTTGTAACTTGACTTGTATTTTGGGCCGTTTTATGTTTTATCTTTGAATATATATGGGCCATGGCTAAAAATTGGGTCTACAGCTGCCCTCTTTGCGAGTTATTGTGTAACGAGAACGGAGCAAAGACCCTAAAAGAACCAATTTTGCCCGGTCCTGCCAAATCTTCGACCTCCTTGGTACTCCTTCTTCAAGTAGTCTTACAGTAACTTCAAAAAGATAATGTTTGACTTCAACCTGTTCCACTGCAACTTCAGGGAGATAAGGTCTGTGGCTAAAATCTGCTCCATAGCCGATATATGGAGATAAGACTCGTCATTTTTTATCTGCTCCATAGCCAATACATAGAGATAAGATCTGTAATTTTCAGTCTGCTTCCTGCAACTTCAGGAAGATAAGACTTGTATCTTCAACCTGCTCTCTACAACTTTAGAGAGATAAGGCTGGTGGCTAAAATCTGCTCCATAGCCGATACATGGAGATAAGACTCGCCATTTTCAATCTGTTCCATAACCGATACATGGAGATAAGATCTGTAATTTTCAGTCTGCTTCCTGCAACTTCAGGAAGATAAGACTTGTATCTTCAACCTGCTCTCTGCAACTTCAGAGAGATAAGGCTTGGTGGCTAAAATCTGCTCCATAGTCGATACATGGAGATAAGACTCGCCATTTTCGATCTACTCCATAGCCGATACATGGAGATAAGATCTGTAATTTTCACCGATGTCACTACATTGTCCTCTAGGGAACATGCCCTGCAGACTCAGTTTTATGTTTATGTTTATGCCAAATAATTAGAATGCTAAGATTGAAATGAATCAGATGCTCCTAACCAAATGTGTTATGAATGATATGAATGTAGAAATAAAAATGATTTCTTTTTTCTTTTTTTAAAAAAACTTTAAGTGCCATCACTCTTTATTCATCAGAGCTTTATCATCATCGTATTATGCTGTCTTCCTGCTCGACTAGCATTTCTCAATAAAACCTGTAGAAACAACTCATTTTGCTCAACTGGTTTGCCCTATTGCAACTTCAAAGTATGTTTCGCTATACTTCTAGAACCTAAGGTTTGTACCATATTCAAAACCCCCTCTTTCATTAATTCGGTCTATTACACCACTCCCCGAGCCCCATGACCAGATGTGTACGCCCGACATTACATTAATGAGGAATATCATGATCCCCTCTTAATGCTTTGGTTGACACGATATCCTGTTTTCTTATTCAATCAATATATTTGACTAAAAATCTAAAGAGATAATCCCAAATTGAACACAAATATCCCACCTCTAAGTTGGGTAAGTTCTAACTAAAAGTCCTGCTTCAGATTCATGTTCCATTTAGAAACTCCCAGAGTAATATACAAAAACCTCTTTTGTAAAAGTATTATTAGTTCATTAGTAGTTATTTCAATACAAGTACGTGAACACAAAGATAAAGATGGACAAAACTGAAGTTTATTAGGAACAAGATTCAAGAGAATAGATTAATCAAGAGAAGCAAATATTTACCTCGGCCTCTCCATTTTTTTTAGGCGCCATTTGTGGGTTTTTACCTCTTAATCGAAGTACTTCTTGACTGAATTCGAATTTACTAGGTTAGGCAGGCTCCTACTATCCATCTCAGTTAATATCAGCGCTTTTCTAGAAAAGCCTTCTTTTCCACGTAAGGTCCTTACCAGTTTGGCATCCATTTCCCTCTGAAATCTTTTTGTATAGGAAGAATTTGTTTCAATACCAAGTCCTCCTCATGGAATAATCTGGGGCGAACCTTTTTGTTGTAAGCTCGCATTATTCGCCTCTGGTACATTTGACCATGACGGATAGCCTTCAGTCACTTTTCTTTAATTAAGTTCAGCTGATCATATCGGGACTGAATCCATTCTGCTTCATCTAGCTTCAACTCTGATAAAACACAGAGAGAAGGAATTTCGACTTCAATGGGCAAAACTGCCTCCATCCCATAAACCAATGAGTAAGGTGTTGCCCCGATAGAAGTTCTGACAGATGTTCGATAGGCATAAAGAGCAAATGACAGCTTTTCATGCCAATCCTAATAGGTCACAGTCATTTTCCCCACGATCTTCTTGATATTCTTATTGGTTGCCTCAACCGCACTATTCATTTTGGGGCGATAAGGTGACGAGTTGTGGTGTTTAATCTTGAATTACTTACAGACCTCTACTATCACACTGTTATTCAAATTCAATGCATTGTCAGATATGATCCTTTCTGGCATGCTATATCGACATATGATTTCTTTTTTTAAGAACTTGCTGACTGCCGACTTTGTGACTTTGGCATATGAAATAGCCTCTACCCACTTGGTGAAGTAATCGATGACCACAAAGATGAATCGATGTCCAGTAAAAGCTTTTGGTGAAATCGACCCAATGACGTTCATGCCCCACATTGAGAAAGGCCACGGAGAAGTCATGACATGAAGGGGTGAAGGAGGTACATAGATCTTGTCACCATAAATTTGGTACCTATAACATTTCTTGGCATAGCTGATGCAATCTCCTTCCATTGTGGACCAGTAGTACTCGAATCTCATAATTTGCCTGGCCATTGTGAACCCATTGGCATGCGTCCCGCAGACACCTTCTTGGACTTCTTCCAGGATTTTCTTAGTTTTAACAGCATCAACACATTTTAACAGCACATGATCTTTCCTCATTTTGTACAGGATTTCTTCATCTAAGACATAGTCATTGTTTAGCCTTCTCAACGTCCTCTTATCATTTTCAGTTGCCTGATCAGGATATTCACGGCTCTTCACATATCGTAAAATATCATGATACCAATGATAAACATCTCTCTCCTCTTCGTCATCTATACTACAACAATAAGCTGGAGCCTCATAAATACTCATCTGGATCGGGTTCATATTCTCTGGTCCATTTACTCTGATCATAGAAGCTAACGTAGCCAGAACATCTGTCATCTGGTTTTTGTATCGCGGGAGATAAAAGAAAGTGATATCATCAAACACTTTAATCAAATGCCAAACTAGCTCTCGATAGTTAATCAACTTTGGGTCTCTTGTTTCCCATTCACCTTTAAGCTGATAAATCACCAGTGCAGAATTTCCATACACCTCTAACACCTTGATTTTACGTTCGATTACTGTATGGATTCCCATGATACATCCTCGTACTCTGCCATATTATTTATGCAATAAAAATCTAATTTGCAAGTGAATGGATAATGATCTCCATGTGGGGATATCAGGACTGCCCCAATTCTATTGCCAACAACGTTTGATGCTCCGTCAAAATTCAGTTTCCACGGATGATCTTCTAAAGTGTCCTCTTCGGTAGTTGCCACATACATTAGATCTTCATTAGGGAAATCAAAGTTCGAAGGCTCATAATCTTCTAAAGCTCTGCTGGCTAGAAAATCTGCTATTGCACTCCCTTTCACAGCCTTCTGGTTCACATAAACTATGTCGAATTCAGAAAGCAGGATTTGCCACCGGGCCATTCTTCCACTTAGAGTAGTCGACTCTATCATGTACTTTAGAGGGTCCAGTTTTGAGATTAACTAAGTCGCGTGGTATAGCATGTACTGCCTTAATCTCCGAGTGGTCAAAACCAAGGCACAACCTAACTTTTCAATTGGCGAGTATCTCATTTCACACTCAGTGAATTTCTTACTGAAGTATTATATTGCCCTTTCTTTCTTTCTTTCCTGTCTCATCATGTTGGCCGAGCACACATCCTATTGAAATATCAAATACTGTCAAATACAATATCAATGGCCTACCCGGGCTAGGTGGCGTTAGCACTAGGGGATTGGTCAAATATTGTTTAACTCTGTCGAAGGTTTTCTGGCATTCATCATCCCATACACCTGGGTTATGTTTCTTGAGAAGGTGAAATATGGGATTGCATTTCTCCGTCAATTGCAAGATGAACCGAGCAATGTAATTTTGTCTTCCTAAAAACCCTCGAACTTCCTTCTTGAGTGCGCAGTGGAGGCAATTTTTGTATAGCTTTGACTTTGTTGGGGTCAACCTCAATTCCCTTTTCACTAACTATAAAACCAAGCTGCTTCCCTGACCTAGCTCCAAATGTACATTTTGTTGGATTGAGCTTTAGCTGAAACTTTCTCAACCTCAGGAACAATTTCCTCAAAACCTGTATATGCTCCTTTTCTGTTCGGGATTTTGCGATCATATCGTCAACGTAGACCTCGATTTCCTTATGCATCATGTCATGAAATAAGGTTACCATGGCTCTTTGATATGTTGCTCCCACATTCTTCATCGCGAATGGTATCACCCTATAGCAAAAAGTCCCCTATAAGGTTATAAATGTGGTCTTTTCCATGTTTTCAGGATACCTCTTTATCTGATTGTACCCAGAGAAACCATCCACGAAGGGAAACAGCGAGTAACCTGCCGTGTTGTCCACCAAAGTGTCGACGTGAGGCAAGGAGAAGTTGTCTTTTGGGCTGGCCTTGTTTAAGTCCATGTAATCTACACACATCCTCATCCTTCCATCTTTCTTAGGGACAGGGACGACGTTAGCTACCCATTCTGAATAATTAACAACTTGCAAGAACCCGACATCAAATTGCTTCCTGACCGCTTCTCTTATTTTTACTGCAACATCAGGTCTCATCCTTCGAAGTTTCTGTTGAACAGGCTTGCACTCTTTTTTTGTGGGGACGCGATGCACCGCAATATCAGCGCTTAGCCTAAGCATGTCTTGATATGACCACACGAAGATATCCTTGAACTCTTGCAGTAAATCAATGAGGTCCCGTCTTGTTTCCTCAATGATGCAAGTTCCAATGTTCACCTCTTTCCCCTCTTCCAAGGTCACACTCTCGATTGTCTTTTTATGGGGTAGAATCTGTTTCTCTTCCTGTTCTACCATCCTTAACAAATCTGAAGGTAAGCTACAGCCTTCATTAACTTCAAAATCCTGAGATCCCTCCAGACACACGCCTCTCTCAAAAAGGAACTCCGAGTTTGTAACAGCATCACTCATGCCATTGATATCTAGAGACCTATTGTAGGCACGAAAGAATATCCAACAATCAAATGAACCTAAGTATAGCTTTATTTGTATAGTATGATTATAAATGAAATACAAGAAAATAAAATTTGCTCAAGATAAAAGAATATTTGCTCAGAATAAGACATGAAAGTGTATTTATATTGAAATAAACGTTTTGAACATGAGCCTATTTCGCAAATGATTCTTATTGCTTCTAGGCTTTAAAACAACAAGTGTGTTTTAAACATTACTCTGTATTAGCACTAAAAACTACAGGAATTTCCTACGCAGTCCAGTTGTTTAGAACACTTCCAAGCTCATAAGGGCGAATACTTGCTAAGTCACGTTTCATCACTTGCACTTCAGATATGATATTAATATTCAAATTTTCCATTGCGTCTTTAGCTGTTCCCTCTCTTGTCATATTCAATTCAGGATAAATAACTCCACCTGACACAAATGTATAGGATATATGGGGAAAAGTCATTGATTCCCACTCGACTTCTGCCCCATTCAGTCGTGCTATTCGTCTCATCTGCCTCCTTTCCATCTCCTTTCTTTTCTGCTTTGTATTTGGCCTATACCCTAAGCCAAAGCGATCCTGTTTATCAGCCAAAACTGGTACCTCAACTCGTCCATGAAGATACTTTCCAAGTCCTCTTCCAGGCAATACTCCCTTTCCCACTGTTAATTGCAAGCTCATCCTCGTAGTCTCAGACATTTTTGACATTGGGACCCTGCCCCCTTAAATGATGAAAGTTGTATTTACAAACTCCAATGACTGATAGGAACACTCAATTGTTTCATCATCATTTTCTATATACGGTGCACTACTAGTAACGGATGCAATAATGTCCTCCTCAGCATTTATCGTTATCAAGCGGCCCTCTATCACCAACTTTAACTTTTGGTACAACGATGACGGTACTGCCCTTGCTGAGTGAATCTAAGGCCTCCCCAACAAGCAATTATAAGAAGGCGTAATATCCATCACAAGGAAATCTACCTCGTATGTGTTTGGTCCGATCAGCAGAGGTACATCAATCCTTCCCATCACTTTCCTCTCAGTGTCATCAAATGCCCTCACTATGTTCTGGCATGTCTTTATATGAGAACTGTCTATTGGTAACCTATTTAATGTGGACAATGGCAAAACATTCAGCGCTGACCCATTATCAATTAATACCCTCGGCAATGTATACCCTTTGCAGTGAGTGGTGATGTGCAAAGCCTTGGTGGATCCCATGCCCCTTGGTGGTATTTCATCGTCACTGAAGGAGATGAAATTATCGGTGCTTATGTTACTGACAAAGCAGTCTAGCTTGTTCACTGAAATATCTTCAGTGACATAGGTCTCGTTCAACACCTTCATCAACGCATTTCGGTGAACCTCTGAGTTTTGGAGCAAGGCTAGTACCGATGTGCGTACCGGTTGCTTGTGCAACTGTTCCGCGACACTATACTCACTGTGTTTTAGTAACTTCAAAAATTCTTTAGCTTCATCTTCAATTACTGGTTCATTAACCAGTGGTTTTGTCCTCTCTTTCCCTTGTTCATGTAACGCCCCTAACCCGAATCCATCACCGGAATAGAGTTACAGAGCATTACCGGAGTTACCGATTCATTTATCATATATTTCATTAATCCGATATCTTTTCTTTTCCATGTTCAAGTCTCGTATTCAAGTCATTCGGATCTTTATAAAGAAATTTGATCGTCGTTTTCATTTATTTCATGTTATAATACATTCAACTAATGCTCTAAACAAAATTATCATTTTACCCCTAAACTTTTAATTAATGACGATTTCATCCTTAGGTTAAAATAAAATAAAATTATTGCAATTTAATCCTTATTTCCAGCCGTTGTTCTCACACAAATTGATAACAACCTATGAATTCTATAAAATGTCAGAATTTTCCATAATTTCAATACTTTCCAATTTAATCCTTAAAACATGTTTTTCCCTGATCTTGAGCTAAATTAATAATTTCATTCAATTTTGTAATTTAAATAATAAAATAATTCATTTCATGCAAATTGGTCATTTCTAACATTTTTTTACAAAATTACCCATAAAATTGTACTTTTATTCAATTTAGTCCATGAGCCTAAAACATACAAATTAGCCATGCTAGCTGAATATTCATACATATTTTCCTCCTCCTCCTCTCCATTCCACATCCTTAATTTATATAACATGCAACAAGTAACATTATCAATAATTTCACTATTTACTTATGTATATTCAAAACTGTCTATTTGCGTCGTAGTTACTAAATTATTTATATCTTAAGCTACAGAACTTGAAATTAAGATCCGCTAATTTTTCTTGAAACTAGACTTACTTATCTTATTACCATAAAATTTTCAGAATTTTTAGTTCATCCAATAAGTACAGTTTATTCTGTAAAGTTTCCCCTGTTCTGCTGTTTGACAGTTCTGACCCTTCTTCACTAAGAATTAATTATCTCATTGTACGAGATTCGGATGATGTTTCTGCTTATTTCTATTGAAAATAGACTCTTTAAGGATTTTAAACATATAAATTTAATCCCTTAATTATTTTTATCCAATTTTTGATGATTTTCTAAAGTCAGAATAGGGGAACCCGAAATCGTTCTGACATTGTCTCACAAAACTTATTATATCTCATGATTTACAATTCCATTGCTTACACCGTTTCTTCTATAAGGAACTAGACTCAATAAGCTTTAATTTCATATTTTATTCATCCTCTAGTTAGATTTCTAAAATTTTTGGAGATTTTTCAAAGTTAGACTATTGCTGCTGTCCAAAACTATTTTAGTGCAAAATGTTGATTTTCATTTTGCCCCAAATTTCACAGTTCATACAATTCAGTCCTTACTTAATTAACCCCTCAATTAAACTAATTTTCTCAATTAATAATTTTCCTAGACATTATAAGTTATTTCATAACTATTGAAATTCAGAATTTACACATACAACTCTAACTTCAAACTCTTTTACAATTTAGGTCCCAAACATTCACTTTCTATTCAATTCTTTCAATAAAATCAGCATATAAATAATTTAAAGCTCTAATTCTATATCAAATCATCATATACTTCCAGCACATATTCATAGAAACTTTCAATTTCATTCACAGAATCAAGAACTAATGAATTCAACAAATGGACCTAGTTGTAAAAGTCACAAAAACACAAAAATTTCAAGAAATAATCAAGAATTGAACTTACTTGCAGTAAAAATATGAAAAACAAGCTTAAGGGAACTCTTCCATTGTGTTTTTTCTGATGAGAATGAAGAAAAATAAAGAGAAATCTAGATAATTCCACTTTAGTCCTAGCTTTATTAAGTAAATTTTGTAATTTTCCAATTTTGCCCTTATTTTCTTGGTGATTTCATGCTCTTGCCATCCAGCCCAAATAGACCTTGGGTCTATTTGCCTTTTATCCCTCTTTCTTTTATCATTTAAGCTATTTAATCATTTCGCACAATTTTGCATTTGATACTATTTAGTCCTTTTTGTTCAATTAGCTATCAGTACTTTAAAATTTCTTGACGAAACTTTAATACTAACTTATTAACCCTCCATAAATATTTATAAAAATATTTATGGCTCGATTTAAAATTCCCGAGGTCTCGATACCTCATTTTCAATTCTAATTATTTTAATATATATATATATTGTACATTTCACTATTTCAAAATTTTTCCTAACTTAACATTTAACTTATACTCACTAAATTAATAATATTTCCTACTCATTTGTCGGATTTAGTGATCTCGAATCAATTTTCCGACACCACTGAAAATTAGGCTGTTACAGTTCAATTATCACGGGCTTCCCTTTTCCACGCTCGACCTTTGTACTTGACGTGCTGACCAGATTCTCCCCCTCTGGATATGTCACATTACAGTTGTACTTTCAAGGCACCCTTTTGATATCCTTATACCGAAAAGTCGTGGGTCTATGGATTACAACTCTCGGTGTGATTTTTGCTCCAACTTTATTAATTTTCGATCGTGAAATGATCACCACTGGGTGATTGACCTCAGAAACCTTCTCTATCAACCCCTCCTTCGAGGTGCATACATCTTCCTTCTCAGTAAACTCAAAGAACTCTAGCTCTTTGTTGTTTATTAGAGCCTGTACTAGGGCTCTAAATTTATTACATGTTTCTATCTCATGGTCCACATCTCCATGGAACTCGCAATAGTTTCCTGCTTCTCGGGATTTGCTCCCAAAGTCTTGCATGACTAGACATTTCTCTACCATCTTCTTCAAAACCTCCCTCATCTGGGTTCTCACTTCTGTCATATCCAACTTAATTCTCCTTCCCATATTCTCGACTATTGTATTTACCCCTTTATTAGTATGATAGGGTAACAGATTTCCTACACCAGGTGCATCATCGAATTTCATAATACCCATGTTGATGAGCCTTTCGACTACCCTCTTAAAAGAGGTACAGTTCTCTATCGAGTGTCCCGCGATTCCAGCATGATATTCACATTGAGCACCTGCATCATACCACTTGGGGTATGAGGGTTGCAGTGGTTTTAAATAAAAAGGAGATACGACTTGTGCATCAAACAAACTTTTGTACAGCTCCCGATATGTTACTGGAATGGAAGTAAACTAGGAATTCTCCGTGTTCTGCTTTGTATTGGGCTCCTGCCTTGGTGAAGCTTGCTGGCCCGTGGTTACCACTTTCGGTTGATTTACCATGATTGGTTTCGCATAACACATGTTCACATTGCTGACTTCATTTTCTTTCTTTTTCGGGGCCAACCTCCTGGTGCTTTCCCCTGCCTCTATCATTCCGCACCTTATTGCATTTTCAATCATTTCACCAGACATAACTATATCCGCGAAACTCTTAGTTGCGCTTCCCAACATGTGATTAATAAAAGGTGCCTTCAAGGTATTAATGAAAAGCATGGTTGTTTCCTTTTCCAATAGTGGGGGCTAGACTTGTGTAGCAATCTCCCTCCATCTCTGAGCATATTGCCTGAAACTTTCATTTGACTTCTTCTCCATGTTTTGTAATTTGATCCTATCAGGCGCTATGTCAGTCACATGACCATATTGTTTCATGAAGGCCTGTGTTAAGTTTTTCCATGATTTGACTTGGTTACGACTTAATTGATTGTACCACTTAGCCGCAGCCCCAGCCAAACTGTCCTAGAAACAGTGAATCAATAACTGATCATTATTGACATGACCAGTCATCCTTCGACAAAACATAGTGACATGAGCCTCAGGGCAACTGGTTCCGTTGTATTTCTCAAACTCCGGAATTTTGAACTTCCGAGGGAGTACCAAATCCGGGACCAGGCTCAACTTCTTAGCATCCATTCCGCAATGATAATCAGTGTTTTCAATGCCTTGAATTTTTCCTCCAACCATTTATATCAGTCTTCTAGTCGCTTTGGAAATTTTGCTTCTGCCTTTCCTACTTTCGCGACCTCATCGAAGTCAAGGACTGTAGGATTTGCCCGATGGTCTCTAGGGTTGGAACACGAGCCCGTCTAAATATTTATCGGTGCCGAAGTACCAGTTTGATATTGGGGTTTGATACTAACAGACAACTTTTGAGGAGGCATTGGGGTATTTGTTGGGGTGAAACCCGGAGGATAAGCAAGAATCCTGCTATCATCTTCAGCATTGACCCTGGAACTCTTCCCATTTTCCGGTTTTCCAACTAGTAGCTGAGTCAATTCGCTCATCATACTCCTCTGAGATTACAGCATTTGATCTTTCATATCTTGCTGGATCTTAGCTAATTGCTCTTGCATTTATGCTTGCATCTGTTCCTGCATTTCTTTCTGCATTTGCTCTAATTTTTCCAACCTTGATCCATAGCTTTGGTCTTTTTCCGTGTGTAGTATTGATGTTTCAGGGTAACTATAATACAATGTTTTAATTAATTAAGGTTCTTTTTTTGAAATTTAATGTACATGATGCGATGAAATGCAAATGCATGAAATGAATGAAAAACTAAAGAGACGTCGATTCTGTTTCAATTCCATTTAAAAAACTTTATTAGAAAGCAAAATCCTTTTCATAAAACAGATCATATATACGGTCTAGCCCTAATGCTCAAAGCTTTAACTTTCTTAAGAAGGTAAGCCAGCTCACGACCCCGGTCTGACTCTAACTCATACTTCAAACATAACACATCAGCCTGAACCGCTAAGGTCTGTAGATAATCGGCCACTTCTTGAATCTGAGCCACGGCCTCGCCCATGATATAATCTCTTTCCCTGACTTGGTCTTGCGATTGACAGAATTGTTCCTTCCACTACTCATTGTTCGACTTAAGTAATTCAATTCGAAGCTCACAGTTTTGTAGTGTAGTCTTGAGTTCTTCTACCTTCCCTTTCAAATCTTCAATCCTACTCAGGCTGGCTTTTAATTCAATATCAGAGTTACGACCACGGTGTTGATGCATGGCCTTTTCTAGCTCCGCTACCTGAGCTACTAATATCTCTTTCTCACCTTGGCCTTCAACCAAGCTCTTCTTTAAGGCGCTTTCACGTGCTCGAGCATCATGGAACCTCTTCTCCCACTGATCTGCTCTAGCCTTTTCCTCTTGAACTTCTTGTCGCCACTGCTCTGACGTCTTTCCCAATCCAGCAGTTTTCATCGACATACGCAACTTCTTGTAATCGGTCTTCAAACTATCCAAGTCTTCCTCAACCTTCTTTTTCCCTTTTCTCAACTTCTCGACCTCGAGTTTCTGAACATCGACATCCAATTGTTCTATCTTTTTTCCCAACTCTGTATTTCTTTCTTCGGAGTCCCGTTTTACGATTTCAAGCTCGGAGGGAATTACTTGCAAATATTCTTTCATCACACGAACATCCTCTAAACTCAGCTCGGGGATATTATCGTTAACTCTTTTACTCAACCACCCCTTTTATTAAGGAGTCGTCATTGATCCAACAACCAATCTCTTCATCCGGCGCGTCTGTTTTCAAGCATCAGAAATCTCTTGAACCTTATTCTTATAATTCTTCTCCCTATACGCGAACTCACTATGGGATAATCCATGTGTCATCAGTATAAGCTGGCTTGACCTGTATTGTCTTAAAACGAGCAAAGGGGCATATCCAGCAGCTCCCCAAATTCTAAGTAGAGGTACCCAATCAAAACTCCCACACCGATAGAGGATCTCATCAGGAACAAACCAAGGAGCTCTCCACTCAACATCCTCTTCCTTAAGATTTCGGAAGAGCACGATCCAATTTTCTTCTGATATTTCATATCTCATAGACATGGCTGCTATCTCTTTTAACGGGGAGTAACTCTCAGAAAAAACCCGATAGGAAACCTTATCCACCTTCTAGAAATGGCTGTAGAACCAAGCCAACAATAACTGCTCACACCCTAGAAATCTACCTTTACTTGCCCTCCGATATGCACTCAAGGATTTGAATGTCTCAGCAAGAATTGCCGGCACCGGTGTGACCCCTTTGTCAAGTCGATCAAAGAAATCGGTAACTGCTTCATCTATATGCCTTAAAGCCTTAGGGAAAATCACCAAACCATAAATACTCAAAGCGAAGACGTCAACTTTCCTCTTTGTATCTTGATGTGCTACGATCAGGTCCCTCAAACTTACCCAAGGAATACACCTACCTTCACCTTTTTGCTGAATTCGAGCTGTAACCCATTGTTCACTCATCCCAGTGATACCCGTTAACTTCTTTACAAAAGCTAGGGCACTAGCAGCCTTGGAATAAACTTTGTTGACTTGAACCTTTGGACAACGAAGCAAAGCTGTATACTCCTCCACAGTAGGCACCAAGTCCACCTTCCCGAAGGTGAAACAACTATATGCCGGGTTCCAAAACTGAGCCATAGCCCGAAACAAGTACTTGCCCACCTTGATATCGAGCAGGTAGGGTAAGTCACCATAACTTTGATAGAATAGCTGCTTGGTCTCATCATCCTGACAAGCCCATATATCCCTCAACTCTTAGAGTTCATTTTAGGTTACATTGATGTGAGTGAAGCCCGAAAACCCCGATGCATACCCTTCAACTAGGCTATCCCCTTTCTCAAGTTGCATCTTCTCTGACCAGATACGGACAGTCGCATTATCCTCTACTTTATCAAGGAATTCGCTCTCTATAACAAGCTTTCTAATTTAGCAACCGAACAGAAATCGACACCTTTTTAATATGAAATGACATGCAAAACATAATCACAACAAAACACAACAAGTTAGTATTCAAAAAATAAAAATTTAAGCAAATAGAAAACAATTAAACACCTAACTGGGTAATCACTAGAGTTCAACATAGCTCTACCTAGGGCGGGCTCCTAGAGTTCACTATATGCCGTTCGGTTCTACGAAAATGGTATCTGAACCAGCAGATTCCTCAACTCTCACCCATTATAGGTTCACGCGGATAGAGTTCAGTTCAGAGGAATACATTTCCCTATATCCATGCGGAGGTGAAAACCTCACGAAGACATAGGTACGGATATATCCCGGAAGCAGTCCACTAGCCCATGCGGATGTGAAAACCTCACGAAGGCGTAGTTCATCACTCCCACTTAAAAAGGTGCGACCACAACGGTCATGTAAGATGATGTGAAGGGATATAAAAAACTCAAAATGCAAAACACGAATAAAATGACAAAAACCATAAAACCCATAAAATGCAATAAAAGGATCATATGTTAAAATCTAAATTTTAAATTTTTGACAAAAGGACAGAAAATAATCAATTTTACGGCTTGACTCTCTTATTGGTCCCTAATGGAGTCGCCAAGCTGTCGAAATCATTTTTAAAAGTTTGAAAAAAAAGGGATCAACTTTAAAACGAGGTATGGAGTCGCCACCGATCCTTTTTTGGTTTAGGTGTGATCGGATCACCTAATAAATCATTTTATTAAAATATGGATTTTGGCCCACGAAAAATCAAGAAATGGGTTCGGGAGTCGGTTACATACGAGGAAGGATTAGCACCCTCGTAACGCCCAAAATTGGTACCTAATTAATTAATTTATGTCTAATGTTGAAAATTTTAAAAAAAACCATTGAAATATGATCCCCTTAAAAGTGTGTGCACAACTCAAATTGGATTTTAAGATTCACTCGTTTCAAAGAAATAAAATACCACATCCAGCACGTTAGGACACGATATTTTAAGCCTCCAAAAATTGAGATCACTTCATGATTTCCAAAATGCAACGAAAAGGGTATTCAATTATTTGGACCAACGAAAAAAAACGAAACCCAGCACGTTAGGGCATGATTTCTCGAATTTCCAAACATAGAACATTGCCTTATTTTAAAATTTAGAAAACATGAATGAAATTTTAAAGGAATATTTGACTATTTTGGGCAAGCAGAAAATCGAAGCCCAGCATGTTAAGGCACGATTTTCTAAATTTTCAAACGCCAAACATTGCCTTTGTTTTAGAAGTTTTTTTTTAAATTGATAGTTACAAAAACGAATTAAAAATACTTGTTTACTTGAGGATAAAAACAATCGATATTGAGTAAACATGGGAATTGAAACCATAATGCAATTACAAGAAATAAAAAAAAAAACATAATTACATATATGAACAATA
Source organism: Gossypium hirsutum (assembly GCF_007990345.1). Taxonomy (NCBI): domain Eukaryota; kingdom Viridiplantae; phylum Streptophyta; class Magnoliopsida; order Malvales; family Malvaceae; genus Gossypium; species Gossypium hirsutum. Next base: position 9,472,629 of record NC_053434.1, on the reverse strand, counting down.
ATATGTGAAAACGATATGAAAGCCAATGACGACACGTGATATGCAAGACAACACAAGAACTAGGAGTCAATGATATAAACAATTTAAATACTATTAAATATATGCAAAGAAATACACAAGCAAAAATTCGAAATAACTTATATGCATATAAAAACTGACAATATATGAATAATTATTAAAAAAATATATAAAACATAGACAAGTTAATTTAACTAATGATGTATATATGAAAATGGAAAAAAAGTGTAAATAATATATACCAAGATACTAAAATAAATGAAATATAAAATAACCCTTTAAAAAGAACCAAATTTTACATAAATAAATTTAAAATATATATATATATAAAATTTAAAAGAAAATATTTACATAAGATAATATGAAAACAATAGTGTACATAGAATAGAGCTAATTTTATCATAAATTATGTGCATAATTAAATGTAATAACATACAAAATAAGATATATAAAAAACGCTAAAATAATGTTTTTCTAAAAAGGTAAAACTGTCAAAGCGATTTAAAATGTATATACGAATATATAAAAAACTAAGTGAATGAAAAAATGAATTATGCAAAAAAAATATAAAAAAAAATTAAAACAAAAGGGATACTTTATAAATACAACAAACCATGGAAATTAAAATAGGGATCAAAGTGCAAGGCGCGTGAATGCACAGGGTCCAAAAACGCAAAAGATCCAAACTCCTAAACGTAGTACCCAGGCACGGGCCAAATTGGAACAGTATGCAAATTTTAGTGAAAATTTTAAAAGACAATAAAATGTGAATTGGGCCAATTTAGAAGTGGACACAAAGGAGGCGGACTAAAAGCGCAAATCCTCCATCTAAAAGGTAAATACGCGTGGACCAAGTCACATACTGACTCTACCCTTCCCAATGCTGTTTTATTTTATTTCTTAAAATTAAAACCTACTTTAAAAATTATTATTTTTGCTTTAAAGAGAACATTTTAACTTTTTCCTTAAAAAACCCTTAAGTTTTGAAACTCTTCTCCTTCACTTTCCCCTCTTTTTTCTCTTCTTCAACAGACTAAAGAGAAACGGCTCCACCACCATTTTGAGCCAAACTTCGACTTCAGAGGTTCCTCTTGTGCCGCGACGGTGAGTTCCCCTCCCCTTTCTTTTTATATTTTCGTATGCGGATCCGAATGGAAATGAAAAAAAATGGAAAAAGAAGAAACAAAAAAAAACTGCATTAAATAATTACCTTTGAAAATACTCTTTGGTTACTTTCTACTGATTTTTGTGTGTATTTTGTATACAATTCGTATTCTCTTTCTCCGAGAGGAAAAAAAACCATCATTTTACAATCAAAATTTAGAGGCTTTATAGTCCAAAATACAAGCGGTTTCTAGCTATTTTTGCTCATATTGTAGGTCATGGAGACATGGGAGCAAAGCGCACAGATATGGGGCGAGCCATGCGCGAGTCGATGATCGTGCATAGTGCGTGGAGGCTGCTGGTGGCCACTGCTGCGGCGCGAAACATATGAAAACCCTAGGTTTTCCGAAATTGGGCCTATTAGTGTTGGGCCATTTGTAACTTGACTTGTATTTTGGGCCGTTTTATGTTTTATCTTTGAATATATATGGGCCCGGGCTAAAAATTGGGTCTACACCTTCTATTTAATTTTTTTTTATCTCTTTTAGCACTTGAATTTACATTGTTTATCAAATCACTAAAAATGGATAAAAAAAAACTTAACATCTATAACTTTGTTGATCTAGCATACACGTGAATTGCAATGTGGATGCCACATCAACAATTATTTAAATTTTCAAATTTAACATAGATATGTAACTGGCAATTAACTTTAATAGATAAATGGCTTAATTAATTGTTCAAAGGCTCAAGTGAGTGGAAAAAGAAAGTAAGGCTTTTAAGGCCCTTTAGCCTTAACATTTTTATACAAGTCAATGTTATTGTACAAATTATTTCATCCACATTGTTTGTGTGTATACTATTATTTAAGTGCGTGATTAAGTTGACTTGTTGTCCTTAACTGAGTTGGTATCATAAATCAACTTGATATTAACTCAAGAAAAATGACAATATCAAGATAAACCTTTGAAGTGTATTTGATATTCTTTTTTTTCACAATATTCACACTGCTCTGTTAATAGTAACAAAGCAGAGTAGTATCCAAATAAAAATACAGCAAAAATTAAAGCATAGTTCCAGCAGCATTAAAGTACCAAACAAAGCAAAAATCACTACCAAGCTTTAAACAATTAAGTCATATTTACCCCAGCCAAAGCCAATGAGAACGCCAGGTCGTTTCCATTCCTATCCACCAAAGAGAAGACAATGGATCCAGCCTTGCGCTTAGTTGATTCAATTTCTGAAAAAATTGCCTGAAGCGACCAAGGTCTCAACCCCTTGTTGATACACCAAGAAATCACCACCGCAGAGCCTACTTCAATTACCAGTGAATTAAAACACTTCCAGCTTGTCGATTCAAACACTTCGAGAGCAATTTTCACCGCTTCAATCTCAGCTTCCTCAGTAACATTTGTACCTGCAGCACCAGAGAATATCCCTCTTGCCATCCCCTCCAAATCTCTCAAAATTCCTCTACAGCCGGCTTTATCTTGTTTAGCTACACCACAAACATTGAATTTGAACCATCCATATGGAGGGGGTCTCCAAAAGGAAACAGTTGAGTTGAGTTTGTGGGACACCACTTGACATCTTTGGAGCAAACCACCAAAACTTCTCTTGTATCATAAGTTCATTATGAGCTGATCTAATCCACAACAATGCCCTCATCTTAGTTTGAAAAACTAAAATTTCCATTTTTACTCTCCTACCTTCAAAAACCAGCCCATTTCTTGCTATCCATATTGTCCAATAAGCTACAGCACAAGAAATCAGCCATAAACTTTTCTTACTAACTTCTATTTTCGCATTGTAACATAAAGCAAAGAAGTCCACAACACCATCGACCCTCTTCCATTTAGTATCCTACCAACTAAAAATATTTGCCCAAAATCTTTCAATAAATCTGCATTTGAAAAATAGATGAGGTGCGCATTCCAGAACTCTTTTGCACCAAGGGCAAACAATCGAAAGGTGTTAAAGGTTCACTCCTCTTTTAGCCAGAAAATCCTTAGTCGGGATTCTGTCGATAGCCAACATCCACAAAAAGCTACGAACTCTAGGAGGGACCTTAATATTCCAAACTTTACCACAATCAAAATTAATATCTGATTCATCTTCCAGAATTAATAGCTCTGAACACTTTTTAACCGAGAACACCCCCAATTTATCATTCGACCAACACAATCTATCCTCTTTATCCGAAATCAATACTGTGCCAATCAATCTGTCGGCCAAAATTTTGCACATCTCCTTCTCTCTATCCAATAATGGTCTAGAAAACCATCCTTTCCATTTAACAGATCCTGTCCCTGAATTGCTTAACGACTCTTCAACAGTACTTACTTTATTTTTAGCAAGACAGAAAAGCCTTGGGAAAACATATTTCAATGGTCAATACCCACACCAAATGTCCCACCAAAACAAAGTCGATTTTCCATTTCCTATTTTCCAAAAAAATGCTTCCGGCCTCACCTTTGATATTCTTAATTTGATATATTTACCCTATTTTAATTTTCTTTAACTCACTATCTAATCTAATTTTTTTATCTTAATTGCATACAAATTGCATATGTGCTATTATTAATTTTAAATCTTATGCTTCATTACTTATTATATGTTTTTTTAAGCATACAATTAAATTCTAGATACATCATTTTCACACATATACCGATAATTTGCATGATGCATACATCACAGTCAAAGAGAAACAAAGTTGACAATATATTTTATTAATTACTTTAATAATTTAAATGATTTGGTTAGCAAGTTGATTTACAATTTAGTATCATACTCCATTCAATAAATATTTTATTTCTAAAATTATTATTAATCCCCTCTTAAAAGTATTATAATAAACTACGTATTTAAAATGATTAATGCAAGTATTAACTTATAAATCGATTATCAATTATGTCATTGGCTCAATAATAAATTTATGTGGGTTTCAAGTGTTGAAAAACTGATCAAGAATTTATTGATGGATGGAAAAAACTAATAGTACATTCAGTAAGAAACTATCAGTTTATCTATAATTACAAACTCATTAGTTTTATAGATTACCTGCTAACTGACTAACAAACTAACTATACTAACTGAGTCTAACTACCCAGCTAATTGTCTACTTTCTTTTCAACACACCCCCTCAAGTTGAGGGGTGATACAAATCTTTAACCCCCAACTTGGACACCAAATATTCATGCTGCTTGATTCCAATAGCTTTAGTCATCAAATCTGCAAGCTTTTTAGTTGTCCCAATATGCTGCATTTGAATCAAACATTCTCCAATTTTATCTCATACAAAATGACAATCAATTTCTATATGTTTAGTGCGTTCATGAAAAGCAGGGTTTGTTGCAATCTGTAGTGTTGCCCGGCTATCTAAAAAAAGTAAAGACTTGTCAAGCTGACTAAGACAGACCTCTTTCAACAAGCCATCCAAAGAAATAACCTCTACTACTACTGCTACCATGCTTCTATATTCAGCCTCTGCTGATGATCGAGAAACGGTAGTTTTTTTTTATTTCCATGAAACGAGAGAATCTCCAAGCTTAACACAAAAACCAGTAATGGATAGTCTGGACATGAGACATGAAGCCCAACCAGAATCACAAAATGCAATAAGTTGTGGTTTACTAGATGCAATCGATAGGATACCTTGACCAGGATTTTTTTTATATATCGAACCACTCGAAAAGCAGCATCCAAATGAGATTTTTTTGGTTTGTGCATGAACTGGCTTAAGTATGTTTGGTCATGTATTGGTCAAATATAGCAACCTTTCCAGAATTCGTTGATATACTGCAACATCAATAATCAATTCATCGCCAGAAGCCCTCATTTGTACAGATTCATCATACTTAATCGAAGTAAGTTTCTGATTTTGTTCAAGAGGCGCATTCGTTGGTTTTACTTCTCCGAACCCAACACCATCTATCAACTCCAATGCATATTTCCTTTTATTCAAAACAATTCCTTCACTTGATCTCATAACCTTTATTCCAAGAAAATATTTCAATCTATGTAATATCCCGAATTAAGGCCTAATCGGAATAGTGGTTTCGTGACCACAAATCCAAGATAAAAATAATTATTTTAAAATTATTTTGAGGTTTATGATATGGTTGCATGATTGTGTGAAAATTTCGTGATGAAATTCTATGCATAAAGTGCTTAAGTTGATATTAGGGACTAAATCGAATAAGTTGCAAAACTTGCATTCTAGAAGTTTTTAGTATGAAATTGCTTTGAAATATTAATTAGGAGGTCTTAAATGGTAATTTGACCAATTTTAAGTTCATGGACAAAATTAGGACATGGAAGGAATTTTTGGAAAGTTTAGTAGTAAGGGCATTTTGGTCATTTCGATATTAAATGAAATAAAAATAAGAAAAATAACCCAAAATGATCATCTTCTCCATATTGTTCTGCCGATTTTTGCTCTCCTCCATAGCTGGGGTTTCTTCAACTTTCGAACTTCATAGTAAGTGATTTCAAGCCCCGTTTTTAATGATTTTTATGTTTTTGAAATCACGGTAGCTCGATTTAGCTTATGTTAACAATAATTCAACCTATGGTTCATATTTGGAAAAATACCCATAGGTGAAATTTGTGTATTTTGGTGTTTTATGATAGAATATGAGGTTTTAAATTTTGTTTGACAACTTGTGCTACTCGGTTTTGAGTGAAAACGAGTAAAAAGGCTTAATCGGTAAAAAAATATTTAGTAGTTATAAATACATGTTAGAGTGAGAATTTGATGTTGCCATAGAAGGGAAAAATGATCAGCATGTCATAAAACATAATAATAAGGGATGAAGTTTAATTCCCGAGCCTAGGGGCAAAAGTGTAATTATGCAAAAGTTTAGGGGTAAAATGATAATTTTTCCAAAGTTCGTATTAAGGACTGTTTTAATGAATGTATGTATTAAATAAGATTAATTTGGTATTATAGATCAAGAGAAACGAGATTCAAGTCGTGATCGGGGGAAAAACAAAGTTTACGAGGAATAGGCTCGATTGTTAAAAATTTTGTACCGAGGTAAGTTCATGTGTAAATAATGTAGCATAATTGTTATTTTTAAGTTATTGATGTTAAATATAGGATATGCTGATTCTTATCATGAAATATATGCTTTGTGGTTATTTTCGAATAAAATGCAAATTAAGTGTATTATTTGTTAAATATAAAGTGCTACCGAGTATTGGTTTCGGTATTTTACGGAAGATGGCAAGGAGACGTGTTCGAGGAAAATCCCGTTTGAACCTTAGGAATAGATTAGGATATAAGTGACATGTCACTAGGATGGTTGAGCATCCGAACTCGTTGAGTTGAGTCCGAGTTCACTTATGGATGTCGAATGTCCGAACTCGTTGAGTTGAGTCCGAGTTCGTGAGATGTAACTAGGCATCCGAACTCGTTGAGTTGAGTCCGAGTTCACTTATGGATGCGAACGCCCGAGCTCGTTGAGTTGAGTCCGAGTTCACTTATGGGCGGGTTACAGGGTAACTTGGCTACAAATGTGGCACTTATGTGCAAATTATCCATGTATCCGAATTATATTCCGATGTGTTCAACGGGTAAAATTTCTAGTGAAATGGAAGAATACTTAAGATGCAAGTGACGTTTTGGTAAGTGTTGTGAAATGGACACTTTGGACAAGTATGTACTTAACCCTCGGGTTGAAAATAGATACAACAACGATAAGGTGGTAAGATGATGAATGATGTTTAAAAATGTGATATATGTTTTGGTGATACCATGCTAAGGTTGTTTGGTATAATTGTATGGTTATGTTACTTGTTATTTGCATATGAACTTACTAAGCATTTATGCTTACTCCCTCCTTTTCGTTCATTGTAGTTTTAACAAGCCGGCTTGAGAATTGGGATAGGTCGAAGACTCGTTCACACTATCCGAAGACCTAAATTGGTAAAATGGCTTGTGTGTTTTGAATGTGGCATGTATGGCAAAATACTCACTTTGTGTAAATGATCTTATGATATAGCTATGTTTTGGAAAGAAAAGGGTTTGTAAATGATTAGCCATTGGAATGGCCAATCTAAGTCATATTTGATGTTATGTATGTTTAAAATGCTATTTAGTCCATGAAAATCCTTAGTAAAGTGAAATCTGCCATAAAACAGAATCTGACAGCAGCAGTGATGTAAATTTGAAAAATCACTAAAAATGGTAGAAATGGAATTAAATGATGAATAAGTTATGAAATTTAATCTTAATGAGTCTATTTTCATATGGATTGAACAAAACAGGTATATGAATTATATTTTATGAGATATTTGAATTTTTGTGAAATAGGGCCAGAGTGATTTCTGGATCCCCTGTTCTGACTTTAGAAATTCGCCATAAATTGTACCAAAATAATTAGGTGGTGTATTTTATATTCTTAGAATCATTATTGAGTCTAGTTTCAGGAGAAACAAACGGCATAGTTATTGAAACTCTGTACAGGGAGATATATGATTTGTAATACACAGAGGTCAGAGCAGTCAAACCCTGAAACAGGGGAGAATTTAACTAATAAACTGTATTAATTGGCCCGACCAAAAATTCTAGAAAAAAATTAGTAGATAGATATATGAGTCTAGTTTAAGGAAAAATTTACGGAATTGGATTTCGAGTTTTGGAACTCGAGATATGAATTTTTAAGTAACTGTGACGCAGTTGGACAGCTTGTCCGAATTTGTTTAAGTGCTCAAATAAGTTTAGTAATGCCTCGTGCTCGACTCCGGCGACGGTCTCGGGCGTGGGGGCGTTACAATGCACCCAAGTCTTTCATTTTAAAATTTTAGTGCAAGACCTTTTTAAGCTCATTTATCATACCAATGTCATTTCCTGTGATTAGTAGATCATCAACATAGACAAAGTAGAATGACTATGTTACCCTATTGTCTTTTGGAAAACAAGGAATAGTCATATTTGCTTTGTGTGTAGTCTCATTACAACAATGCCTCAATAAGCTTTAAATTCCATTGTCGAGAAGCTTGTTTCAAACTGTACAATGATTTGAGTAGACAACACACCTTATGCTCCTTCTATGTGCGAAAACCGTCTAGAATGTCCATATAAGCCTCTTCACACAAATCTCATTGCAGAAAGGCATTGTAAACATCCATTCGGAAAAGGGGCCAGTCATGTATGGTAGCCATACTAACAACAGTCTGAACAATAACATGCTTAACATGCTTAACCATAGGGGAAAAAGTCTCTTGAAAATCAATACCAACCTGCTGATTGTACCCTTTCCCTACCACTCTAGCTTTAAACCGTTCAATAGAGCCATCAGAGTTACACTTGATCTTATAGACCCATTTCCACCCAATAGGAACAACACCAACAGGTAAAGAAATGACCTCTCAAGTACCATTTTCTTCTAGAGCTCGAATTTCTTATTGTATAGCATTAACCCATCTTGGATCCAATATGGCCCCAGCATATGTCTGGGGTTCAGTCAAGGAAGAAATATGGGCTGCAAACAACTGAGTGTGAACAGGTAAATGCAACGAGGAATAAACATGAGAAATAGAATATGAACCTATAGCAAGGGAAGCGAAAGATTGGTTGGAATAGACATAATCTCTCATCCAGGTAGGTGTCTTAGCAGACCGTGTGGTGCGTCGTAAGGGGTTTGACGGGAAAAAAATTGGCTTAGGAATGATGCAAGACTGAGTAGGTAAAGCAGTATTAGTTGATAAGGTAGGTTTGAGAAGAAGAAGTTGCTAGCAAAATAGGTGATAGATAAAGGATAGGAATGGAAGACAAAGGCTCCAAATTAAGAAAAGTAGAGCTATCAACTGTAGGAAAAAGTAAAAAAATGTTTTGTAAGAAAGGAAAAAGGAAACACGATATCATGAAATACAACATCGCAATTAACAAAAAAAAATTTGTTTCAAGATTGAATAACAAGTAACCTTTCTGAACAGTAGAATATCCCATAAACACAGAAGGAATAGCTTTAGGAGAAAATTTATCATGATAATTGGGTGTGGTAGCATAGCAAAGACAACCAAATACTTTTAAACGAGAAAGATCTGGAGGTTTACGATATAAAAGTTCAAAAGGACTCTTCTAATGCAAGAGAGGAGTAGGTAGTTAATTTATCAAAAAAACATACAGTTAATACACTCTTACCCCAAAATTTACTAGGCATATGAGATTGAAATTTGGGAGACCTAACAACAGGGGCGTAACCAGGGGCTAGCATGGGCCCTGACCCCCCCTAAAATGTAAAATTACATTTTAGGCCCTTAAATTTTTTTAAAAATTTTAAATTAATAAAGGTAAAATTTTACTTTGGCCCCCCTAAAATTATAAAAATTCAATTTAATCCTTTATAAATTATAAAGATATAAACTATAAAAAATTAAAATTTCATCCGGCCCCTCCTAAAAAATTTTTCTGGCTTCGCCCCTGCCTAACAACATCAAGCAAATGTCTATGTTTACACTCAGCAACTTCATTATACCGTGAATACACGAGCTTTGATGTACAACGCCTAACATAGTAAAAAATTTGTTACACTCAGTCTTAAAAAATTCATACCTGTTATCACTACGAACGGATTTGATGATAGTGGAAAATTGATTCTTAACCAATGTAAAGAACTGTTTGAGATATGCAAGAGCATCACTTTTATATCGTAACAAATACATTCATGTCATTCTTGAGTAATCATCAACAATGGTTAAAAAATACCTATGGCCATTATGAGTAAAAACTCGATAGGGCCCCCACAAATCTATATGAATAAGAGAAAAAATAGTATCGACACGAGATGTACTTATGGAAAATGGAAGTATAGTTTGTTTAGCAAGAGGACATGCAGGACATTGTTGTATGCTATCACTATTCGAAATTGTGCAATGAAGATTAAGCACCTTATTCAATCTTGAAACAGAAGCATGGCCAAGTCTAGTATGCCAAAGAAATGATGGTTCAACGGATGTAACAGATGCAACAGACGGAGTCATAGCCACACTAGTCTATCGAGAAGGTTCTAGGATGTAAAAACCGCCTCGCTCCCTACCAATCCCCTCATCTTTTCACTTGATAGATCCTATATGAGGCAAAGATGAGGATACAACGAAACAACACAATTGAGATCATTAGTAAGTTTAGAAATGGAAAGAAGGTTATAATGGAAATTTGGAACATAGGGAACTTTGGTAAGCTAAAGATCAGGTTGAACTGTACAGGTGCCAACATGAGTAATTCAAACAAAAGAGCCATTTGGGAGACGAACAAAAGGTGAATGTGATGCACATACAATAGGAGATTCTAAGAATTGGAAATCAGAGAGTATGTGGTCAGTAGCTCCAGTATCCATAATCCAATTTTGACCTACATTAACCATATCTGCTAGGCTTGCAACAGCTTCAACTGTAGGCTCCTTATTCAATAAACTCAAGATTTACTGATACTGTGCTTGACTAAACACAGGTGCTTGTGGACTAGACACATCAACATCACTAGTCATTTCATTGCCACTTACAGGATCATTAACAGAAATATTGTTCACTACGGATCCAAAAACATTGTTTGCCTTCTTCTTAGTGAACTTAAAATTTGTAGGGTAACTAATTATCCTATAACAACTTTCTTTTTTATGCCCTTTAATCTTGCAATGATCATAGGTTCTAGTAAAATGTTTCTTTCGTACCATGTGTGCTGAGTGAAAAGAGATTGGATCAGACCCAACAACACTAGAACTATGTTGCCTCTGTGATTTCTCTTGCACGAGTATAGAGTACGCTTGATTGACAGATGGTAATGGATTCATTAAGAAGATTTGACAATGCACTGCATTATATGTTTCATTCAATCCCATTAGAAATTGGAATAAACGTTGCTGTAAAACATGCTCAACATTTTGCCTTGACTGAACACATCCATATGAAGAAAAGGGCACAAGAGCATTGTATTCATCCCAGAACTATCGCAACTTAGTAAAATACACAGAGATGGGAGCAGCACCTTGAAGATGCGAGGTGATTTCACGATGCAAAAAATAAATTCTAGAACCATCAACTTTGTGGAACAGTTCATCAAGATCGTTCCACACCTCTACTATGCTAGATGTAAAAACAATCTCTGCCGAGAGCTCTCTGCTGACTGTATTCAAAATCTAAGACAAGACAATGGCATTACACTGCTCTCATTGATAGCCCATCTCATTATAATTCTCAACTCCAAGCAACTGGTGAAACACCAACAAGGCACCTTGGAGTATCAGATGGATGCAGGTAAAGGGGATGATTAAAATCAATAACTGATTCAGAGGGATTCACCATGATTCAAAAAAACCCGGATGTTGAAAACAAAAAAAATGTCGACGAGCAAGAACAGGAAGAAAACACCACAAATGAAAATAGCCTTAGATTAACAGCTAGACTTGCCCCACAAACGTATTTGGGCCAATAGAAACCAATAGAAAACGGGCTTGTCTATCAACCTATAGAACCCAAAAACAAAAACAAGACCAACCAACAATACTGAGCAAATTCGAATGACCGGAAGCAATACCTAACAACCATGAATTACTGGAAAGACGAAAATCATGAACAACCGAAAAGACAACGATCTCCGGAGCTCTGATACCCTGTTGAGAAACTGATCAAGAATTTATTGGTAGATGGAAAAAACTAATAGTACATTCAGTACAAACTCATTAGTTTTATAGATTACCTGCTAACTGACTAACAAACTAACTATACTAACTGAGTCTAACTACCCAGCTAACTATCTACTTTCTTCTCAACATCAAGTTGATTGGACTGATATTCAAGATTCGATCACTGTGTTTGTAAACATTTTCTCTCTTCCCATTGTAATTTCACTTGTATAAAGAAAAGGTTAGGAATCGATTTAAAAATTAATCTTGAAATATTATAGTTAATAAATTTTAATTATAAGTAATATTAATATTATTAAAATGTAAAAAATATTAAATATTTTTTCAACATAAAATTTCATGGGCCAAGAGAAATTAAGATTTCTTAAAACATTGGGCGAATGCTGAGAGTAATTTTAGCAAAATTAAAAGCTACTCTTGATTAGAGAAATTAAAATGGAAGGGTTGCCCAAAGTACAAGACAACTTCAAGAGGAATACAAAACCTAAAAGTGACCTAGAGGAAAAACTTACATCCATTTTTTATTGGGACGGAGCTTTAGGCCCAAATATATAGTATTTTTAGATAGATCTCTAAACCCTTGTTTTACCTAAACCCAAACCCTAATAAATTAAAGGCTAGCTCCAACGCTAACGAACTCTAAAGATTTAATTGATTGTACATAGAAATTATTAAATCTCATTTGTCTTGATTGATATGTTTTGCTTTTGCTTTTCCTTATTAATATAAGGGTTAGTGCCTAGTGGACTAAATTGCCTATTAAGAAATTTATTTGGGGTAAAAATGTGGATTGCAAATAAAGGTTAGAGAAACTGAACATCTACGTTACTCCTCCCTGGAGTGTAGGTTTTTATGTCTTGAATTGAATTAACAAATTCCAAGCTTCTCCTGTGCTGGGGGACTTTCCAATACAACCAAACTTGACTCCAATGTTAAGAAATATGTTAAGGTTAGGGTTTGGTTTCTTAAGCGGTGCAGTGAAGGCAAACTAATTAAGGGTGTATTTGAAAATTTGAAATTTTAATATGATGATTTGAATATATCATTTTTTTAAATATATAATTTATTTTAATATTTTAATAAAATAAAATCGATTTAATATTTTTTACCTGCCTATCTACTTATGGTTGGAAACATAAAAAATAAAAATATTTATCAAACACAATTAAAATATTAAATTATTTTCAATAAATTATAAACACATCCTAAACTAAAAATTACATGCAAGTGGACGTGTATTGCCGACTTTCTTTTTTGGGCTTTGAGAAATGGTTTTTCATGGATTCAAGAAATAAAAATGAAAAAACCCTTTTAAGCTTTAAGGTTGTTGTTTGAAAATTTGAAGTTAGTCACAAGGCCCAATGTTGTTGTTTGTTTTGGGCTGACCTGACAACCTTAATCTGCTTTTCGTTTGATTCGAAAAAGCCTATGAAAGTTGTTCATAATAATAACACCAACAGTCATGGGTTTGGGATGGAATTAGAGGGTATTTGGATTGAGTGGTGACACGAAATGGTTGATGTGTTATGGGAATCCAATAATGAAAATGAAGGTGGGCAAGTGGATGGAATGATGTTGAAGATGGAGACGAAAATGATGGTTCATTTGGTGTGTTAGCATCCACATGTGTGACTCAATTCCTTGTCTATTCCATAAATGCCTTTATATTGGTGAACGCTACCCTTATCCTACATCAAAGCATTTGGAAATATATATATATAATTTTTTAAATAAATATTACCTAATAACATTTAGGGTCCATTTGTTTACATGTAAAAAGTTTTACGGAAAATATTTTCTGTATTTTTCTGTGTTTGTTTCATAGAAAATAGTTTGGTCAACAAAAAATAACTTACAGGTCAAGATAAAATAAGTCGTTTTTCCTGTAAAATGGCTTACTATTTGGAAAAGTATAAGTCATTTTCTGGAAAAGAGTTCATCTATAGATAATTTTATTTTTATATAAAAATTAACTTAAATCAAGCTTAATGTTATTATATTGATAATAATTTTTTTTGTTTTTAAAAATATTTAAAATATTATATTTTCAATATTATTAAACGTGCATATTTAATTATTTATATTTTGTCATATAATAAATTATTAATATAATAAATATAATTTATTATTTTAATAAATTATTTAATATTTTAATTCTATTTTAATAATAAATTTTAAAAATAATAATTTTAAATAATATTATTCAAAAAATATTCAATATTAACATTTTAATAATAAATATTTTGTTGTATAAAGGTTAAAATATGTCATAAGTCTATGTACACTTCAAGATTTGTAATTTAGTTTTTGTACTTTTATTTTCAAGAATTTAGTTTCTTTACATTTCAAATTTGGAAATCAAGTCCAATTGTTGACATTGTTAATTTTTTTTGTCAATTTTGTTGATGTTACATTTTTAAATAAAAAATACTTACTTAGTAGTCATATAATTAAAAAATAACGTTATAATGAACCTGAATTTAACATAATATTTTTAATATATGTAAAAATATTATAAAATATAAAATTATAGATAAAAATAAATTCAATTAAACAATGAAAAAAATAAGAAAATCTCAAATATATATTTGTTTAATTCAAAACAACTTTTATAAAATATTTTTAAGAAATCTACTAAAGATTCTTCCAAACACCAGAAAATATTAGTTTTTCTAGAAAAATAAATTATTTTTCAGTAATTATTTTTCAAAAGTCATTTTCAGTAAAACAAACGAAGCTTTAAATTTAAAAAATATAAGTTTCAACTCAATCATTTTAACCATAGTCTATTCTGATATATATATGTATATATATATTATCCACATTTTATAATCTAAGATTATTATATACCCTTTGTTTACGATTAATAAAAGAACATTTTAAAAGTCGTATCATTTTAATAAAAAAATAATATTTATTCAAAGGTTTTTAATTAATACTTCATTGAATTCAATCACATCAAATAAACATATAGTCGTATCATAAGTTTCATGTGTTGTGGTATAATATTGACACTTAATATATTTATGTTTGTTTCATAATATATATCCAAAAACAGTGACCACATAACAAAGCAAATTTAAAATTAATGCAATTTAAGTTTTTTTTTGTAAGAAAAAAAAAATCCAAGATGAAATCATAGATGCTAAACAGTAACTTGGTGGCATTTGGTGCAACTGCTCTCCTAATCCTCTTCCTCGTGCCAATGACGCCATGAAGTCTGCAATCGCATTCCCTTCTCTGTAGAAATGCTGCACTAAAACCTTCCAATGTTGGCTAAGCATTTGCTGTAGTTCGCGCACCACTACTGCATTATGGTGCAGTTCCCCGTCATCGCCTTTTGGTAAGGTTGTCAACATCCAAAATAACCTTCGTTAATACGAGATTCCATGCAAGACGCAAACCAGCTTCAAGCACCAAGCAGTACCCAATAGTATTTTAAATTAAATATTATTAGAAATAAAATATTTATAATGACAATTTAAAAATAAATGCAAAGTAAGTTTATTTTTTGATTTTATATATTATGAGTTAATTAATTTAAATTTATAAAATACATTTTATTTCATCTTTTTCATAGTTATTATCTTATAATAAATTTAGATAATTTATTTAATTTAATCTAATTTTATTTTAAAATTAATAAATTAAATTTTATTGAGTTTAGTAGTGAAACCTAAAATATACAAATAATTTAAAATTTAAAATGGTCTGGTTCAACATAATATTAAATTAAACTCAAAAGAATAATTAAATACGAAATGATTGTAACAAAAAATGATTCAACCGGAAAATTCAACCTCAAAACTTAAATGATCCGAATCTAAAATTATTTGAACTTAAAATGTCTCAATTTAAATTGACGACTAAATATCAATTCAACTAATAGATCTAATATATTAAAAAATAATTTTTATTTTGAATATTTTCACGGAATGACGCTGAAATATAGTAAAACAATAAACCATTTTGAGACTCCTAAATTACCAATAACCAAAACCAACAACTTAGTGGACATACATTTTAAAACACTCAGCTCATTTTAGAGGGACATTTATCTTATATTTAATTTTTTTTAGTTCACATTATAATATTTAACCTCATCATCGCCACTATTTTTATATACAGTAAATCCAAGCGTTGCGACCCATCATAATAATGTGGCTTTAACACAGTTAACCCGTTTCTAATTAACGCAAACGCACCCCATTAGTCTTGCACGAATCTCACCGAACAAAAAGCACTATGTATGAGATGCCTCCACGTGACACACCAAATGCCTTTCTCCTTCCGCATAATAAAACTTCACCAAACCCACGCGCTGTTAATGCAACATTACCACACGCTCTCTAATAGTTGAGGTCTCACTTTCTCCAGCCGTCACCACCACACCTCTCTCACAAACTAACCAACACAAACACTAGGACACAAGGGCAACTGTGGAATGCGGAGCCTCTTTTTACTGTAAATCGCTTCACAGATCTGATTTTCTTGACCGCCGGATAATCCTTCTCGACTTTCCGACATACTTCGTTGGGCTTTTGTGGCGAGAGACGGACTTTCAAAGTTTTCTTTCCCTGTTTTTGTTTTTCCATGGCTTCAGAGGATGTGAAGACTAGCGAATCGGCTGTGTCCACGATCGTGAATCTGGCCGAGGAAGCAAAGCTCGCGAGAGAGGGTGTTAAGGCCCCTAGCTATGCTATTCTTAGCATCTGCAAGTCTCTCGCTGCTGGCGGCGTCGCCGGTGGAGTGTGAGCTCTCTCTATTTCTTTGACTCTTTGGACTTTTGGTTTGTGTCGGTGGAAAATGTCTCCCAAAACACTGATTTCACAACTTTTGGAGGAAAGTGAAAATGGGGAATGGAAATGGATCGCTTGTTTAATTTGTCTTTTTACATGCAGGTCACGAACTGCTGTTGCTCCTTTGGAACGTTTAAAAATCTTACTTCAGGTTTTTTTAAAAAAAAATTTATTTTCATTTTATTTGGATCAATGAAACTAAAATTTTGAATTCTTAATTGATTAACTTCTTTTTTTTTTGAAAAAAAAATGCAGGTTCAAAATCCACATAGTATTAAATACAATGGAACAATTCAAGGCTTGAAGTACATTTGGAGAACAGAAGGTTTTCGCGGATTATTCAAAGGCAATGGTACTAATTGTGCGCGCATTGTTCCAAACTCGGCGGTCAAGTTCTTCAGCTACGAGCAAGCTTCAAAGTAGGGCTCCTGAAAACTGTTCAATTTAACTTTATTTGTTGTTGTTGTTGGTCGACTAATTTGATTCTATTTCGAATCAGTCTGTTAATAGGTTATTGTTTTTAAGAACAATGTTACTTATTCCCAGCAATGTTAATGATCAGTGCATGCATGACCTTTGGGAAAAAAGCATATCTGCTAATACTATGCTTTAGGTTCCTCGAGGGTGCAAAGTTTTCTTTCCTTTGCACTGCTCCTACCTCACATTTTCAAGTTGTGAACTAAAGAAAACGTGTCTATTTCTCTGACTGATTGTTCCTTGTTATTGTTTGTGACAGGGGAATCCTATATCTGTATCAACAGCAAACTGGCAATGGTATGATCAATATTGCCATCGTCATTTTGCTGTTTGCTTTACACTGATAACATATGGAATTCAGTTATCTTTTAGGTTCATCAATTGATGCCTGCAGACATGGGAATGCTCTAGCTCAGATATTATCATGCCTGTCATGAAACTTATGTTAAGATGTCCTTAAAATAGCTCATATTATTCTTTTCTGTTATTGCTATTAATTCTGCAGAAGATGCTCAACTCACTCCTCTTTTACGCCTTGGAGCTGGAGCATGTGCTGGAATAATTGCCATGTCTGCAACTTACCCTATGGACATGGTACGAGGCAGGATCACTGTACAGGTATTGTCTCTTAAATATCGTTTACTTGGCAGATGTATGATCATTTACTTCCTGGTTTAATTCATCTCTCTGTTATCAAGATGGAGCTTTGGAATATGCTATTTTTTAATAATAATCTTTGACATAGCTTTACTATTTATTTCATTTTAATAATAATCTCTGTTATATGATTCTCCACAGCAAATATTGATTTCATTTTAAACTGCAACATTTTCCTTATTTGATGTCACGAATTGTTCTTCATAGGTTGGCTACATGAGCATTTAATCATTTAGTTGTGTATATTGCAGACAGAGAGTTCTCCTTATCAGTATAGAGGAATGTTCCATGCTCTATCCACTGTGTTGCGGGAAGAAGGTCCACGAGCATTGTATAAGGGTTGGCTTCCTTCAGTCATTGGAGTTGTGAGTCATTTAGTTTCTTTTCTTTGGAGTTTCATTGTGAAATAGTTTTGAATGTTGTGGATGTGGTGATAGTGCATGCCTTGGCCAAAGATAAGGGCTTAGAAGAGAAAGAAATGGAGAGGGATGATTTCTTTCTAAGGGTCAATAATTTTAAGATCCACAACTCGTAAAAAAATCAGCTTCTCCCCCTTTATATTTGCTGGGAAATTTATTATGGACCTTTCTGCGGTTGTTTTTTCCATTTATAATTTTACTTACTTGATCTTTACTCTGTGCTAATGTGTTCCTATGAATTTTGCATAGTGCTTGCATCCCATTTTCAATGTTCAAAAGTGGTTGCTAGCTTATTGTTGGTGAATTTATAATCTAACCTGACAAAGAGAATACTATGCTTTGTATTCTGTATGTTGATTTGAACTCATTTTACATTTGCAGATACCATACGTGGGTCTGAACTTTTCTGTGTATGAATCTCTAAAAGATTGGTTAATCAAAAGTAGACCATTTGGATTGGTTGAAGACTCTGAGTTGAGTGTGACGACCAGGCTTGCTTGTGGTGCTGCTGCTGGAACTGTAGGCCAAACTGTTGCTTACCCTCTTGATGTGATTCGCAGAAGAATGCAAATGGTAGGATGGAAAGATGCAGCGTCAGTTGTATCTGGTGATGGGAGGAACAAGGCCTCTCTTGAATATACTGGCATGATTGATGCTTTCAGGAAAACTGTTAGGCATGAAGGCTTTGGAGCATTGTACAAGGGTCTGGTCCCTAATTCCGTGAAGGTCAGTGTCTTTTGATTCATTGACATTGAATTGTTAATAAATGCAGGAATGCAATTTTTCCATTTAGTTGGTACTCTCTAAAATGAAATTTTAGTTTAGGTTTAGACTCTGGACAAAGAGATGGCTTTTAGATAAGGTTGCATGGGGAATATTTTCATCTCTAATCTTTTGTTTTCTTGAGCTATCAGAGAAATAAGGATCCTTAGTTTAGATTTGGGCATGAATGTAGGCAAGATTGACTTCTACTTTAAAGTAAGAGTATTAAATCTGTGTTAGCTGAATGCATGGAATTGTTATTTTGCTTATTCGCTTAAAAGTTTGCCTCATTGAACTTTTTGCATAACTGATACTAATACGTCTGTCTTCCTGTGAGTGGCTTTTGAATCTTATAATCAGTTACATCTCTATCCTTTCTCGGTTGTACACCTGCACTACTTGACTACAAGTTGTTTTATGTATTGCAATGAACATACCTTATAAAGAGTATTGTAGAATTGAATATACAATGATATCTTGTCTTAAAATGGTCGTTTAATATTTTGTTTTTTCTTTTTTTTCAGGTTGTACCATCAATAGCTATTGCATTTGTGTCATACGAGGTGGTGAAGGACATTTTAGGAGTTGAGATTAGAATATCAGACTGAAATGGTGCCAACTCAACTTAATGTTTATGAGGTGTGTGGTATTTTTGTAGGCAAGGGGATAGAGAGAAAGGTAAAGTAGGGATGATCTTCTTAACCTTTTTGTCTGGGAAACGGGCTTAGAAACTCACACAAGCCTGTCCTTCCTTCCCATGTTATCCTAGGTAACGCTGTAGCTTTAAACTCATTCATGTTCTGTGTCAATAAAGATGAAGGAACGGTCCAAATAACATGATTTGTGTACTTCTGCATAAAAGTCGAGAAGCAATTTCTAAGCCTTCTCTGCAGTATTGATTGTGTTGTTTCTGTGGTGTAGTAGAACATTTTGATCTCAATAAGTTGTTTGATTAAGCTTTAGCATGAAATGAAATTCAGCTTTACTAGTTAAAGAAAGGGTCACGTTAGTTGATAGATTTCCTACTACGTTATGGATCAGCATGCATCTGGTTGTTCATCTGTCGCTCCAATTCAACTTGTTTGCATTTGATGTTTGGGATGATGTATGTGCTTCTTCTAGTCTAGTCTATATCTATAATCTTTCCCCGCTTTTAGAAATGGTGTCATTGTCTCTTATTTCATTCCCTTAAAATTTGTCTTGCACTGGTGGTTATAGTGCTATGGTAACAAAAGGTGTTAAAATGGAATCTCACACCCCAATATTTTCTTTTTATGGATGATTAGATATTGACAATTAGATATGATAATGTAATGGGTTTGGTTTTGAGTGTCTTTAGGTTTAACTTGGTTGATAATATTTGGACAATGTCAAATTGATAATATATTTGCTACTTCAGAACATATATATATTTATATTTAGTACACTATTCATTGGAGTCATTTTATACAAGTCGAGTTGAAAAAGTCGCATACTTTCTAGAATGCAGTAAAAAAAAAATCTAGTTTTTTTCTGCTTTCTAACTCTGTAGTATAGAAAAAATTTCAGTCGCATGTAAAATACTAACCAAAAAATAAAATAAAACAAAACAGGGTTTGTTTTTGTAGGCTGTTAAAAGGTCACGTCAACATGTTAAATAACTATCTATAATTTTTTGATTAATTTTTATTATACATCCTAAGAGACTAATTATCATTTAATAAAACATTGTACTAATAGTATATTAAATCATTTCTGAAAAAAGAATATACTAAATAACTTCTTTTTTTTTTAAATATTAATTCTGAAAACATAAACAATATCGTGTTCTGTATTTAAGAAAACATTCTGAATGATTGAACATTCTACTAACACTATACTAAATGATTACTCTTATCGTGCTATGTACTTAGAAAACAGAGACGTCTTCTTAAAAAAGAATGTTTAATGGGATAAAGAAAATCATTGATTTTTCTTTTTTAGAGGAAATATTTGAGTACGAGTTAAGAAGTATTCATGTGACCTGCCAAACCCGTACCTCCTTTTTGTTCACCAAACCTAAAAGCCACAAGAATCAAATTGGAGTTAATGGCAAAATTAGTAATAAATATGTAATTATATAGATAAAATAATATATATTTTGAAAATGAATATGTAACTATATAATTTCACAAATAATTTTAAAATATTGTTATGTGTATTTTTTAAAATATTTGTTTTTTAGTATTTTACAATACTTTTAGTAAGACACGTGTCAACCTTTGACCTTATTTGTAAAGTCTAAAAACTCTATTAACAATGTACCAAATAAAATTGTTTTCTAATTTTCATGTTTTTACAAATTTACTTTCTTAAAATAAATCATGGGTATAAAATTTAGATATTAGCAATTCCAACATGGATACAATTTTTTTAAAAAGTTATCTTCATCAAATAAAAATATTCTTGTTTGTGATTTATATTCCAATGAGAAAAGTGCTAATTTAAGTTTACCAAATTTGATTTTTTTTTTATTTTTTTTAATCAAGAGATAAACATTAAGAGAGCGTTTGGTTCAGTGTATTACCCAATCCATTACACCCCGATTACGCTTGTAATACATTACGCCCCTATTCTGGCGTTTGGTTCGCTGTAATAGGTATTACGCGCGTATTACATTACGCCCCTAATCCCCAAATTGCCGTGTTTTCTAATCCCTTCCCAATTTGCTGTAATAGCTATTGCGTCCGGCTTCCCTCCCCATCTCTCTGTTTTACCCTCCCTCCCTACCCGACCCTCTCCTCTGCTGTCCTCGAAATTTCTCCTCCCATTTCCCACTGCTTCCGTTGATTATCTGTCCTCATCATTTCTTCTCGTCTCGGTGACTAATTTCTCTTCCCCATTTCCTCCCAACCCTATCTGCGCCGCACACCAAAACTCCCATTTAGTTCTTGAATTCATTGAATCGACTAGAAATGGAGATTTCTATGTGAAAGGAGCTTTGAGTGGGTGATATTAGATGGAAAATTTAGATATGTTTGGTGGTATGCAAACTTTATTGGCTATTTGGTTCCTTTAACAGTGTGATTTAATTTGGAAAGGAGCTGAACGATCTTCTTCTGGGAGATGATGTTGCTAGATATTAAACATGGAAATCAGTTTATGGGTTTGCATTGCTTTTATGTTAGCTTAGATGAAATCAGACGGATTAGATCTTGCTGTTAGTCTTGTTCATCTTGATACTTTATAGTTAATTACCATTACATTGCCACTATGTTACAACGATTATGCTTAAATTTTTCTATGTTTTTTTCAAGGACTGTATGCCAATACCATATCTGAATATGTGTTGAGTACATTTACTTTTGTAAAAAAGTAAAGAATCTGGATAACCAAGAATTGCTAGTTTAACCTGGTAAATTGGTCTTCATTGGCTAGCAATTAAGTTTTCATCATTTTCATTTAGCCTTAAGTGAATATTTTACCGTCTGGTGCAAGAAGCTATCACCATGCCAAAGGGAAAAATGATGGATTTGTTTGTTCATACCTCTAGGAATTATGATTGATGTCTTGGAATGACCTTTTTGTGCATGTTTCTTATCCGTTGAAGAAACTTCAGTTTAGCTACTCCTTAAATAAACTAATGGTGTATAGGTTTCTAATAGATTTTCTGTGATATTCTGCAGCTATGACTATTCTGGATACGGACAATCTTCTGGAAAGGTATATAAAATAAACATATTGTTTTGAAAGGAAAGGAAAATTAAAGTTATCTCTCTGTAAAAGATATGGTTATTATCTCTAAGGTGATAGGATTATATAAAGCTCTTTCTTACTTTTATCTTTTTACAGCCAAGTGAGCAGAGCACATATGCAGATATTGAAGCTGCATATAAATGTCTTGAAGAGAGCTATGGTACAAAACAGGAAGATATCATCCTCTATGGTTAATCTGTTGGTAGTGGCCCCACTTTGGATCTAGCAGCTCGACTGCCTCGGTTAAGAGCTGTTGTTTTGCACAGTCCCATACTTTCTGGTTTAAGAGTAATGTATCCTGTAAAGCGTACATATTGGTTTGACATTTATAAGGTAACAGAAAGCTGTATAAGTTTGCTTCTCCAGATTATTCTGCTAATAAGGATTTATTTATGTGAATATTGCAAAAATAATGTGTTCTTTTTTGGGCTGTTTGTTTGCAGAATATTGATAAAATTCCACTTGTCAATTGTCCGGTTCTTATCATTCATGTAAGTATCTGTAATCCTGACAGTCTATAAGACTTCATATATTATAAATTTCATAAGCCTACCACATGCAAACATATCTCTTTATGTTTGAGCCATTATGTTACTTATATTGTTCTTATCTTTTTTACATTGAATTCTTCATAATTATAATGGAACTTAAAGAATTCTCATTTTTCTTTTATTTCTTCAAAGTCCAAAATTACTTTTGAACTTTTTTAGGTTTAAACTTGAAAGGATACCCCCATTATTGAAAGATGACATACTAAAGCAACACTCAACATTTTCTTCATATGATATCTTGAATTTTAATTTTTTCCCCTACATTTTCCTTTGATATGTTTGTTGTAATAACTTATCTGTTCTTACCCAAAGTTCCCTGGATCCACTTTCATTGGATGATGAATTGATGATTAGAGCTTTTGGCCTGCAGTCTGAATGAAAATATTGTGGCGGGGGGGGGGAGTGCGGGGGGCTATCAATGAATTTTGTAGACCTTTCTACAGTTTTGATTCACATAAAGTCATATCTGATCATTGATTTTGTCATGTTTAGTGCTACGGTGTTTCTCTTGAAGGTCCAATTCTTTCAGTCAAGTCTGACAAAATATAGATCTGCATTGAACTTTGGCCCATGCAGTGTCTCAAGTACAAACAAAAAGATAGCTGTCTTGGCAATGGGTAAATAATTGCAAGTTTTGGAGGATTGGCATTCCGGACAAAGTAAATTAATTGGAGTCCATAGAATTAAGAGTTCTTGCAACTTAAACACCCTTTCATCTTCTCTACTGAGGTGTAAATTAAGAAGTAAGAGGATCATGATTGAACCATTGTTTTCTTTATGATTTACCATCATTTTGTTATTAGTTTATTCTTTAGATAGTCAACAAATAACTATAGGAAACGATGAAGATTCCACACCCTTGTTTTGCTACCTAGAAAGAATTAAAAATATCAATCTCTATTAATTTACTTTTATGAGGATAAATAAATTGGCTACTGTTAGGACAGATTATCCATATCTAGGGAGGATTGTTGAGCAGTATCTTGAAGTGAAAAGAATGGTCTGTATGGACCCCATTGATGGCTAACCCAGATTACTATGCCTGAATTTTGGTTTGGAAACCTTGCCTTAAGTTGACATTGTTGAAAATTTTCTGCATCTCTGCCATATATGGATAATTCCATTAGACAGTGCGCTGAAATTTAGTTTTCTTGGCTCCTTTTGCTTAGTCAAGTAAATCTTCTGTAGGTTGTATTTAAGGTTAGTTATCCTCATCCTTATATTCAATTTAATGCATGATTCCGGATTATGATCAAAATTTTCAATTTGTTGGCTTCCTTATACTTTCATAGTGCATAAAAATATTTGATCTATTTTACTCAAACTCCAGAGTAAATCCAATACGAGTACGTGTGCTATATTGCTTTTCCATATATAGAGAGAGAGACATATTCTCATACCTGTGTCAGTATAGTTTATAAGATTTGACTGTCAATGTTTCCTTTGTATTTGTCTTCATTTATTGAACTAGTAAATGACTACCACATAGAATATTGTTTGCAAATTACCTCATAGAAGGTGAAAATGATTTCATAGGCCACCAGTTATGGCTTTTGAGACCAGTCTGTTTATATCAATGTGCAGGGAACTTCGGATGAAGTTGTTGATTGCTCCCATGGAAAGCAACTCTGGGAACTATGCAAAGAGAAGTATGAACCTCTATGGCTTAAAGGAGGGAACCACTGTGATTTAGAGCAGTACCCTGAGTATATAAGACATCTCAAGAAGTTCATATCAACTGTTGAGAAATCTCCTTCTCAAAGGTACAATTCTAGGAGAAGCACAGACCAATTTGAGCAGTCTCGGAAAAGTACTGATGCATTTGAGGTTTAAAGTAAGAGTACTGATCGAAGGGAGAAACCAAGGAAGAGCACTGACAGGCCTGAGAAGTTGAAAAACCAGTCTAATAATTTGGATAAGCTAGAAAAGCTAAGAATCTCTTTCGATCAATTGGAAAAGTCTCGAAGGAGTGTGGATTGCCATGAGAAGTCCCGGAAAAACGTTGACCATCAGTTGGAAAGAGCTCGCAAAAGTGTTGATCTGTTGGATAGAATACGAACAGGGTGATGATACTACTTTCGTGTAAAGAAAAAAAAACTCCATGCAAGTGTTTGACATTTCATGTTGTGATGAACTAAATCTGGTTTTGTTCTTTATTAATTCTTATGGCGTCTGAGGCTTTGTATTTGGTTTTCCCAATATCTTTTGATTATACTATGGCATGAAATATGAGTTTGGTGTTTTGCTTGACCTGTGTTTCGGCCGTTGAGATCTCTCTTGCAAACATAAGCTAGTTTTCCTTGGGCTAAAAAAATTGGGAATCAAACTGGTAAAAGCTTTGGTTTTTCGATTCAACAGTAAGCTGATTATTATGCAGGCTACATGGCATTAATCATCTTAAGAGAACAAGCAGCAGTAAAAACCAGATTTGCAACCCTTCGCAAGTGTCAAAAAGTCTTTAATTTTTAAGAATTTTATTAAATTATATATTTTAATTAAAATATATTTAATAATAATTATGTTTAAATATGATTAAATTATTTATTATTGATAATAATAATCTTATTAAAATTTAAATAACAATAACAATAATCATTTACCAAAACAAATTTCTGCTAAGGGTATTCTAGTCATTTTGGTTTTTTCATTATGCTATTACACCTCTATTACACTCAACCAAACACAGGATTACTATTACGCCTCTATTCCATTACATTCAACCAAACAGTTGATTTGCTATTACACAGTTTTTCCATTACACCTCTATTCCATTACACCTCTAATCCAATACACCTCTAATCCAATACAGCGAACCAAACGTGCTGTAAAGAATTGTTAAATATTGCCAAATACTATGAAATAATGTTTATTTCTTATTTTTACTTCTTTTTAATATAGCTGAAGCTTTGCCAAAACAGAGCACAAAGTTTTAAAATTCTCTTATCGGTCTATTATTTTGGGAGGAGATTTACAATACTATATATAATAGGAAAGTTGCAGGATATACTATCCAATACTAGATGACAGTGAAATTCTCAATATGTATTATCCAACATGTAAAGAGATATGAGCAAGAGGCAACAATCCACTTGCCAAACTAGTTGGGAGCATGAATGAAAAATGAGGAGAATATTCTTATGCAATTCATCAGATCTTTATGAATGATGTTATAAACTTAAAATAGTTGGATTTCAAAGAAGGTTAGATGTGCTGAAAAAAGGGAAATTTTTAGTGTTTTATTATTAAAGAAAATTGGGAAAGATTAAAAAGGTTTGTTTTCATTTTAGCCATTAATTTAGTTTCATCTTATGGTTAAAAAATTGTGTAAAATTAACGAGGTTCATATCATGTTTTGCATATATTAATAGAGTTTTGGTTGCAAGCTACCTACTATTAAAATTATGGACCAGAGATATTTTCATTTGGGATACTTTCAACATATGATTCTCTTAAATTATTATTCTTGTTCTTTAATCTTGTTTATTAGTGCTCTCTTTATTCGTCATGAGAATTGTTCTATCAAGTTATCAAGAATATGTAAATAAGCTATTTCTAATAATCTAACTACTCCAACAAGGCACCTATTACTTGTCATCTATATTTAATCATTTCACTTTGTATTACCAACTTAACAATAAATCAATGACAAACTAACTTATCAAAAAGTGTCACGTGACATGAAAAGTCAACTCAGCTCTCCTACCCCTTAGCAAGGAGACTCTCTGCCACTCAAGATATCTACTTACTCCTTCAATCTGGGCTTTCCTTAGTATCCCTTTTTCCTTCCTACTTGACCAATCTTTTCCTTCATCACCATTATCTCCACGTTCTGGCTCTCCACCCCTTTTGAATGAACTACCCCAGCCTTCACGTCTATTTCTTGATAAAAAAAACTAATCACAATATTACCACTAACAAAGACTATATTAAAATATTATAATCATATAAATAATATCCAGTAATATCTCAAAATCTTATTATACTTCTTATTACTACTATTTTTCAAAAGAGATAAACAATTAACCATAAAATATATTCCATTTTTATGAGTGGAGATTAAACCCTTAATTATATGATTAAAGATAATGTAAAAAACCACCACACGATACTTCAATATTATTTAAGCTCTTAATACTGTTAGAATACAACACTTACAACTTGGTCACTCGGAGGAGAATGTCGTATTCCACATTCTTCGATTATTGGCCACAAGGCTGTCCACAATATTCACCACCACACCTAATTGAGGAAGTATCACAATTAATCTTGGTAATATGAATGGGGATTCCAACTATTTTTTTAATTCAAAATGTTTTTTTTATATTGATTTTAAAATGGTTAAATTTTAAAATTATATGTGAATTTTATTTTAATGTGTAATATTATATAAAAATAATAATTATGTATATTTTTTATATATGAAATTTTAATTTAATTTAATTTTCACAAATTACTAATACATTTATTGATATAACATCATTTTAAGTTTATACATTATATATACAAATAGTTATATTTATTTAATATAAAAATAATATTATGTGTTTATTTATTTAAATGTGTTCAATTGAATCAAAATTAAAGTTTCACGGGTATATTTGAATCACCATAAAAAATTTATGTACGTAATTGTACCAATTTAAAGTTAATTTATCAAATTACACTAAAATCAAAATTCATATATATTTTCAAGAATTATCCTTTTAAAAATCATGAAAACTAATTATTTTCAAATTCCTAACTAGAGGTGTTCATGGATCGAGTCGAGTTGGGACCAGGCCTAAGCATGATATTAACATAATTTATGTTTGCCTAAGCCCGACTCGGCCTAAAATATGTGTAACACCCCAAACCCGTATTCGTTATCGGAAAAGGGTTACGAGACATTACTGGACTTATACATTAGCATTCGTATAAAACCAAGTCAAAAAATTGCATTCTAAATTAAAACTTTTCAAATTTTATGGTAAAGTCCCTAATATGGGCCTACGGGGCTCAATACATGCTTTGGAAGTGGTTTGGGACTAAACCGACAACTTTGGAAATTTTATCTTAAAGATAAGGGCACACGCCCATGTGGCCTAGGACATGGCCATGTGGCCAGCCCATGGGGCTCCCATGGCCGTGTGGCCAACCCATGTGGAATTCTGACTTGCAATTTTTTAAGTATCAAAGGGGCACACAGCCTGGGCACACGCCCATGTGGCTAGGCCGTGTGGTAAACTGATTTTTCATCATTTTTAAGCCATTTTCACACGCTTATAACACACGACCATGCTGGAAACCCGTGTCCTTCAAACGACCAAGATACACGGCCGTGTCTTTTACCCGTGTACTATCCTGACTTCACATTTAAGGATGCAGGGGACACATGGTCATATCACACTACCATGGGTTTACCGTGTGTCACACACGGCCTAGACACACGCCCGTGTGTCTAGCCATATGGACGAAAATAAGCTGTTTTAGGCCACTTTTCTTACCCTTTCATCCATTTCTTGCACTTAAACACGATTATACACTAATAGAGTCCAACTAATCAATTATTTCAAGCCATAGCATGTATATTTCATTTTCCAACACAAAACATCACATTCAACTTACTATGCATACTTAATCATTCATACAATTACATTATCAAATCAACCCTTATACATGCCATATAAATCAAAAAGTTGTTTAACAAAATCTACCGGAGTAAATCTGGATAGTGTGATCCTTGATGTAGATCCGATCCTCCGTATATATATAAGTCAATGTACAAAACAAATAACATACACAAGTAGGCTTATAAAAGCTTAGTAAGCTTATAGGCATAGAAGAATAAATCTTACTGAACATTGTGCACAATCATATATCTTATAATTTAACTAAATCTTCCTGTAAATCACAAAATCATTAATAAGCTCATATGAATAATTTCCATGTTGCTATTCACAAATTTTAACTTCCTTAAGCCCATTTCTAATTTACTTCCATAGTCAAATTAGGGAACACTAATGGAATTGAGTACTTTATTAACACATTGCCATAGTAAACCATGGACTTGCATATAGTCACTTATCACACACCGAAGCCATAACCCTGCTATGGTCTTACACGGATCACATATCATACCGATGCCATATCCCAGATATGGTCTTATACAGAATCACATTATCACATCACACCGATGCCATAGCCCAGCTATGGTCTTATACGAAAACACATATCACATTGCACCGATGACATAGCTCAGCTATGGTCTTATACAGAAACACATATCACATATTTTCCATCAAATCATCATGGTCATAAAATGAAAGCACTCAAATCCATTGTTCCAACTAATTTGTACTTTTAGTTAAACATTATTTAGTAATTAACACAATTTAATAGTATTCATCTATAATAAGATACCTTAGCAATCATAAGATTTTCATAATAAAACATGAACTTTGCCATATGAACTTACCTGGGCTAATTTGCAAAAGTCGTAGAATTTCAAGGACTATTCTTGCAATTTCTCCTTTCACGATTCACTTCGTTTTCTTGATCTATAATTATAAAATTATTTCTCCAATAGCATCTATTTCAATTCTATTTTATTTCACAATTTATGCCCTTTAATTTTCGAAATTAAACTATTACCCTAAACTTTTCAGTTTTTACAATTTAGTCTCTGCTCAATTTATTCATCAATTGAGCTAATTCCTCTCAAATAACACTTTATCAAGACTTTAAAAGTCAAAATTTCAACAAAAAACCCTAATTCCAACAACTTTCACAATTAGATCTTAAAAATCAATTTCTATAAAAATCTCTTCATAAAATCATCATATAATAAAATTAAAACCCCAATTCCATGATAAATCATCATAAACATTCAACACATATTCATGGCAACTATCGAAATTACCCATGAAATAAAAAAACTAATGAATTAAAACCTAGTTGTAAAAGTCTCAAAACACAAAAATTACAATAAATAATCAAGAATTGAGCTTACATGTAATAAAAATATGAGAGACCAGCTTAAAAGAACCCTTCAATGATGTTTTTACTGGAGAAGATGAAGAAAAATGAAGAAAACTCTAGATTTTCCAAATATATCATATTTTACAATTAAAATTTTACCTTATTTCCAATTTTGCCCTTGTTCACACTTGATTTTTTTTCCTGCACAATCATGCTGTCAATCCATCTAATTTGGGTCTATTTGCCTTTTAACTCCTTCCTTGATAATCTTTTAAGCTATTTAATCATATTTTACAGTTTTGTACTTTATTCAATTCAGTCTTTTTTCTTCAATTAATAACCGAAATGTTAAAATTTCTTAACGAAACTTTAATATTAACTTATTAACACTCCATAAATACTTATAAAAATATTTATGGCTCAGTTTATGAATTCGAGGTCTCGATACCTCGTTCTTGACCCAATTATCTAACAATCTTCTTTTTAAACACAAGATTCACTAATTAAAAAAAATAATCTAAAATCACACCTAACCTTTACTTATAAATTTCTAAATTACTATACTCACATGTCGGATTTAGTGAACTCACATCACTATTTCGACACCACTGAAATTTGGGCCGTTACAATATGTGCTTAAAATTTTGCTTAAATTTGCCCATATTTGCAAAAGACTAACTCAAACTCATTTTAGGCCCTCATTTTATTTTTAAAATTTTTAAAAATTTTTTATATTATATTATTATCTAATAATTTTATACATTTTTTATTTATTGAAAATTTTTATATAATCATCTTAAAATTATTTTTAATGTTTATATTAGA
This sequence comes from Gossypium hirsutum, assembly GCF_007990345.1. Taxonomy (NCBI): domain Eukaryota; kingdom Viridiplantae; phylum Streptophyta; class Magnoliopsida; order Malvales; family Malvaceae; genus Gossypium; species Gossypium hirsutum. The sequence continues at coordinate 9,441,697 of NC_053434.1, read as the reverse complement.
GTAGTATTATATATTTTGTATAAATTTATTTTTTAGTGTGTTCTAAACTACATAATATATAAAAATAACATAATATAAAATATTATAAACTTAAAAATAGATTTTAAACAAATCTAATTTTTTTACCAAAATTTAAATTTTAAAGCCTAATATTTTTATCCAAACTCTTTTAAATTTTTGACGGACCTTCATGCGACGGATAGCTCGACCCATAAAAATTCTATTCCTAACCAACCCATAAGAAAACATAAACTAACAAAATATGATTGGCGGGACTTTTTCCAAAAAGAAGATGATTGGCCCATGGTTGTCCATAAAACTTTAGGCCCAATGGTATAGTCAAGTTGTATTGCTACACGTGCCAGCCGCCAGAGGAGGGCCTACAATCTACGTGGTTCGTTAAGAACAACTCGTTTCTGTGTTGCCCGACAGTGCATCGCGCAATTCGCAAATAAACAACCGCCATTGGATTAAAACAGAATTACAGAAGCACCCCTATAACGGTTTTGCAGCTTAAAGTATCCAACGCCTTGTGAGGCTATCCACAAACTGGCCGTGTCTCAATCGGCCTTTGTTCGGATGTGTGTTAAACGCCTGCATGTTCGCCACGTGTTCCGTCTTCTCTCGTCACTGTTGGACCCCATATCTACACTGTGAGAGGCTTTAACTGCGCCGACAATGGGGGAGCCTTTGATGGCAGGTTTGCTAATAGTTAACAAAACCAGTGGCATTTACATTTATAAGACATTCCAAACCCTTTATTATTTATTATCTTTTATTTTGACTAACAGATTTTTGCAGGGAAAAATATCGTGGCTGCTGTTTCATCCTTACATTTGAGACGGCTCTGAGCTGAGCAAAGTTGTTGAAGCAACCCAGTTGTCTTTAATTTTTCCCATAGAAAAAGAGAATCGATCCAATAAGTTTCACCTTTTTTTCTTTCTTTCTAAAAAGAATAATTAAAATAATAAATCTTGAAAATTCGTGGACCAAACAAAATTGAATCATTTTAATTTTGATTAACTTCAAAATTAAAAAAAAAACTTAAAAAGGAAAAAAAATAAAGAATATCTAGGGGACACCGAAAAGACGTTGTTCTGTTTCCGACTCAGTTTTGGCATGTCTAATAACTGAGAAGATATTATTAATATAATTATTCTTTTACATACCCCAAATTATAATTTTTTAATGGTATTTCTTGTTTCCATTTCTGGCAAGTTTTTCTTTAGTTACTTTCTTCTTTTCTTTTCTTTTCTTGGTTGGATTTGAGAGTAACTGTTAACTGCTCTCTGCTAAAAAGCTAAATTGCCCTTGGTCCTAGATGTGTAAGTTATTTCTTCTGGTTTTTCAATTTCGACTTTGATAGTTTGGGAAGAGATTTTCATGTGATAAAGGTGGTTTTTATTTTAATTTTTTAGACACCGAATTTCCTTTTTTGTTTGTTTGTTTGTTGAAGTTGAAATTGAATTTATTTGCTTCAGTATTGAGATTTGAAACGATGCATTGAATAGAAGATAACTTTGTTTTAATATATGATTCAACATCCAATTGTTTTTTCTTTTTGTGTAGATACAATAAATTTCTAGCTTTTGGCAGCCCTTTATCTTTCATTATATGTGTTGTTTGTAGTTCTTATAATAATGTGTAGAGTAAAAACAAAAACAAAAACAAAATGATTGAATTGGGTTTTATTTGGAATTGGATAGTATGGAACGAGATGGGCAAGAAATGGCAGCAAATGAATTACCAGAGACTGCTGAATTCAAAAGAAAGGACTTAATTTTTCCTTCGAAATCCGAAGGTCATATTTTGATGGAATCGCCAATGAATGGTTTGAGTCGCTTTGCACCTCAATATCCTGGGACTTCTATGAATGAGACCGAGACTGAGACTGGTATAATAGTCGAAGAATTGACTGTGGAAAACTATAAGAGCTCAACTTTAACTTTAGCCAAGAACTCGAACAACTTAAGGCAGGGTCAGTGGGAACGAATGTATCATAATCAAAGGCTGGAACACGAGGTTTTAGATGATGAAAACGCAAACCATGTCTTGTTGAGAGCAAAAGAGCAACTTGCAAGAATGTCTTATGAGAACCATAAGAGCAAGGATATTGACCAGACGACAGGGGGAATGGCTTTGCATTTGAAGGCTACTGATGACCACTTGGGTATCTCGAGCAATTCATTGTCAGTTGCAGCTGCTCGGTTGAAAATGTCATCTAGGCCTAGCTTTTCTCAGTTATTTGTCAAGAAAGGTATGAAAGGAAAGGACATTATCAGAAGAGATCCACATGACCAACCTTGTTTACTTGGGATTGATAGGTCTACTACTGACCCTTGCCCCAATGCGATTAGTTTGAGGGAATGGCTAAAACCAGGGAGTCGAAAAGAGGATAAAGTTGAAAGCCTGATTATATTCAGGCAGATTGTGGAGCTGGTGGATTCAGCACATTTGCAAGGAGTTGTCTTGCAAGACTTACGACCATCCTGTTTCTGTTTATTACCACCTAATAGGGTAATCTATACTGGTCTGTCTGTCAAGCAAGGACTAGAGTCTGCAGTAAGTAATGATTTGAAGAGAAAAAGGGACCTGGAACAGGGTATTAATGCTTCCAATTGCAGACGAGGTACAAAGAAGCTAAAGCACAATGAGAACATGCAACCTTCTGGAAACAAAACAGAATTCGCCTCTCCTCATGGATCCAAGACCGAGATGCAAAAAAATATTGGCTTTCATACATCTATTAAGCAACATTCTACCTCATTTCTCAACCAGCCTCCAACTTTCCACTATGCTACACCATCTGTTGTGCAGTCTACTTCTGCAGCTATACAAATGGAGGAGAGGTGGTATGCTTGCCCCGGGGAGCTCAATGGAAGAAGCCTTACATTTTCGTCAAATATATATAGCCTTGGGGTTTTCCTTTTTGAGGTGAGGAGCTTTATTAGTCTTTCATATTTGTTAATACTTTCGGTTTCCTTCTTTGCTTTTCTCTGCATAGAATATGATGCATTTTAACCCTGTATTAGCTATTAGGTCAACCATACTAAGAGTATAAGTCTTGTTTTTGTGTCTTTGAACCATACATTTTATTGATCTGAGATATTAGGATGAATCATTTAAGACCGTAACATTAAAATATGTGAAAAAACTCCAATCCCTGAATCCTTGCACATCTCGATTTTTCATCACTTCAGGGGTAGGTATTATGTTGTAATGGCTTATCCATTGTTCTATTAATTGATGATTGAAACTGAACCAATAAAAAGGGCACTGAATATATTACTACAATTTGTGCCTATTAGGGAAAAGGGGGAAAGGAAAAATGTGATTCACAAAAATTTGGGACAATATAGATTGTACTCTCTCACTAAAGGGCGAGACATTCTTCCTCACAGGATCTGGTTCCCTTTTTGTGTATTTGTCTCTTTGCACGTGTCATTGAGAGAGTAACCTTAAAACCGCTAATCACATGAATCTTGACTTTTACAGTATAGAGTAAGTTGGAACAAATTAATGCTTCCTAGTACTGATGCTTCCTTTGAGATAGGGTCCAATACTTGAATCTTTATAATCTAAAAGTTATGTCTATTACAACCCGATGTTGTGTATTTCCCCAGTACCTTGAGCATGCTTTCAACCCATAACTTCTCTAGAATGCATCTGAAAAGGTTTTCCATTGAACACATCTGGTTTGTTATTAAGCATCTGGTTCGAATATATCTCAGTTGCTATACTTTTCACCGTAGAGTTGATAGGCTATCGTTTCTACTAATGCGGGCTGTTTCTATCAGTTGCTATGTTGTTTTGAATCAATGGAGCAGCATTCTGCAGTGATGGCAGACTTGAGCCAGCGGATTCTTCCACCAAATTTCCTTTCAGAAAGTCCCAAGGAAGCTGCCTTTTGTCTTTGGCTTCTTCATCCTGGACCTCTTTCTCGTCCAACAACTAGGTATCCATTAATCTTTTATTACCGGTCATCAGCTGCAATAACTACTAGTTATATAGCAGTTTTGTTTACTATAAGCTGTCATTTTATATTTTGAATTGCAAGAAAAACAATTCAGATAGAAGTTAGTATATGTTGTAAAATTCACTACTCGGGTCTATCCTTTTCTAGCCTGCACATTAGTAATTGTTTTTTTACTTTACTGTCATTTCCTGACTCCCTAAATAAAATGACGTCATTACAATTCCAAGTGCTTGTACTTCATTTTGTTGGTATGTAGATTATGTACTCTACTGCAATGCATTAAGATTTAATGTAGATTCTTTTTGTTTTAGTCCTTTAAGTACATTTAAATTCTGTACAAAAACAGGGAAATCTTGCGGTCTGATTTATTTTGTGGATCCCAAGAAAAGATTAGCGGGAATAATTTATCAGAATCTCCTGGTAATGATATTGCTGTATCAGAGATATTACTACATTTTCTAACTAAACTAGAAGAACAAAAGCAGAAGCGTGCCTCCAAATTGATGGAAGAGATTAGGTTCTTAGAAGAAGATATTAAGGAAGCTAAGAGAAGGCAAGCATTAAGGACATCCTCAGTTTTCCCTCAAATACAAAATGGATTTCCTGATGCAGGAAAAAAGTGGATGCATTCTGAAAATCCTGGAACTTCAGTTGCTCATTGTGTACCAAATTTGAAGTCAGATGTAAATGATGGATGGTTGTCAAAAAATATCTGGCAACTCGAGCATGCCTACTTCTCCATGAGATCCCAAATCCACTCTTCTGAAACTGCTGCTGCAGCAGTCTCTGACAAAGACTTACTGAAGAAACGAGGCAAGTTGTCTGAGTCACAAAGTGAGAATGGAAAGCTGAGAATGAATCAGAAATCTATTGATCCCCTTGGGAGCTTTTTCAAAGGTTTGTGCAAGTTTGCTTGCTATAGCAAGTTTGAAGTCTGTGGAACAATAAGAAATAGAGACCTTCTAAACTCTGCAAATGTGATATGCACTCTTAGTTTTGACCGTAATGAGGATTATATTGCTACTGCTGGCGTATCAAAGAGAATCAAGATTTTCGAGTTCGATGCATTCATGAATGATTCTATTGATATCCACTATCCCGTTGTTGAGATGTCAAACAAGTCAAAGATTAGCTGTGTGTGCTGGAACAACTACGTAAAGAATTATTTGGCTTCAACTGATTATGATGGTGTTGTCCAGGTAAATACTTGAAAGATACCTTGATGTGCATGTTGGTCAAATAAGGCATTCAGGTTTTATCCCAACAACATTATATATAGCAATATATTTGTTAGATGTATATGATCCATCATCGGTTTGGTACTGTTCCAGTAGACTGGTAAATTCTTTTCATGATCAATGTTGTAGTTATTTTTTATGCATTTTATTGACATCTATACCGTTTGCCTCAACGTTGGATTATGTTTGGCTCTATTGCATCGAAGAGTAATTGCAACTACTGAACTTCTGTCTAAGCATTCAATTTTCCTTCTGGTTTGTGTTGGAATATGGTATTTTTATTATTGAATGAAGGTTGTTGCCATGTATTTAATTGATAAAACGATGTCTTATGTGTACAGACATGGGATGCGGGAACTGGTCAAGGACTCTGTCAATACAATGAACACCAAAAGAGGGCATGGTCTGTCGACTTTTCTCAAGCTGACCCAACAAAGTTTGCTAGTGGAAGTGATGACTGCTCTGTGAAGCTTTGGAGCATTAACAAGGTATGCTTTCCTGCCTCACTTATCACGTAGCATGTGAAAGTTTTGGTGTTTTGACAAACACCTACATGCTTGCATGCACATGTAAGAGTTTTGGAACTGCAGCTCGTATGTTTTCAGTGAAGCTTATGAAGAAAATTTTGATAGCAGAAAAGTTCGCTTGGAACCTTGTGGAGCCCTGCAAATGTCTGTTGTGTTCAGTTCTCTGGTTTCTCTCCGCATCTGTTGGCATTTGGATCGGCTGATTACAAAGTCTATTGCTACGATCTCCGTCATTCTAGAGTCCCCTTGTGCACACTGGCTGCCCATGAAAAGGCTGTTAGCTATGTCAAATTCTTGGATTCCAACACCCTTCTCTCTGCATCCACTGACAACACCCTGAAGTCGTGGGATCTCAAGAAAACTTGCTCGGATGGATCGACCACCAATACTTGCTGCTTAACCTTTAGTGGCCATAAAAATGAGAAGGTTAGATATTTTCTCTACATCCTTCAAATTTTGAGCATCTGCAATATTTCTGTGTTAACTATTTGTTTTTTGCTTCATCAGAACTTTGTGGGTTTAACTGTCTTGGATGGATATATAGCATGTGGGTCAGAAACGAATGAGGTAAATATGTTTAATCACAAAAAACAGGTGCTGAAATCCATGGCTCAATTCTGGATTTTCTCTGTCCTTTTTGTTTATGATCTTTGACATTACACATGGTTTGCATGCATATATAACTGAGCCAACACAACTGATATCCAAATCTTCTTTTTTTTTTCACTTTTGTAGGTCTATTGTTATTATAGATCTCTGCCAATGCCCATCACTTCTTATAAGTTCGGGTCTATTGATCCTATCTCTGGGCATCAAACCAGTGATGAAAATGGACAGTTCGTTTCAAGTGTCTGTTGGAGACAAAAGTCAAACATGCTTGTTGCTGCCAACTCAACTGGAAGTATAGAATTACTGAAACTAGTGTGATGAAAACCTTTCCCCAAAATCAGTTCTGCTCAATAACCTGTAATTAGCTTGGTTGTCCTAAAGATAGATTACATTTACTTTGAGAAACCCATGATTTGGTTCGATTGCAGAGGCTGAAGGGTAAAAATGAGGGCAAAAACTTGTTCACCAACTTTGAGTCTGCCTTCAATTGAGTGTGCCCATGCTCGCAGTCATATTACTCTCTGGTTTCCTACTAAAACTGCTATGGCCGTTGGAGTATGGCATCTTTACAAGTGCATGACCATAACCACTTGGAATTGGAAGTTAAAGATGACAATACTCTTATAAGTTGCTGGCGCCCTGCAGATTTACCGACTGCTCCTTGTGAACAGCGTTGCATTTAACTTTAATGGCAACCTTGATGAGGGGTGGCACCAAAAATTTTCTTGGGTTGCAAAAGTTCATGAGCAAAAACATTACTGATAGACTTAGTAGCAGAAGAAGTATGTGCCCCCTGAAGACTTTTGTGTTTAAGAAACATTCAACAATGCTTCTTAGTTCTTAAAGAGTTAGGAGGCATGCAGCTGTCAGTTTTTGGCAAGGTATTTTCCGGAGCATTTTGCTTAGTGATTTGTAGATATTTGTTCCTTTATGATTAATTCCAAAGTTTCTCGCTATTGCGAACAAATAGAAAACTAGCCTTTCTGATTGAGAAGTAGTTTGTATATCTCTATGGACGTGAGGGACCTTCCCACCATTACAAAATGGAAATCCCTTGAGATTTTAACTGTTATATATGTCTCTATTTGCTGACTAGTATTGTTGTAAAGGCCCTTAGACAGCACCTATATACAGTTTGTATGTATTTAATAGCGTCATTAGGATTTGATCATCTTACTTACATGGTTCCTTCTTATTGTATGGAAACAAGAATACCCATATAGATGAATTGAGTACAATTATTATATAATTAAAGGTATCCAAAGGAGAAGGTAAAAAACAAAATTGAACTGCTTATTGAACTGGCTTAAAGAATTTGTATGCTATGTGTTGAGCATTAATGAATTGTTTCCGCTAAAGTTGTAGCAAAAAATGTCTCTGTCTTTCATAAATCAAAGATTATGATTGTTCAGTACAATTACCAAATTTACAGATTTAAGGTGCTGCCAGTTTAAGCTGACATGTTCCCGCCCTTAAAACTTTGAAAACTCGATGAGCTCTGAGCACTTGTTCCGAGGATTGTCTGTTTGAATACTATCTTTTCCACTCTGTTTCATCTTCAGTTGAACCCCCTTTTTTTTTTCCCCTGTAATTATTGATCTGGCAAAGCATTTCATCACCGCAAACTAGATCAAACATGGTTTCTGTGTCTAAGCAATCAACATGTTGAGAAAGGCTAGGAGAGCTCAGAGTCTGAGACATGGCCGGATGATGATCTCCGTAGTCTGGGGCTCACTAGGAGCAGCTGGCTTTCTGAACTCATTCTGAAACTGCGGACACGCTGATTCATTGGAGGTCTTGTTGATCTTGCTTTAGGTGTCACTGGAAAAGAAGACAGGCTGTCAGCATGAATTCCAATGTTTAAATTTTGACATGAAACGATAATTTGGTGTTGTGCCTTGTTGTTTCAAGAGGAAATGCATGAATGAAAAGAAAATTCGAGAATGTGGTTGATTACCTGGATGTTTTGTTCTAATATCTGCAGATTTTTTCATTGTAGTATTTATCCTAGGCAGTGGTTCAGGTGAAGGCATGGACCTGTCAGTTGCTGATGTGTATAGCTCATCAGTAGTGACATTTTCATCGCCACTAGCCGAATTTCTGTCGCTTCCCGATTCCGAAGTGTCTTTGAGAGGAACTCCTGTTTTGTCCTTTTCCAATACTCTATAAACAAACATCTGAAAAGGGATTTGTGATGTGGATAATGGATTGGGAGTTTCCCATGTGGGGAATATCCGTTGAAGCCTCATATCAATGTCACAGTAATCCACAAGCGGCTCCGGTAACTCTGACTGACTGTTATAATCAGGGTTCATTAGAAGTGACCGTTTTATATACCGAAGAATTCTGCAGATGGATAGGAAGTTAGGCCTTAGATCCGGATCCGCATGCCAACATCTCTTGATCAAGCTTGTTATAGATTTTGGTGGCTTGAAAGGAAACAATGGCCTCTCCCCTGCTCTTATGTTTCGGCTCATTTTGTCCCCTTGAAGATGGCCATCTTCGAATGGGACTTTTCCAGTTAGAAGCTGAAAGCAAATCATTCCAAAGCTATACACATCTGCTTTTCCAGTGAACTTTAATTTCACTTTACTTCCTGGCCGTTCTTGCTCCTCTAGAACCTCTGGTGCATGCCAAATGAATGACTGTGTTTCATTCTGGTTCGCTGCTCCCCTCTGAGGTATTGAAGACAAGCCAAATCCCGAAACTTTCGCCTGCATGTACCCTTCCGAAGATGTTCCTCTCAGCTTAACATAAATGCTGGAAGGATTTAAGCCACCATGGTAGATTTTATTTGAGTGTAGATATTCCATTCCCCTTGCAATCTGAAGCATTAGATCAACAGTGACCGGAAGACAAAACGACGTTCGCTTTCTTGGGCCGCAAGTTTCTTTTATGCAGTCGCAGAGGCTTTTATGTGCTAGTTCCATGAGCAAAAGGCATTCCTTCTTTTCTTCATCAGTGAATCCACAAAGGAAATGCAGTATGTTTGGGTGGGAAAGAGATAATAATGAAGAAATATCAGAAGCTACTGCTTCTACATCTCCAATTATGTGTCTCAGAATAAAGCTTTCACCTAACCAGTAAACCTCCTTGTATTGACTCCCATTACCGAGCCGCCGTCTAACCTGATAGTCCTTCCACCCCAATAGAATTGAACTCGGTAAAAGCTTATCTTTTAAAGATTTTGAACTATCTAAGTTTCTCAAAAGCAAATCAGCAAGTTTTCTCTCCTGCTTTCTCAATCTTGAGTTTTCCTTTTCCTGGATTTTGTTTTTAAGGATCCATCTATCTTCTTTCCAGACATTGTCGATCCTATTGCAAAAATCTTGAGTAATAAGATACTGCTTTGCAAATTTCCATTGGAAAAGTTCAGGATCAATCCATTCTTTATGGTACTTATTGGAGTATACCCGTTTTTTCTTTTGCATTTCATCTTGTTCCCAACCGGACACTTCGGCTGCAGATTCGATTGCTTCAATGACAACCGGAATGCAGGAAAGCAAGTTACTGATATGCAACTCAACGCAGTCAGTATTCTGATAGAGAGTTATGGCTTTAACCCACCAGTCTTTAGATTCCAAGCTTTCCTTGATGTAGGCTTCCCCTTCTTTGAAAATCCTGTGGAGCTCTCTCAATGGCATTTCAAGAACTTTCCATTTCAAGTTCCTCTCTTCGAATTTCAGGTTATCTTTCATTTCATCTGCTATCGATTTGTATGCAGAATAAAAAATATCTAGTAACAAAATGCATTGCCTCTGGTTAATTTGGATGTTGTCACGAAAAACCATTAATGCCTTCAAACTTCCTAAAGCCTCCCCTATCTGCCGAAATTGCTCCATTTTGGTCTAAGGCTAGAACAAGGAGGCTCTATCAAAACGGCATTTGTAAATAATAATGCTCATCGTATATACGAATTAAAAAGAAGAGGAATCAAATGAAAAACAAGTGAATATTACAAAAACATGACATTGCTTACCATAGAAAAACAGGCCAAACTTGCTTCCTCTGAGATCAATGAAGGTGATAGGAACTTACAGAAGCTTTTTTAATTCCTCCCCGATCCCAATATAAAAGAATTCAAAGCTTTCTTCAAAAATCGGGAATATAGCAGCAAAACTAAGAATCGATAGTTTCCGCCATTTATGAATCGAATTTCAGCAAAAAACAGGAAAAATCAGAACTCAAGAATCGAAACCGTGTACATGATAATGAAAAGGGATGTCAAAGAAGTGAATGGAATTTAGTATTACAAGGAGTATTGTGTTGGGCGGGGAAATTGTGTGTGTAATGGCGGTGATTGGTGTGTGTGATTGAAGGCAAAGTTTGTTTTTGACGAGGCACTGACGTGACCAGACACTTGTCAGATTGGGTGGCAATGGCATGGTGTTCCCGCGAGTTTCGATGTTCATGGCTTTTAGATCGCATTGTTCGGCCATTTCTAATGCATTATTTTCCTGTATTTTTCATACTTCTCCAATTTCCGCTCCCGTAGATTGACTACGTATTTCCAGGGCTGTGAAGGCTTAATCCTAGGGGTAAAATAAATTGATTACACTCGGATCCTGACATTATATGCCAATCTTTTTACCTTGTTACTTAATCTCGTTTAGCTTCAATTATTACATTTGATTGAATTATTCCTTCTTCTTTTTTTAATACATCTAAATTTAATGTTTATTATCTAATTACACACTAATCATCAATCATTGGCTTAATTGCAAAGTTCAAATTAAAACCTTAGAATTTCGAGATGCCAATAAACTATGTGTTGGTATAAATTGTAACATAAAAAGAATTCATTCCACATTAAATCGAGTTTGGTAATTATTAAAAAATATTTTAATATTTATATTTGAGTAAATCATTTTAATTTAAAATGTAAGTTTATATTATATATTGTTGTTTTATGAAATGATTATTTTGGATTAGTATTTGATAAATTATAATTGAAAAAAATTATTCCTATAAATAGGCACATTTTATTTTTTTATATTTAATTTGTCCTATACATTGGCTTGATGATTAGAGTATTCACTGTCCCAGGTATGAATTGTGTTTGAGTTGTGTTAATTGTATTGCTATTAGGATTTTGCACTCCTCTTGTAATAAAAGAAAAAGAAAAAGAAAAGAGTATATATCGATTTTTAAATCCAACTTATGTGGTTTGAAATTTTTAATATAATACTTATATTTAAACATTTTATTGAATTGATGTCATCCTTAGTCGAGACACTAACCCAATTATAAAATTACGAAAGTATACATTCTTTTAAATTATAATTAATATTACTATCACACTTTTATTTTTTCATACTTTTATATCATCTTTAAATAAAATAATTAAAAACAACAACTTCAAGAATCAAATACATGTTTAATAGTATTTTAAATACATGCTTATCTTGTAGTTGAGTTTTGACTCTTTGTAAGTCTTTGAGCTTTTGTAATTAGACTTATCATGAGTCGGTCCAAAGTAAAATTTTAGATTTTACCAAAAAATAGGTTTAAAAGTTTTCCCAAACTCGACTTAAAGACTTACAAAGGGTGGGGCATTGGGCAAGATTTTTTTAGCCCAAGCTTAATTTGGTTCGAATATATTATATTATAATAAAAAATTATATTAATTATATATGTTAAATAAAAATTATATATTTATATTAAATCACTAACCCAATAATAATTAAATCATTTATCTAAAACCTAAAAAAGAAAACCTACTCAACTAAATAATCCAACCAAAATATAAATTTTTAAAAATGGTATTTAATACAATAAAATATTTATTATACTTATTTGTGTTTTTAATATAATAAAATTTTTATTATATTTATGGTAGTATTTTTAATATAAATATTTTTTAATGTGTTAGAAAACTTTTATTTTAGTAATTTTAATACATTTAGTGTATTATATTTAAAAAATTAATTTTAAATAAAAACTAATTTTAAAAAATTAAATATGAGTAGGTGAGGCTAAACCCGATTTTATCTTTATTAAATTAGTTGAGCTTGGGAAGAAAAGTAAGGCCATCTTTTAGACTATGATAGGCCCAAACTCAGTACATCTTATAAACATCTTTAATTGTGAGTAAAGAGTTTAATTATTTTTTATAGCTTAAATATTATTTATTAATCCCTATTCACTATGTAACATGTAAGTTATATTTTATACTTATATTTAAATTTGATAAATTTAAATATAACAAAATCTAAACACACATTTTAAGCGTCGTACAAAGATTAACCGAAGAATTCAAAAATTTAAATAATGTGATTATTAAATAAATTTTATTTAATTTATATTAATTTTTTTCCATTAAAAAAGGGGCCATGGCCCCACAAGAAATGACATATGAGCTCAGCCTCAATCAAGTGTTTAACTCACAAAAAGGAAACTACGCGAAAACGGGGCGGCGTAAATACGACGACGTGTATGTTGTATCAACTGATCGGTGCTTCCAATGGTGGTAGCTCTTTCACTGTCGCAGTACTAGTTGCTCTCTTGCAGTAGATGACAATGCTTCTACTCCAGTACGCGGATTGTAAGAAATGAAAAATGAAGTGGTACATAGCAGCTCTCTTCACCGTCCTCACCAGTTCTCAGGTCACTGTTTTCTTCTCTTTTACTTCAAACTCTAATTCTCCTTCTTCATTCCGCTTTTCCCACTCCCATGAATTTCCTTCCTCTCCTCCCTCAAATCCTTAACGCTAATAACTTAATATAACTATTAGATCTAAATTCATTTTAATGTTTGGCAGGGGATATTAACAACTCTATCGCAAAGCAATGGCAAATATAAATATGATTACGCCACCGTTCCTTTCTTTGCAGAGGTTTTTAAGGTACTTTTTCAAATTTCCATTGTACTTTCTTAATTTTATATCTGAAAACTGATTGTTTATTTTTGAGTAATTTGATTTTGTTTACAGCTTATTGTATCGAGTGTTTTTCTATGGAGAGAGTGTAAGAAATTGCCTCCTCCAAAAATGACAACGGATTGGAAAACTGTTCGATTGTTCCCCATTCTGTCTGTCATTTACTTAATATATAATAATGTCCAGTTTGCTACTCTTATGTATGTCGATATTTCGACGTATCAGATTATGGGCAATTTGAAGATTGTCACTACTGGAATTCTATTCAGGTGATTCTCTCAGTATTCTGTATATGAACTATCTTTTTATGTCCTCAAAAGTGTACTATCTCGATATTGTTCTCACGAATGAATAGATGAGTTTGTTGCATGATTTAGGTTATTTCTTAAGAAGAAGCTATCTAATCTGCAGTGGATGGCGATCATTCTATTTGCGGTTGGAACAACCACGAGCCAGGAACTTGAGATGTCTAACTGAACTATTTATGTTCTCTACTGTTATTTATGTTACATTGACTTGTGGTACAAGAAAAGTTTATGAATGCTTGAAGTTACATGCACTTTGAGGTCAGATCAATATGTTTTGACTGTCGGAAAAATTTAATATATTTTTGGCTGGTCAAACTTGATTCTCACGTGAGAAATGAGAAATCAAGCAATGGTTTTACTTTTTATGAAACAAGTTTAGAGAGATCCAATAAAAAATCAGTTGGAAGAACTACTTGATAATTTTCTCTGCAAGTAATAATTGGAATAAACGCTTTAATAATTTAATTACATTCTGAAAATTTAAGATAGGACAGATAAAAGGAGAGTGAGGATTAGGAGGAGTGGCAAGGAGCAACAGCTTAGTTAAGAGTGTAACATCTCCGCATAGAAAACTGTTGTATCTCATTAGGACCTATCACTTATGCTCTTGAAGTAGGCTACTTATGCTCTTGAAGTAGGCTATCTGCTATAAAATTTTAGAATTTGTTTTACTTTTGCTGCATCTCTTTTCTATTTATAATTTAGTGAAGTATAAGTATAGGTTTCACAATTCAAATCATCCTTCTGTCTTCTCTTTATTAAGGTCAAAGGTTGTGGAGAGGCTTCATGTGATTCCCTCTTCTCAGCACCAATTCAAGGATACATGTTAGGAATTTTATCTGCTTGTCTTTCCGCATTGGCTGGCGTGTATACGGAGTTCTTGATGAAGCAAAACAATGATAGCTTATACTGGCAGAATGTACAGTTGTACACGTAGGTTCCTTTCTTTATCTTTTTTATTGTAAAGTGTTCATTGCCTCATTATTTGAGGAATATTACTATGCATTTAAAGTATATTTTGTTTCTCTAATCTTATATGTAACCAACCAATGTGTATTACTATATTGTCAAGTTCAAGCCATTCAAAGTAATTAACATGATTGTTGGTTGATTTATTCTCATTTATGTTCTTCCAGGTTTGGTGCAATTTTCAACATGGCACGGCTTGTAGTTGATGATTTTAGAGCTGGATTTGAGAAAGGACCTTGGTGGCAACGGCTGTTTAATGGGTACAGCATCACCACTTGGATGGTTGTGTTAAATCTAGGCTCTACTGGGCTTTTGGTTTCATGGTTAATGAAATATGCTGACAATATAGTCAAGGTATCTTCTTTGTAGCTATTCTTGATTCTGTGTGTGGTTTCTATCCGTAGGCCGGTGAATGTTATATTGTCATAGATTTTTTTCATGTTTTCATGTTTTCATGTTCGAACCTGGAGATTTCCCCTTGATTTGTTTCATGCTACTAAACTTCTTAACTGCTTTGTGACAATCTAAAATTTTGGGTAGAATTCGTCTGTTCTTTTTTGTTTTCAAGTTCTTTAACAACTAGTTGTTTATGCTTATTCATTCAGGTATATTCCACATCGATGGCCATGCTATTGACAATGGTTCTTGCTGTGTTCCTCTTCGGTTTCAAGCCAACACTTCAGGTAGGCTTCATTGCTGTGGTCTAAACGAGATATCCAACTTAAATGTCAGGCTATACTTGGATAGGTTTTTTTCAATTCAAGCTGTCCCAGCCCAAATTACTAGTTAATAATGAGAAACATGTTTTATTTAAATTTAGTTATTAATGTATAAATAATATTAATATATAAAAGCCGTGTTTAATACTCTACTATTTAACAATAGTTAATATGGACTTTTGGACTGGGCCTGGGTAAGGGAAGTAAAAAATATCTGCTCCAATTCTGCACAGCCCATGGCAAGTCTACCTGGATATAGCTATTCAATTCATTTTCTTTTCAGGGTTGAGTTTCATGGTTAATGAAAAAAGCTCTCACACACACTGATAGTCCTGAATATGTTATCAACTGTGGTCTGAACTAGATATCCATCCCCTAATTCAGTCTCTTAAGGTTTTGCTTGGTATGTTGAAAAGAAAATCGGAAAGATGGATAAAGGAGGAGAAAAAGAGAAGTATAAAAAATATATTTTTCTTTCCATTGGTTTAACTGGGTATGAAAAATGAAAAGAAAAGTAATTTCCTTTCCATTCATTGCTTTGTAGAGTTAAAACATAAGACGAAGGAAAATAAAAATTTTAGAAGATACATAGTCTTGTAAATATGCACATTTAACTTATATCTCTCTCATTTCTCCCATCTTAGCATTCCAATTCAGAATGACTTGTTTTTATGCATGATGAGGAATTGTTTATCCTTCCTATTTTTTTTCTTTTCACTTTTTCTTTCTTATCAAATGCACTTAAAATTTATTTTCTTTCCACTTTTCCACTCTCTCTTTTCGTCCTTCAGAATTTTCACTTAACCAAGCACACACTAAGTCTCTAAGTGTGTTATCGTAGTTGTGTTCCAAACCTGGATGATGGTGTTAAATTTATATTTCGTTGGGCTTTTAGTTTCAGTTTCATGGTTAACAAGAAATTCTCACACAAAGAGGCACATATACAAACATATGGTCCGGAATTTTTTATCCACTTGTCAGGTGATCTATGAGTTATCCTGTCTGTTTTGGTCATTTTATGTGAATATAGTTCTTGAAAAATACAGAAACTTTTTGGGGCTCCTCTGACAGTTACGCCGCCAGTTTTGTTTAGCAATTGTTGAACATTGGATTGCTTATTTTGCTTTTCTTGGCATTTTTGCAGCTTTTCTTGGGAATCATTATTTGCATGATGTCTCTACATATGTATTTTGCTCCTCCAAGTATGTTTGTAGGCCTGCCTCCAACAGTTATATCAGATCCAGAGAGCCTTGTCATTGTTTCAGATGACCATAAAGCAGAGTCATGAATCAACATCTTTTCTGAAGTATGTAATTCTTTTGCAATTCTCCTATTAAAGGAAATTAAATTTATTAAAAGTTTCACCGCCTACCAATTGAAATTCATCAATTAGGTATTTAGTTAGAATTTTTATTTTTTACAGCTGAACATAGGACATGAAAATGAGTCCCACTAACAAGGTAACGTGGTCATGTTTGATTACTTGGAATGGTCATTTTCTCATTTGAGTTATGAGAAAAAACCTTGTTTCCTACATATTCATACAAATGAAGGTTAATTCCCTTTGTTTTATGGAGTTGTCTTCTGTTTCTTGATGAGACGTTAACAGATAGTTGGAAAGAGAACTATGCATTATTGCAATGGATTAATGAAAGCGAGCAGTACTCAAAGCAACTGTTTCTTGACTGAGTCTGGCTTATATTGTTTTGCTATTATAGATATCGATAACTATGGTACAAATCAAACCATCATAAGTGGCCGATGTTTTTCCTTTGCAAGATTTTAGCTGCAGCTTTGTTAACAATGCAGTGACCACAGACCGCTACAATGAATTGCTTAAAGGTTATTCTGTTGGATTGGTGGGACAAATGCCTGCTATTGATGTTCTAAGTCAGTCATTACTTTTGTTTAGATGAAATTAAATGAAAAGTCTAAATACGTAGATCCAATTATGCCGCATTGTTGCCAATGCCTGAAGGTTTTGATGCCCCGAAGAAGCCAAAACCAAGGATATGGCTGACCCTAATTTAGAAGCCGGCAGGTCTGGCAAAATGCTGGCCTGCTATGGCAAATCAAATTATTATGGTTACTACCATTTATTAGTATGAAATTATAAATGGGTAAAAGGTAGGAAACCATCTCGATTTTGAGAAGTTTTGCTTTCTAAGTTACGTCTAATTTGGAATATTGCATCACCACCTCGACAATGCTTGCTCCAATACATACCCCTACATTAGTTCATCTATAAAAAGGCCAGTAGGCCACAACCAAATAACCACACGGTTCAGGTGTTTCAGAAATGGGTGTCAAACCAGCAGCCAGTGCAGTGGGCCAAATGGTCAGCAAGCTAGGAACTGGTGCAGCCACTTCTAGATGTCACTGCACTAGCAAGGTGCAACAAAACTGACTACGAGGTCATGCTAGAGTGGAAGCTTACCCATTTCCGGAGATGTTGAGCACAAGAGAAAGTTCGCCATGGGAGCTTTTCTCTGGGCTCGCTAGATTTGTATTTCTCTTGATCCCTCAATATTATAAATTATTGAAGCTACAAGACTGTTATTTTCTTGGTATGCTTTCGATAGTTCCAATTTGATCTGGTTTTGTTTACGTGATCAAGGAATGACCTGAAACAAACATTTTGAAGAACGATAAAAAATAATCAAAGGAAATAAATTTATATGAAATGCAAACAATAAATAGGACAACGCTAAATGATTAAGAATATGGTAACTGGAGCTATCTATTTTAGTTAGTTAATACTGTAGTAATACATTCTATAGACTATAGTTTCCCTGTTTATACAGAAATGAATATTTTCTGACATCGGCTTCCAGTTCTGAATTTGTTCAGGTCCGTCTAAGAACTAGTTAGTGGTTAGTCTTGGGAGCGTGTTGAGCCCAAATAAGCAAGCAAAAAGTACAGAGTAAGAGTAACCTGGGTAGACCTTGGATGGGAACGCGTTAAATGAAGCCCAATTTCATAAACAAACCCGTGAGAGAGGGAGGGATGGAGGATTAGATTAGGATGGAAAGGTCGGGTTAAGCTAAAGCGCACGTTAGCATTTATTATCAGGCAAAAGCAAGCCGGCGCATAATATAAATTATACACTGTTAGTACCGGTCAGTGTCACTGGCATATAAAAAAGCCGAAAAGCTCTTCTCATCATTTCTGTTTCTTTTCCCCATTCAAAAAGAGTCTGGCAAGTCTAAACCCTAGTTTCAAGCGAAAGGAGAAAAGAAAGAAGAAATGCCGAGAGAAATCATAACACTGCAGGTGGGACAATGCGGGAACCAGATCGGAATGGAGTTTTGGAAACAGCTCTGCCTCGAACACGGCATCAGTAAAGAAGGCATTCTTGAAGATTTCGCTACTCAGGTTCTCTTTTTCTTTTGAGATTTTCTCTTCGTTTTATTAGTTTTTGTACTTTAAAGCTTCACTTTCCAGTTAATTATGGGAATTCATTTTTTTCTATTTATTTGCAGTTTTACTAATAATTAAATGTCTTTGATGATTTAAAAAAAATACTTGATAATTAAGCTGTCAGATTAGGTCCCCATTAGGCATAGCATAGCCCGTAATTTGTTGATATTGAGATGATTTTATGGGAGATATTAAAGAATAAGGAGTGAGTTAGTTCTTGCGATTTAAACATCGGTATCTCTATGTCTTGATTTTCTCGGCACGGATGATGCAGGGAGGTGACAGGAAAGATGTATTTTTCTACCAAGCTGACGATCAGCACTATATACCACGTGCTTTACTCATAGATTTGGAACCTAGAGTAATTAATGGAATTCAAAATAGTGAATACAAAAATCTATACAATCACGAAAACATCTTTGTTTCTGATCATGGTGGAGGTGCTGGAAACAACTGGGCCAGTGGATATCATCAGGTAGTAAGTTTTGGCGGATCCTATTCGAGTAATGTTTCAACTTTTGTTTCTTCTCACTTTTATCTCCCTTCTCCATCATTATAGTATGTTTCGAGTAACAGTCAGAAACAATTATGGCCTTCTGCACAGTATTTTTAAGTTAACATGTTCAGATCATCTTGTTGATTAGGAAAAAGATGATCAGAATTTCAAGTAACAGTAATTTTTTATTGATGGCAGAATAGAATCAATAGATATATGCTTTCATGAAATGTTTAGTTTATCAGTTTTTCTTTTTTAATCTTAGAATCATTTTTCCTTGTCTATAGAAATCATTGAGCATATTGCAACTTTTTTATGAAAAAATCTGACATGAGTTTCATGACTTGTACTTGTTATGTATTAATAATCTTTTATCAAAATCCAGCTCCTTGATCATGAATAATACTTGATTTTCAAACAGGGAAAGGGTGTTGAAGAGGATATAATGGACATGATTGACAGAGAAGCTGATGGAAGTGATAGTCTTGAGGGTTTTGTTCTCTGTCATTCGATTGCTGGAGGGACAGGCTCAGGTTTCTTCTCTTGTCTTCTTATTTGTGTTTTTAACTCTCTGTTGTGGCCTATGTAATATTTGTAATTATTTATTTTAGGCTTATTTTTCTCTTTTGGTTTATATGTCCACACGTGTTTGTTTCTTTTGGCTGCAAAAATTCGGACCCCAGCAGTAGTAGTGTCTTCCACTAAGATACTGAATTTTCTTGAAGACTTTGTTTTGGTTACAACTTGATTGCTTTCTTCTACAATGAAGGTATGGGTTCCTATCTGTTGGAGGCTCTGAATGACCGCTACAGCAAGAAGCTGGTTCAGACTTATAGTGTATTTCCTAACCAGATGGAGACAAGTGATGTGGTGGTCCAGCCGTACAACTCACTTTTGACACTCAAACGACTAACGTTAAATGCTGATTGTGTTGTTGTTCTTGACAATACTGCACTCAATAGAATTGCTGTAGAACGTTTACATCTAAGTAATCCTACATTTGCTCAAACAAATTCTTTGGTTTCCACTGTGATGTCTGCAAGCACAACTACATTGCGGTATCCAGGGTATATGAACAACGATTTGGTTGGTCTTCTTGCCTCTTTAATTCCAACCCCAAGATGTCATTTTCTTATGACAGGTTACACACCACTTACAGTGGAGCGCCAGGTACTTCAAATACTCGTTTTTTATATTTAGGACTTTGTAGTTGATTGTGGTTCCCGATCAATTGCTCCTTGTGTGATTTTTAGAGTTAAGTAGAGCCTTTATACAATTTGTCTATAATCGATTCACTTACTCATTCCATGATTGGGGGTAAAAAAGAGGTTGGGGTGAAAAATGGATCTGAAGGTTTAAAATTCCATATATTTTATTTTTATTAAATTGATCATCTCAGTATGTCTCATCAGTCCTAAATTATTGTTTTTAGTCTTGTTATTCATGTAAAGATCTTTTTGGTGTAGTGTGATGCCTGTGTTTCTCTTCCTGGCAGGCCAATGTGATTCGCAAAACTACTGTCCTTGATGTTATGAGAAGACTTCTCCAGGTGAGATATGTAGGTTGTACTTATTTCAAAATGGGTTGCATTTTTCTAACCCTATGCTTCCTGGCAGACAAAAAATATTATGGTTTCCTCTTATGCGCGCACAAAAGAAGCTAGCCAAGCAAAGTATATCTCCATACTGAATATCATTCAAGGGGAAGTAGATCCTACTCAGGTATGGTAAACTTTTTTTTTTTTTTTGGAAATGCTATAGCTTTTACAGGAAATGTATCTCGAAAGTCTCACATTTATATTATGGATAGGAAAATTATATGCATCATTCTTTATTCTTGGGCAAGTCGTTGATTACCTTTCTGTTGACTTTGGCCGGTAGAATAACATGTGCATTCTTTAGCAGTTTTAGTTATTTCTATCTTAAGGGTGGTAATTGGTCTAAGATTTTGCATGTGAATGTAGGCAAATATATATATTGTCTAGGTTATTGAACATCTTATTCTTCCTTCTGTTGACTGTTCTGCCAAAAGTTTACAACGGTTTGCTTTATCTTTTCTTTAAAATGATATTGGACATTTGATAGATTCTCATGTCCTTTTTTTTCTCTACCTCTATTTTTTCCTTTCTCTTTTCAGAAACATCTCTTTTCTTTAGATTTATTGTGTTAATTTTCTTCACAGAAGATAGTTGAGTTTTGTGGTCTTAGCCAGTGCTTCTCTCCTCTTGAAAATTTAGAGCATTGATATTGATAAGATGGTTGCAATGATGCTCCTAGGCACACGTCAACTTAAAATCTTCTAGTTTAAACCATGAGAAAGGGGTACATTTCAGAGAAATCCAACCTTGATTTCTTGTGGCTAGTAACTATATATTTTCTCCCTTGAAAGAGAAGAAAGTATTTGGCGTGTTGCAATTTGAAATCATTTGAAAGTTTAACAAAGCCTAATCCAACTAGGTGAGATCAACTATATTACTAATGTACACTTTGTTAGTATTTATTGAATGGAAGAGTAACTTTAAATCAATTGCTTGTTAGTTGTTAATGGTTATGTGTGTTTGAAAATCAACTTAAATAATTTCATGGCATCGTTTTTGTATTGTCTATTTTTACTGGTTTGAGTTTTTAATGTTTGCTGAATAATTTCCCCTGTTTTATCAGGTGCATGAAAGTTTACAGAGGATTCGTGAAAGAAAGCTAGTAAATTTTATTGAATGGGGTCCTGCAAGTATTCAGGTCTCTTGATAGTTGAAGTAGTTGTCGTCACTTTGGGTAATTATTTTTTCTTATGATACCTGGACTTTCATCATCTCTTTTTGTTCTTTTTGCGTTTTTGTAGGTTGCTCTTTCTAGAAAGTCCCCATATGTCCAGACTGCCCATAGGGTACAACTCTAGTTCTTGTCTTTTGGACTTTAGATCTCTTATTTTGCCTGCATTATAGAACAATTCACAATATTTGGTCTGAATAAACAAGGGTAACAACTTTGAGCATGATTTTGCTCTCCTTAAAAGTGACCCTTTTGCTGGAGAAAAAATAAACAAGGGCATATTGCATTCTTCAGGTGAGTGGTCTTATGCTAGCAAGTCATACCAGTATCCGACACCTCTTCAGCAAATGTTTGAGCCAGTATGAGAAGTTGAGAAAGAAGCAAGCATTTCTTGACAATTATCGGAAGTTCCCAATGTTTGCTGTGAGTTGCCAGCTTTCTGCCCACTTTCTAATTTACGATTGATGTCACTATGCTTTTTGTGTGTGTTCATATGAATTGCAAAGATCTGCGTGCATGAATTTTATGCGAATAGATGGAAGTTGTAACATGTATTTATATGCAACCACACATATTTGTAAACCTGTCCAAAGGGCATGTTACTTCTTTAGATCGGTTAAGAGATTCGAATCCATGACTGAAATCATTAGTGTGATTTGTTTGTTAATTCTGCTACATGTCATTTGCTTCCAAATCATATAATATTTTTCGATTGGGTACCTAAAAAGTGTACATCACATTGGTATTTTTATCCTAATCTTTTTCAACATTAACAGGACAATGACCTTTCTGAGTTTGATGAATCAAGGGACATAATTGAAAGTTTGGTTGACGAATACAAGGCTTGTGAGTCACCAGATTATATCAAATGGGGAATGGAGGTATATGCCTAGCTGGCCCTAACTTCTCCAATTTTGAGAACCTCTTGGCTTTCATTGATAATAATGTTATATGCAGGATCCTGACAATTTAACTGGAGAAGGAAATGCCTCAGGAACACTGGATCCGAAATTGGCTGTGTGAAGAGAATAAGGCTCAATTGCGAGTTCTTCTCAGGTAAGGAACTGTACGTTGTTTCATTTTTTGCAAAAGTACTACTACTATTAAGTTATTCAACTCTACGGTATATGTGTGGTGGAGTTATTGAGACACTAAAGTTGCCTTAGGTTTTGATGTGGTTCTGAAATGAAAATTGAAGAAAATATCACTTTTTTTTTTCTTATTAATTTGGTATTTTCCCTTGGCAACTGACATATACATTGTCTTTTAGTAAGGCCATTAATGTCCTTATATGCATTAGTTTCTTCATGCGTCTGTTACTACTCTTATGTGTGTGCACTGTCCCGTGCAATTTTGTTAATTTTTTTACTAAAATTATGAAGGTCACTTGGTTTGAATTGGAATTTGTTTCTTACAGGATACCGCATAAATATTAGGACCATTGTGGGGAGTGGAATGCAATTTTAGTTTTTCTTTTTAATATCCTTGTGTATCTGGTTTTGTGTATTTAACAGAAGAAAAGTTGATTTTAGGAGAATAGCATCATGGCTTGTAATTGGGCAATTGTTTTGAGTTTGATTTTAGGATTTTTCTGATACTACTTGAGAAAGACCTGCGCCTGGTTTGAGTTGGATGTATATTTTTGCGTAGTATTTGTTAGGTGTTGTGTGGCAGTTAAAGTTTTATCCTAACAGATCTGTTTTTGGAGTGGAGCTAAAAGGATTGGAATTGGTAACCATTTAAAATGGTTTGAGTGGGAATATCATTCTAATTCAAAACAAAAGTTATCATCGTGCACGGGATCGACGTAGCATGTGCTGTCATATCATTTGTGTGAATATATGCTTATATCATGGTCTGGTCCCATCCCGTACCGTATATAATTTGAATGAGGTTTTTTCTCACCCATGCTGCAATTTTTAATTGTTTATTTGAATTTCTCAAAGCAATAACCAGTAGGATAAATACAACTATACATGTGTAAAATAATAATATCATGCAGAACTTCTGTAGCGATGGCTACTGCCAAATAACGTTGGCAGCTGGAGGGTATCCGAGGCCATAGGGTGGTTAGTTTTTGTGTTCTACATCCAGCTCCGTGTTTTTTATATTCGTTAAAACTTAAAAGAGTATTTGAATTTCTTTTTCATTTCAAAGTTAAAAAAACCATGCATCAATCATTAAATTATATTATTTGGATGCTTGGGCTGGATGGGAGCTGATGTGAAACTCTAGACTATGTTAATTTAGATTATCGGCATCGCTTATCTCATTCAGTTCCTGGAATTAACTGATGATATAGAAACCTTTAATAGAAAAATGTTGAAAGGGCTGTTAATTGAATGGTAACTCAAATGCAGTCGTAGGCCAATTCAAAGAATTTGAGTCAACAATCACTCAGTCTGCAGTCTATTTGACCAATTGACGGCAAAGTTGATAATGATGGTCGGGCGACAGTGGCCCGCAAGAAAACAAAGACCGAATGAGAGAGGCTGCAAGTTGTATCTGCAAATGGCGATTGACATCTAACCTCGTTTAGGGTTGAATTATATTAAGTTTAAAATATATTGGAAGTTAGAATTAAACGAACACAAAAATTACTGATTAAGGTTCGGCCATTGTACTTGAACTTTTCCTTATATGAAATTAATTGATATATTTTTAAAGGGGTGCGCTTGGATATGGGTAATGGTAAGAAAGTGTAATTATTAATATAGTAATTATATATTTGTAATTACAAAGAATTTTTCTTAAGGCAGAATGCAAGTACATCTAAAAATAAAAATAAAAATAAAAATTCAAATATAATCATGACTAGCTATACATATTTGAATTACACTCAAGAGATTAATTAATTACCATAATTACTCAAATGTATTACATGGGTGCAATTACACATAGTATCCAAATCCAAAACAAATTATAGTTGTGGGTGAAGCGCAGGTATCTCTCATCCTAAGTTATAAATCTAAACTGAAAATAAGAAGTTGATGTTAAATTCATATGAAATATATCTACTAAATAACCACCGAATTTGCATTTCACAATCTAATTTAAAAAGGGGAAAGTATATTCTTGTTTGAATTTAAATTCAAATTAGTTTTGGATAAAAGAATATTATTAATTGAAATGATAGCAGCAACACTTAATTGTCAACATAGTAAAGGAACTAATAACGGTTTAATCCAATATCGAGAATAACGCTAGGAAAACAAGAGTTTGGTATGAAAAGAGAAAACAACAACTAAGCAACAACCCATGAACAGTCTGTCTCAACAACAATACAGAAAAAAAGGCTTGACCCACACCTACATTCCCCCAAGTCTCATTTCCCCCCATTTTTACTGCTTACAAATTACAAAATTAAAATACAAACTCATTTTTAACTCCCTATAATACAATCTCAACCTCTTTATTTAAACCCAAGTTTTCTCTCTTCTGCATTAGTCCTCGACGTTTTCAACTTTGTGTTTTTCTTCAGCGCTCTCTCTCATATTGCTCCCTGCTGATAATTTTAGAAAGGGTTTCTGTAGGAATTTATTAGTTTTGAAAACATGGCAGTCATTTCTTTCAGGGTTCTTATGAGAGTTGTGACCATCTTTGCTCTTATTTTTGCTATTGTCTCACCCAAAGTTGAAGCTCAGTCTGCTGCACCTGCTCCTTCTCCTACAAGTGATGGTAACTAATCCATTTCTTTAACATGCTGTTTTTGGACCTTTAGCTCTTTTCAATACTGCCTTCCTTATAACACTATTCAGGCATTGCCAAAATCTACTCTCTTTTTTCTTGTTCTTTTTTTCTTTTCACTCTGAAACGGTTCTCATTTTTCCTTAAAGGCATTGTTTTTCTCACAGTTAAAATCAATACAGTAGGCTTGTTCCCACAAAATCAAATGCATTAAATAATTAATTACTTATATCCATTTGATTTTGGGCAGGAACTTCAATTGACCAAGGGATTGCTTACGTTCTGATGCTTGTGGCACTGGTGCTTACATACCTTATCCACCCTCTAGACGCATCCTCCTACACCTTCTTTTAAATCATATTATTCATTTTGGTAACAGAGTACTATATGGATAAATCTATCAAGTTCCTTTCTTTTTCCCTTTCTTTTTGGGTGATGGATGTAGTGGTTAATGGTTTGCATTGGTTTTGAGAGATTGATTGATTAATGTGATTCCTGAAATGATAGCCTACTGTGTTGCCTCTACTACTTGATTCTTTTGCTTTCAATAACATTTGGAATCCTCCTTTTGTCCCTGCTAATCTTTTAGCTTGCTTCTTTCCAAAGGAGGATAACTAAAAAGTAACAACAACTGCAAATGAAGACTAATGTTTCTCTCCAATCTCAAACAATAGGGCAGGTTTTGAGCACATTTTGCGCTTTCTATCTATTCAAGTACTTGAAACAATTAAACCATCAAAACAAACTTTATTCCAAATATATTCTTAACAGAAAAAAAAAAAAAAAGGTTTCCATAATTCTGTTTCAACTTGCAACATTATGCTTGCATTATGTGAAAAAAGAAAAAAAGAATAGGAAAGATACAGCCTGGAATTTCCAGATCCTGGAATCATTTGAGTCATGAGCATGGGTATCCACTGAAAAGCTTTGCCAAAGTGGTTTGAAGCGACATGATGGAATTTTTTATGGGTGACTATACTTGAATCATTAAATCAACCATAGTTGTGGCACAAATCCAAGTCTTTCACTCATGATCTTCGTGTCTGTAATGTAAAGCGAACTTGACAACTTCATAAAATGAAACAACAATCCCCACGGACGGACCAGTGCGACCAACACGAGGACCAAGTCCAGCAAGCAGCCCCTTCATCCCTCCATCCCTGCTCCAAATAACAGCTTGGTACGATAAGTTAATTAAAGTGAATATGCATATAACCTTGAATGAGCTAACCTAATATATTAGGCAGCTTGACTACAAGACAGAGCAATTGTATTTCCTAAAATTGGCCTCAAGCACACACACTTCTATAAAATAAAAGTCAGCATTCACCTTCTATTGCTGCTCCTTGTCTTTTGTGTTACCCCATTGGAGTGTTTAAAACTATGTTGTTCTAGTTAGGACATAAGAGATGCATTCATTTAGTCATTTACTAGAAGATCTGCTACTACGCACTTGACTGCAACTAGAACAAAGATGCAATATTATCTCAAGGAAAAGGAATATTGCGTACCTCCAAATTTCACGTAGAGTTTGTCTTGTAGTCATCTTTAATGACTTGACAGGATCTTTCTGAAAATCATGAAAGAAAGTTTCAGAACGAAATGCACCAATCAATAGCATATATCTGAATAAAAAACTAGTTAAATCTTTTCCTCAGAAATAGTTGCTCTCTTATGGTCACATATGTGTAGAGCAAGTGATGCTCTGAATGTAATCCTTAGGTAATCAGTTAGATCACTTTACTGTGTTTGTGTGTGTGACTGTGTGCGTAGGTGCCTGCTTTCATCCTATCTAAACCGAAATGAAATTCATATGAAGAAACTAAAGACCTCTATCTGCCGTCGGGTCTTTGCAACATCTAGGGGACAGGTAACAGCTGCTGCAATGCTTCCTGCCACAAAACCAGCAGCAAAGTTTGCCCCAAGGATGCTACCTGCGCCAGCTTCATCACCCACTGACACAAGCAGTTTTCTCCTGATCTGAAAAGGTCGAAAGAAACAAGAATTATGTTGAATGCATAAGGTAGCATTAAACATTTTTTGGGGGGGCGGAGGGGGGGACACTTAGCCTTATCTCACCGGCTCAAGTGTTGCCCAACAGATTGCAGAGAACGGAACATCACGAGCAAGTTGTGAACTAAGGCCAGTCCATAGGATGCGGTAGTTTTGTACTGTTATGAAGAATATGTCAGCAATAATGACCATCTTGCTTTGTTTAATCAAACTTTCTCATTTGCAATAAAATTTCTCATTCAATGCCAAAGTTAATACTTTTTCAGGCAGAGAGTAACTCACTCCAATAGTTAACTTACAGTTTTGAATGCAATTTGTGCTTGTCACTGGGTTGATTACTCCAACTAATGTCTTCCATACGCCTGCAGGCTTGATACCGCTTTTAGTTTCTTTAAATGCCTGGTAATAAATTAAATATTCATAAAGTTGAACTTCATTCATTTCTGCAGAATAGCAAATTGAGGATTATTATAGTAATTCTTGGTTACATTAGATGAAGCACAGATGATTTTATACCTGCATGCGGGTCCTGGCCAGTTCAATAGGATAACAAGATATGCAGGCTAAAGAACGTGCAAATACGCCTGCTACCAATGGGACATATGGGGTCAAGGTTGGAGCATTATTAGTCGTGAATTCCTCCATTGAATCGCGGAAAATGTCATAGCAGGGCATGTAAATGCCAACCTGAATGACAAGAAAAGAACAGAGTCCACGAGGAGCCAAAAAAATATAAGCACATAACAATGCTTCCTCGCACTAATGCAAGGGATAAAAACATGCAATGGAGGCCTGGAGGGAAGCCATTAAAATGAAAGACTTACAGTAGGCACAGCCAATGCTAAACTTGCATTTGTTCCTCTCCACAGTCTGGCAAAACCTTCCTGCAAAAATTCACTCCCGTGAACCTCCAAAAATAAGCAATAATCTGTGCATCGAAATATGAAGGTGATAATACAAATGTGTATATATAAAGAGATTCTAATGCATATAGAATGAATGTTTGGATGATTATGCTTAGATGTATTAAAAATTGCTTTCACAAAAGTGTAAAACATCTACCACTAAGTTAGCTATCAGCTGTGTTTAACCGAGATTCTTTTACCTGTGTATACCGAAGAAATACAACATCCCATTTATTTAACAAAAAAAGAAAAGAAAGAAAATAACTTATTTATTAAACAGAAGTGCCATTACAGCATCAAACACTAGAAGAACAGGCCTAATATAGTAATTAGCAAGTGCAGAAAACAACCAACCTGACGAATGACTTTGTAGAAAACATCAAGTGTTCCAGTGTACCTATGACACTCAGGGGACATAGTGGTTCAGAGCCAACAACCAAACGCGAACATGATTGAGAGCTTCTCATATCTGGGAACATCTAAAAAGGAAGAGCAACGGAGGAAAACACCAAAATATTCACCAAGGGAGTAAATTGAGATGCTGAAAACAAGGAAACTAATGAAATTGATAAGTACCGTATTTGTTTCAAAGCAGGTCTTGTAAGGAACTCCAGCAGCCTGTGCTTGCAACCTTGTCTGGATTGAAAAACAAATCATTTTACGATTTTGAACACATTTTCTGAGAGAATTTTGATTAATTCTAGGAATTGGGTTTCTTTTTTACGTTGAAAAAACAAAAAAAGGCTAATTATTTAGAAGAAAGGAAAATTAGATACCTTGGCGACATCGAGAGGATTAACGATGATGGCGGAAATAAAAGCGGCACCTGCGGCAGAGAAAGCCCTCTCTTCGAAGCTCAAATTGACGTCGGCTACAGCTTTAGGCTTTTGGGTTGTAGAATCGTCGTGGGCAGTTTTCAACATGTTATCAGCGTTTCCTTCAAAATCAACTCTGGTGGCGGAGGCAGCACTTATCCATGAAGGAAACCCCTGCCTCGAGCTTACCATCTCTCTCTCGTTCTTGCAGCAAATCAAATTTTCATCGAAAGAAATAAAGAGAAACGTCAAATGGAGAGTGAGAACCGAGAAGTTCAAGTTGAACAAATTATTGGAAGATTTTAGATTATTTAGTTACAAAAGTTTCTTCCAGGGCTTTCCTTCTTTTATTAGTATTATTAAAATAACAGAAAGAGGCAGATTTTTGCATGCGGAAGGGAAAACTGTAGAGGAGGCGAAGCAATGTGATTCGTGGCGTGGAATTAAGGGCGCCAAGCGACTCAGCGTTACATAGGCAAAGGCCAATCGGTCCTTCCACTTTCCTTTTTCCTTTTTCTTCCAATTTCAGGAAACCCAAAACTCTCGTTGGCCCAATATAGAGCTGCTACTTTAGCCCTATTAAACTGTCAGATTTTTCTTTATCGAAAGATTTCTAAGATTGGGCTAATCATCAAATTAAGCCCCATAGAAGTCTGAATTACTGTGTACTGTATGATTTTTATTTTATTTTGATAGAGTTATTCTTCATGTTTACTTTTATTTTATAGGGATTAATTTTTTTCAAAGTTTAATATTCTTTTTAATAATTTTGTTTTTAATTTTCGAACTTGAGTTATCTCCTTACAATTGATGATTTTTATTTAGCGTAAATAAAACACGTATGTATATAATGGACAGCATACATTAAAAAATCATAATATATAACCAAAGTTGAAAAAAAGTATGATATTGAAACAATGAAAAGTTCATGGTCACATAAATTAGCTGAATATTGATTATGATTCTATGCATGTATCGAGAAATGAGGTTGAGCTACTTCTGTTTGCAGTATAAATACAGCCGAGTTTGATTTGTAGTCCCATCAAACAAGTACTTCCATGATGCATGAGTTGAATATGTATGTACGTATGTATGATAAAAAATTAATAAGAGTCATCACCAGCGAAAAATGGCATGCAAATGCATCTGTGAGTTTGCTTTTTCTGCTTCTTTTGAATACGTAACTGAATTTCTTGGTGAATTACTAAGCAGGTTGCTTGGCATGATAAAATCATAAATAATTTTACTGCATAATTTTCCAACAGCATTATGCCATTTCAAGTGGTTGAATAAAAAATTCTAGTGCATCAAACGAGAAACCTGGAAACTCCTTCAATTTTCTTCACAGTTTCTTCCTCATTCATTTCAATGCCATGCTTAGTACAACCCTCAGTTTGGTCTGCATGGATTAAACGACATAAGCAGACCAAATTAAGGCCAAAACCAATAATACCTCTAATCTTCTATTTCTAATCATCCATTAAAAAGAAAACAATGAATAAATAACTTGGGAGTCATTTGTTATTCTTAGCATAAATATTAGTTCAGTCCACTAAGAACATAGGCCAAAAATATGAGAGCCTTTGAAACATGTAATCTGATTTATTTATCATCTTTGGATTACAGAAACCAACCAAAGATTGAGAACCATATTATAATAATATATATATAAGAGATTAAAGGATTAGGTGACTACTACAATGACGATTCAGCATTTCAACCTATGGTAAATGGCATATCTGATACTGTATTTGTGGAAAACTTGCAGTTTCCCAGGATTTTCCAGGACTGAATAATAGCTAATAGAAGTGGCGACATTGACTTACCTACAAATGCTAAAGCAAACTCTCATCAATTACTCTTCTGATGGCTCCCTCTCCTCAAATGCCGCTATGACGACCATATTGTTCTCAACAATTCATGCAGAAGCTGATACTGTTTTTGATTTTATCGTTCCATGAGAGTTTGCAGTTCGTTTTCATTCCACTCCATCGATGGAAAACATAGCCCACACATCAAAATACTACTGTATTACTACTTTTAAACTCCATGCATGGCTTTATCTTTTTTTTAACAAGTTACTATCAATTATTTTAACATTTTTAGGCTCCAGCGTTTTTTATCCCTTGGCTGTGGTGGAAAGCTTGAGGAACAATAAGGAATATTAAAGAATGGAAGGGTAGGGCTTTAGTGAGGCTCTACTTTATAATGGTTTTTGCCATCAGGTGTTTGGACAAAATCATTTTTGATTGCTAATTATTTTATTTTGCTTTTTCTATTGGGCATCGTTTATTGTTTAAAGGGAAAGTTTTGTTTGGAACCAGTAAGAAGCTTAGCTGTTTGTACCGCCACAGTCCCCCACTCTCATCGCAATCACATGCAATCATGTATATATGCCCTTCTTTTCATTTCATATATTAGCATCATTATGCTGCTCAATCTCATCAAATCAACCCTCTCATGGATCCAGAATCCCCCAATGGACCATGTATATGAGCAATAATAGCATTCCATTGCACGAAATAGCATGCCATTATCACTCATTATACAAGATGTTAATTGTTAACCATCCATCACAAGGTCCCGTCATACACATCAGTTGTAGCAGCTTAATTTGTGGGGTTCAAAAAGTCAGGGCCAGCCCCTTTGGTGGTTCTTGAAGTAGAGACATGATGATCATGGGCCAGGGTCTAATGGGTGGGCTACTACTAATCCTCAGACATGGTTAGAAGGAAACCATTTTCACTGGGTCGTCTCGTCTCCCACAAAATAGGAAAACCATGAAACTCTATTGTTGATTTGGACAAGATAAGATATTGAGCACCAATATCGTGTTCAAATTTTTTAATTTAAAAAAGAAAGATTTGGATTTAATCTAAAAACAAACAAAGATTTAGATTTGACTTAAAAACAAACATCTAATAAATTTTAAAAACAACAAAAACAAAAATAAGAACGGTAAGAACAAATAGTAAATATTCAAAATAATCAATAAATAAACAGAAAAAAAAAAACTAAATGTGGAAGATGGATCAAATATCCCGATAGATATGGAGGATGAAGAATGATTTCTCATAACTCCTTGAAGAAAAATGAGAAGAAAATTATTTCTAAAGGTTATAAAAAATAAATGTTTTTTAAAGAAATTAACCTATTGTGTATCAGTTATCCAAATAAAATTCTCAAGTATACAAACTCTAATTAATTTAAATAATAAGTAATCTTAAACTAAACTTTCTTTTTAACTGAGAAACATAAAATTCCTAAATAATTTAAAATATTTAAAAAATCTAAAATTTGAAATAAATAAATAATAAAATAATAAAACCTAACAAATACAATATTTGGCTAATATATAGTAAAAATTAAACCTAAACATCAAACCCAATATGATTTAAACTCGAATTAAAACCTTGAAACGTAATTTTCATAACAATCCCGTCCAGAAATTCTACTCGTTCAGTCTTCATTAAAAAGATCATAACTTGAGCTCTTAAACTCGAAATCAAGTGATTTAAAGTGTATTTCAGAACTAAGAGATACATCTTTGAACTCTATAAAGACATATCAACCAGGAAATGTTTGAATCCCATCCAAAAACTTGTTGCAAATCAATTGATTTTTCAAGCTTAAAAATTAACAAAAATAAATCATCAAGTAATTTGGCTCTTTGTAGACGTAAAAGGACATGCAATCACTGTGGAGGAGCCGCCTTTATATGATAATCATCAGTTTCACTATTCAACTGGCCCTAAAGCACATCATCCACAATCAACAAATCTAAAAACCTGTTACAGCTTAGATTTTGAAATCCCATATCCAATTTACACTTGACTCTTTCTTCTCATTTACTTTTTTTAACATTGGACCAAAATATGTGATTTCATTGGTCAGCCATCAAAATTAGCGGAAAGCAACTATCATTTAAAGAGGAAAATAATGAGGTAAGAGTAGTACTTGGAAGACGGGGAAAATTGAATGCAATGTGGGTCCATTGGCCACAATACACAACCATAACATGGGCTCAAGATCAAGAGCTTACAATACACTCGAGTTCCCTTAACCTTAAATTTTCCCAATCAAATTTCCTAATAATTAATCTTATGGGAAAATAATTCCAGGACCCAATGATAGTTCCTTTCCGCTTAAAAGGCCCTAATTTGATATTGAAAAAATGAAAACAGTAGATGAAATGGGTCCTACTTGTTTGGATTCAACTTTCAACGTGATGAGTGGATGAGATTTAACCCGACGTCCACTTTTTACGGGGTATAATATCAGACTAGATTTCCGTATATCTCACTGCATTCTTTTTTTCCTTCCTCCTCATGTGATGCAACAGAGATTTTGTGGGCCATCCTGTTTTTCTAAACAACACTGTACCCTTAAATTACAGTAAATGTTCAGGTGGGCTTAAGCCCAGTAAGCTTGAGACTGAAATGGCTGACACCACGTGCCTTTCACGTGATCAGCCGAGTCAAAAAAGGCATTCAGTTCAGTCTCTCTCTTCCTCCAAGTTTTAATTTCGATATACTACAATTTCTTCTTTTCTTTTATTTTTGTCACTTTAATATTATTTTTTACATTTTACGTTCCCATCCCACCTTTTTCCTTTTTTTTTACTTTTTCGAGAGCTGTTTGTTTTCTTTTGAATGCAAAGACAGTGCCTCTCAAAACTGCGTCGTCGTACGTTGCATGAAGACCATGTATTTAAACAGCAAGTCTGAATTTACTGCACCGAACCCAATTTAAGTTGTAAATAAAAGACCAATTATACATATTTATATATTAAAGATTGAGGATAAGCCAGAGCATATTTAACAGGGATGACCAAGAAGTTGGATCCAAACTATAGCTTTGCCTTGGCTTTGAATCATTGCATGCAGCTATATGTTACCTGCATTGGCTCCACCCTAGTACAGTATTCTCACTGATCTCTTTATTGTTAGTTATTGCCGTATTGAATTCTGACGACTGCGTGTGCTATGCTACGGGTCGTCGCATGAAACATAGACAGACAATATCAGAGGTAGGTCAGCTGAAGCCGACAAAAAGCTACAACTTGTTGTAGCCTATAAGACCAATGACCAAACCCTTTTTCTTTTGGGGTTTTTTGTTTTTGTTTCTGCTTCCTTTTTATTTGCAATTTAATATATGGATTCGGCTTCCTTGGCTCGTTTGGCTTTGCAATCCAAAACATGATAATTAGTACTTCAACTTTACATAATAAAGAATGCTTAAACGTTAACCGCTAATGTGCTCTAATTCCGCGGCAATAGAAGGTATTGGCTATATTTTGATTTTTGAAACAATTCCAAAATAGTGACGAATCACTGGATAAAACCCAACCTTTGCATGTGGAAGTGATGTGGGAATTCATAATTATGTTTTGCTTTTACTGTGTGTCTTATATTAAAAGTGTCATGTCATAAGTTTCCTCCTCATTTTGCAGTGTGGTTTTTGGGTTTTCAGTTCACAACCCCTTTTCCAGTCATGATCATAATCAAAACATGTGCATCACAATAAACGGAGTTGGATTGGAATAGTTCTCCTAATTCAGCATACCTGACAAATATGAAGCCTACAAATGCCAAAATATGTCTTAATTTGGTATTACATATAATGGAACGTTGCGTGAGTGCCTCAGGAGTTTGACCAATTTTCAAATGCTTTTGTTATTTCCCCGCAGAAAATTGCCTAGTTTTAGAAAAAGTGGTTTGTCCTGTCACAATGCATTTAATTTAAACCAGAAGGAAAAGAACTGCAGATCAAGATTCAAGAACGTCTTATGCTGCTATATCCCAAAAGCCTGTGATATTATAAATCACGAACCACCTTTCTTAGTAAGGCTTTTGACTGGGTGTTTTGGAAAAAAGATACCTTCAGGCTGCCGAAGATTCAAGCACGCCGCCTGAAAAAATTAGCTTAAGATTTTTCCTATAACGCTTCTCAAGATATGTCGAAGTCACCGATTGAGGTCATTTGTACAAGGGAGTAAAATGGTACAATAACAGTCAAAATGCCTCTTAATATGGAACAAAACGTGTCGCTTGCACTCTTCAATAATTTCATAAAAGATCATTTATAGTAGCATAATAATTTTAACCGTGACATTTAAGTAGAGAGCACGAGAACTTGAAGTACAAGCACTGTTTTAGAGTATCAAGTTGTAACATTCCCAACATCTTCATTATATTTTTTCCTTATTTGATTGCTAGGCTTTTAAAACATTGACCCAAGGAAAACCAAACAAGGGAACATGTGACATGAGGTTGAAAGTCCTTGCTTAAAAAGAATGGCTCTATGTTTCTAATTAAAACCCAGAAAAGAATTTATGGCTAACAAGTGGCTAAGGTGGCGAACCGTCGAACATGGGAAGGGGCTACTTTACCCTTAACTTGGCAGCCTTTTACAATGCCCACATCAAAGATTAAAATGACAAAAAAAAAATATCCCACCGACTCCCATCAAATACTCAGACAAGAAAAAGATCTAAAGTAAAAAAATTCAGATCATAATCTTTTTTTTTCTCTCTCTCTCTCTCTCTTTTGAACAAAAGCCATAACCGCTAAGCACACTTTCAAGCACACACAATGACCACGCCAAATGAAACGCACACCGAACCAATTCAATTCAAAAGAAAGGAAAAGCCATACACGGAAAAGAAGCAAGAATTTACATATTAACTTGGCATTTGTTAACACACTCTAGTAAAAAAGTACTGAAAGAAAACTGGAAAATATGTGACCAAAATTCCACTCGGAAATTTACCATGACATTGAAGTAAATTACGAAGGGTAAAGTATTTACCAGCAAATGGGAAGTGGGAACAAGCAGCAACTCCAGGGAAGTGATATTAAACTGATATTAATAGTAGTTATCTACATCCCATGTGGAAGACCCAAAATCAACGTCTAATTTTACAGAGATATCAAGTTCCAAATTGCTGTCTTCTGGTAACCTCATTTCATCGAAAAATATTGGCTCAGGGACAGGGTTATCAGAATTGAAGTAATCACATAAAGCTCCCGGATCCGTTAATAAATACTCATCTGATAACTTACTTGGTTCGCCTGTCAGTTCTTCAACAGGTCTCCACCCTCTTTCCATGTCGTCTAAAGAGTCATCGTTGGATTCGGTTTGAAGTTCAGCTTCTTCATTGGACTGGTACCTGAGAACAGATGTAGGTGAACAGAGAGACTGAGATTCTTGACCCGAATCATACCCGGAAATCATTTCGAGTTCAATCTCCGGCGGAGGCCTCACAGGAGGTTTCGAAAAATTTGTGAGAGCATCCGGGCCTTTGATTCGAATCGCGGCTCGGTCGTACACCAAGGCCGCTTCTTCCGCCGTGTCATAAGTCCCAAGCCAGACCCTGGTTCGACTTGTGGGGTCTCTGATCTCAGCCGCCCATCTCCCCCACGGCCTTTGTCGAACCCCGCGATACTTCACACCGTTGGACAAACATTGTTGCTGTTGTTGTTGCTGCTTCTTTGATCGGATATTCACATGGTTGCTTTTATTACTTACTTGCCTGTTTTGCTTGTTGGGTGGCTTGGAGAAATTGGCAGTGGAACAATCTTGGATCCTGATTTCGTTCACATGCCTTTTCACTCTCTGGTATCTCACCCGATCACATTCGTCGCTTGAAGAATCGGTGGCGTCTCCATCGGTGATACAAACCCTGACAACTTTAGGGGCTTTGGCTTTGGACTCCATTGGAAACCACTTGCTGGATGGCTTCACTAGCTTGTTAGTAACAGTTCTGTGTTCTGTGTATTTCACTGGGAAGGGACTCGCTGGATTCATCTCCAAAACTGTATCATCAAAGATGGGTTTTTTAAAAATAGAGAGGAATATGTAAAAGAAACGATATTTTCAAAGCAAATTAAAAGCTTGTTGGAGAGTAAAGAGCGAAAGACCAGAGATAAACAGGAGAGTTTCAGTTGCAAGGAAGAGTCAAAATGGCAAGAATCGCTGTTTTATAGGAGTATCCTGATTAAAACTACTTTATTAGAAGAAGTTTATTTTCCTTTTTTAATTTAAAAAAAAACTAAAGTTATTAATACTAATAATAATTAAATTGTGAAATAATTAATAATAATTATAAATGTAGAGAATAATGATGGTAACAAAATTAGAGATTCCGGTGTCTACAGAGATTTGGAACAACTCGCCGCATCTTCTCCTTAATGACACGTGGCCTACCGCTCCCTCTAAATGAGCTTGGTCCCCAGGAAAAATAAAATCTATCTCACGCTCCAGTCATCCATGCCTGGCACACGCTATATTCGCATTGGGTACCTACCCTCATTGATGATATTTGATTCGGTGTTTAGCTAACTGATTGTCACAGCTCGTGAGATTAGTGTCTCTCACACTGAGTGAAGATCTCCGTCACCGGAGGGGAGAGGAAGGACCAGCTCCACTGCAAATCTTACCACTCGCCACGTCAGCATAATGCTTTTGACTAATAAATTATTAAATTATTGCTAATGCTTTTGACTAATAAATTATTAAATTATTGCTAATGCTTTTGACTAATAAATATTAGTGCTGTGTTATTTTAAGAAATAAAATAATATTTGCCAACAAGTTCTATTATGACATTTTAAAAATTGTTTTTAATTTTTAAAATATATATTATTTTTATTAAAACTATCTAAGATTATAATTCACTTTGAAATCATATTTTTATTTTTTTTAAATGTGAAATAGGATATTTTAAATTCACATTCGTCTACATCTTTATAAAATTAATTTAGATAATAGGTCAAGCTTTTTAATTTTATGAATTAAATTTTAAACAAATTCAATCCAATCAACATTTAACCACTATTGATATTTTCAAAAGTATCTAAATAATATAATCATTGTTAATTTAGAAAGTGAATAACTAAGGACAATAATAATATTTAGTTTTTTTTTAAAAGATAAATTTATTAATTCATTAAATGAATGGAATCATATAATTCAAAGAAAAAAAATAGCAAATGCTTATCATAGATGATGAATGACAAGCTCCACTAACACAACAAAGGCTTTAGCCTCAACATCAATAGAACATTATGACAGTTTGACAATTGGCTTTGTAAAAAAATAAAATAAAGAACACACAAATTTTACGTGGAAACCCTTTCGAGAAAAAACCACGGGCAGAGGAGAAGAAAATTCACTATGTCGAAAAATTTGAATCAATACAAGAGGAATAGACTATGTCTATTTATAGGCTTGTAAAGCCATATTCTAGTAGGATTGAAACACCTTATCCTAATCAATATAAAATAGATAGAGTTTAATAAGGTTTAAAAAACCTTATTCTAAAATAAAATAAAAGAAGTCTAGTTTTATATGGATTTTACTTTTATTTTATTTTCCATCGTATTTTATTTAAATAAGAATTTGGGTCACTTAATTCTAACAATCTCCACCTTGATACAAATTTTCAATGAACAAGTTCTTCATCGCGAACTTTCAGTAAACAAGTTCTCCACCTCTTCCATAAAACCCCTTAAGGTTTAACTTCAACAATGAACACCAACCAAGTCCAAGCAATGCTCAAACTTGGTTATAGGAAGTGACTTAGTCATCATATCTGTAGGATTTTCATGAGTACTAATTTTGCTCACAACAATATCACCACAAGCAATAATATCACGAACAAAATGATACCGAACATCAATATGTTTTGTTCTCTCATGAAACATTTGATCTTTTGTAAGCAAGATGGCACTCTGACTGTCACAAAATACTGTACTGATTTGAAGGTCTTTATTGAGTTCACTAAATAATCTCTTCAACCAAATAACTTCTTTACAAGCCTCAGTAATCGCCATGTACTCAGCTTCAGTGGTAGACAAAGCGACTGTAGTTTGCAAAGTGGCTTTCCAACTAATTGCACAACCTCCGATTGTAAAGACGTAACTTATGAGAGATTTTCTTCTATCAAGGTCTCCAGCAAAATCAGCATCAACATACCCTATGACTCA
The DNA here is from genome assembly GCF_007990345.1 of Gossypium hirsutum. Classification (NCBI taxonomy): domain Eukaryota; kingdom Viridiplantae; phylum Streptophyta; class Magnoliopsida; order Malvales; family Malvaceae; genus Gossypium; species Gossypium hirsutum. The sequence goes on along the minus strand of NC_053434.1, from coordinate 9,402,380 downwards.
TTTTTTAGTTCTTCCAAACAGTAAGCAAACATCATTAGTGTCTCGTAAGTATCTTAAAATCCACTGAACTGTTTTCCGATGTTCTTTACCGGGATTTGCCATATATTTGCTAACTACACTGACTGCATATGATAAATCTGGACGTGAACAAATCATAGCATACATGAGAGATCCCACTACACTAGAGTATGGAACATGTGACATGTACTCAATCTCATCATCTGATTGTGGAGACAAAGCCGATGAAAGTCTGAAATGGGCTGCTAAAGGAGTACTAACAGGCTTAGCACTCTGCATATTGAACCTGCAAAGAACTTTCTCAATGTACCCCTTCTGACTTAGGTACAATTTACTGGCTTTTCTATCTCTGAGAATCTCCATACCAAGTATCTTCTTTACTGGTCCTAAATCTTTCATCTCAAATTCTTCACTTAGTTGGGCTTTGACCTTTCTTATCTCTCCTTTATCTTTTGCTGCTATAAACATGTCATCAACATAAAGAAGTAGATACACAAAAAAACCATCATTGTTTTTCTTAAAGTAAACACAACTGTCTAAACTACTTCTTTTGAAATCATGAGAAGTCATAAAGGAATCAAACCTCTTGTACCACTGTCTTGGTGACTGTTTCAAATCGTAAAGAGACTTTCTCAGCAAGCAAACATAGTCCTCTTTTTCTGAGACTATAAAACCCTCTAGTTGTTACATGTAAATATCCTCCTCAAGTTCTCCATGCAAAAATGCAGTTTTTACATCTAACTGCTCAAGCTCCAAATAATGCATGGCCACAATACCAAGCAAAGCTCGAATCGAACTATGCTTAACAACTGGAGAGAACACATCTGTGATGTAATGACCCAAATTTTACGGTTATCGGGAAAGTAAATTTTCGGGTCTCTATTTCTAAAAAATAGATTCGTAAATATTTATTAAAAATATTTACGAAGTCAATTGAGTGGTTAATTAGACTTTAATTAAGTAGATTTAGCTTAATTAAGAGTAATTAGTGGAAATGATTAAATTGAATTAAGTGTGAAAGTTTAATTATAGAATAAAGAAAAGTGAAGGGACTAAATAGGAAATAAGCCAAAAAGGGGTGACAAATGTATGGCTAAAATAAGTTAAATGTGTACAAATATAAATGGTACACATGTATTATACATGTGTATTTACTTATTATATAAGTAAAATAATAATAAATAAAGTATATTATATTAATATTATTTTATATTAATTAATTAAATAAATAAAAGTTATGACAAGTGTAAGGTGATAAATTAATACATGTGTATTAATAAATATACACATGTATAAATAATAAATATTATAATAGTTTAATAATAAAATAAAGAAATGAAATAAAGAAATAAATGAAATAAAAGAAATGAAAAAGAAAAACAAAGCAAACGAAACAGAGAAGAACAGGGGAGAAAGAAAGGAAAGAAAGGGAGAAAGGGAGAAAAGGGAAAATCAAGGTTTTGAAGCTTTAAACTTTAATAGGTATGTCAATTTAGCCCTTTTTACTTAATTTTGATGTTTTAAAAGCTTTAGAACAAAGTTTTGATGAAATTAAGTTAATATTTTGAAAGTTATTAGATTTCTAAATATTGTTCATGTTGAGTAAAATGATGAATTAAGGGCTAAATTGATAGAAATTCAAGTTAGAAATGAAATAAGGATTGAATTGTAAAGTGATTCATAAGTTTTATGCTTTAAGGACTAAATTGAAAGAATTTCGAAATTATGGTTTTATGATGAAAAATAGATAATTATGTCTAAGTTTGGTTAAAAATTGAGTGGAAATAAAGTATGAATTAAGATAGAAAAGTAAGTGAATTTAGTTAGGATTAAATTGAAATTAAAAGTAGAAAATCAACATTTTGCACTAAGATTATTTTGGACAGCAGCAGTAGTCTAAGTTTGAAAAATCACCAAAAATTGTATAAATTGAATTAGAGGATGAATAAAATATGCAATTAAATCTTATTGAGTCTAGTTTCTTATAAAAGAAACGGTTTAAGCAATTGAATTGTAAATTATGAGATATAATGAATTTTCAGAATGAATTCGGGTTCCCCTGTTCTAAATTTGGAAAATCACCAAAAATTGGAGAAAAATAATTAGAGGGTTAAAGTTATATGTTTAGAATCCCTAATGAGTCTATTTTTAGGAGAAATCAACGGGAATATTATCCGAGTTCTGTATTGTGAGATAATTAATTTTTAGTGAAGAAGGGTCAAAACTGTCAGACAGCAGAATAGGGGTGAATTTAAAGAATAAACTGTACTTAATGGCTAAACAAAAAATTCTAAAAATTTTATGGTAAGAAGATTTGTGAGTCTAGTTTCAGGAAAAATTAACGGATCTTAATTTAGAATTCTGTAACTCAAGATATAAATTAGTAATGTATTAATGATTATGAATTGTATTAATTTCGTAGTCAATGTGGTACCGAAAATCTCGGCTAAGAAAGGACAAGACAAAGTCAACGGGAGTTAGCTCGAAAGTTACGGTTTGTATTTCTATAACCCGAACTTAATATTTAATTATTGAATTTATTATTTATTATGTATGGTAGGTGCATTGATTAAATTATTTGAAATAAAATAAATTATGAATATGTGTAAATATGTGAGTTGTGTATTGATTGAAAAGTGGTTGGAATTGAACCGAAGTATAATTATATGTGAATATCTGAAATATATATTGGTATTGAATTGTATACTGATCAGAAAGTGGAAAAGTGAATTTGAATTGAGTTGAATTGAATTGAATTGAATTGAATTGAATGGAATGGAATTATGATTAAATGAAATGTGTATTGGTTGGATATTGAAATATGAGGAATTGTGATTGAATTGAAAGCGAATTTGAAATAGAAAAATGATTTGAATACCCTATTAACTAGTCGGACTAAGTCGGATATAATTGGCATGCCATAGGATTTGGAAGTGTTCAGGCACTGAGTGCCATACTGGTGTGTTTGGTTGGAATCCGTATATCCGCCAAAGTCAGAGTCTTGTTAATAGGGGTAAATATGAATATTAAGTAAAATTGGAATAAGAATTAAATTTCCTATTAACTTGTCGGGCTAGTCGGATATAATTGGTATGCCATAGGATTGGAAGAGTACGAGATTTATCGACTTTATCGATCAGTCACTTTATGTGCCGTATTTTAGGCACTTATGTGCTAGTTACTGTTAACGCTACTGCTACTGTTACCGATTCGGCACTTTGTGTGTCGAATATTGTTACTGCTACTGTTATCAAATCGGCACTTTGTGTGTCGAGTATTGTTACTGTTACCGTTATCGATTCGGCACTATGTGTGTCGAATATTGTTACTGTTACTGTTACCGATTCGGCACTGTGTGTGTCGAATATTGTTACTGTTACCGTTACCGATTGTTACTGTTACTATTCCAGATATGTTCCGATGAGGTACTCTGTGTACCATACTGCTACTATTACTGTTACTGTTCCGGCTTCGGCCGATGAGGCACTATGTGCCGTACCGGTGTGTTGGTTGGATCCGTGTATCCGCCTGAGTCCGAGTCATGTTAATAGGGGTAAATAAAGGTAGAAAATAACTTATTATTACTGAATAATTGACTATTACTGGATAATTGACTGTTACTGGATATTAGACTGTTACTGAATAACTGAATATTATTGAATAATTGATCATTACTGAATAATTAATTGTCACTGAATGAATGACTGTTACTGAATAACTTAATAGTTACTGAATATCTGATTTTACTGAATAATTGACTGTTACTGGATAACCGATCAATTGATCAATACTGAATAACTAGTTATTATTGAATAATTGATTGTTACCGAATAACTGACTGTTACTGAATAAATAATTATTCTGAGTGTTAATGAACATTACTGATTGATTAATTGTTATTGAAAAATAATAAATGATTTGAAATTTAAAGTAGACCAAAACATTGGTTGAAAAGTGAATGTTTGAATTCTCATTAAGTTTGAATAGTTCAATATATATAAATTAATATGTTTTATAATTGTTTAAGTGTTCAGATTATAGAAATACCACTGAGTGTATACTTAGCGTACGGTTTGTTTCTGTGCGCAGGTTAAGTTAAGGCTAGACTGTTAAATCAGCATTTCAGGCCGATCCCGAATTCAATGAGGTAAAGTATGTTGAGTATTGATAATGGCATGTACCTAGGATGTTTAATGAGAGTCATTTAGGTTGCAAAAGTATTGATGAAACAAGTAAATTATGGTTGGCAACGGTATATAGTATGAATTTTGAAATTTATAAAAAAATTTGTATTGATTCTAAATTAGTTCCAAATTGAATTTACTGTCCATATTGGATCGCGAGGGCCCATTAAAGGGACGACATCTTAAAACTAGGATGACTGTGAATATTTGTTTTAATTAATGACTGAAATTGGACTGTACTAACTGGTAATGTCTCGTAACCTTGTTTCGGCGACGGTAAAGGGTTAGGGGACGTTACATGTGAAGTCCACTCTTAGAATTTGACTGTAACCCTTTGCAACAAGCCTTGCTTTATATCTGGGTTCTTCAACTCCTACAGTCCCTTCTTTCTTTTTAAACACACATTTACAACGAACAGGCTTTTTACCTTTAGGAAGTTTCACAAGGCCCCATGTTCTGTTTTTGTGGAGTGATTCCATCTGTTCTTGCATTGCAAACATCCACTTTTCTGAGTCTTCACAACTAACCGCCTCAAAATAATTAGATGGCTCTTGATTCGCATCTATATCTTCAGCCACATTTAAAGCATAAGCAACTAGATCAGCCTCGACATACTTCTTTGGAGGTTTAATTTCTCTCCTAGTTCTATTTTTAGCGATAGAGTATTGTGGTGAAGAAGCAACTCTATTCTCAATTTTTGTTCTGGCTTAAGGATTTGACTCTGTATTAATCTGATGTTCCACCTGCTTTTGATTTTCTTTATTGGAAGAGTCTTTAAGAGATAAGTTAGGTAGCATAGCAGTTTCATCAAAAACAACATCTTTGCTAATTACAACTTTTCTATTTTCAGGACACCATAACTTATACCCTTTTACACCAGCTTTATAACCAAGAAAAACGCATTTAATAGATCTCGGTTCCAATTTTTCATTATCAACATGAGTATACGCAGGACACCCAAAAATCTTTAAATCAGAATAATTAGTAGGATTACCAGACCATACCTCTTGTGGAGTCTTTTTCTCAATGGCAACGGGTGGAGATCGGTTGATCAAAAAACATGCAGTAGAGGTTGCTTCTGCCCAAAATGACTTCGGTAAGTTAGCATTTGACAACATACATCGAACCTTCTCCATGATCGTTTTGTTTATTCATTTTGCAACGTCGTTTTACTGTAGAGTATGACGAATTGTCAAGTGTCTCATGATTCCTTCTAACTTGCACAATCTATTAAACTCATCAGAACAGAACTCTAAGCCATTGTCTGTGCTGAGGTATTTTATCTGTTTTCCCGTCTATTTTTCAATCATAATTTTCCAAGACTTAAATGCAGAAAACACATCGCTTTTCTGCTTCAAGAAGAACGCCCAAACTTTTCTGGAAAAATCATCAATAAAGGTTAGCATATAATTAGCTCCACCTCTCGAAGGCACTCTAGATGGCCCCCACAGATCAGAATGAATATACTCCAATGTTCCCTTCGTGTTATGGATTCCTCTAGTGAATCGAACTCTCTTTTGCTTCCCAAAAACACAATGCTCACAGAAATTCAGTTTGCAAATTCCTTGCCCATCAAGAAGTCCTCTTTTGCCCAATTCTACTATGTCATTCTCACTCATATGCCCTAGGCGCATATGCCAAAGTTTAGTAATATCATCATCTGACAAGGAGGAGGAAGTGACAGCTGCATCACCAGTAACAGTAGAACCCTACAAAATATATAACTTGGCAATTTTTCTCTGCCCTTTCATCACAACAAAGGACCTTTTGGAAATCTTTAAAACCTCACTTTCAGCTGTGTATCTGTACCCTTTTGAATTTAAAGTACTCAACGAAATTAAATTTCTTTTCAATTCTGGAACATGCCGTACATCACTAAATGTTCTGACAACTCCATTAAACATCTTAACTTTTATTGTTCCAACACCTGCGATTTTACACGAAGCATTATTTCCTATCAAAACAACACCTTCAGACACTGTTTCGTAAGTTGTAAACCAATCCCGATTGGGACTCATGTGGAAGGTGCAGCCTGAATCAAGTATCCACTCCTCACTTACTTTAGAATCATTGACAGAAGCGACTAGAAGTTCACCATTGCTGTAGTCTTCTACAACATCAGCTTCACCGAAATTTTCTAGTTGTTTTCCCTTTTGACTCGCAGCCTCCCTTTTAATATTATTTTGTAGCTTATAGCACTCAGATTTAATGTGCCCTTTCTTTTTGTAGAAGTTACAAGTTTTACCTCTGTTTGAAGACTTCGATCTACCTTTAGATTTACCACGAGGATTCCGTTCTTGTGTCTTACCACGATCATCATCAGCATTCCGATCTTGTCTCCCACGAACAATGAGACCCTCTCCCTGAGAGTCGGGTTTAACCACAAGATGCTTCATCTTATCATACGAGGTTAAAAAATCATAAACTTCATCAACTGTGAGAGACTCGCGGCTATATAAAATCGTGTCTCTAAAGGTTGAATAAGACGAGGGCAACGAACAAAGTAGAATCAACCTTAGATCTTCCTTATCATACTGAACCTCCATGGCCTCCAAGTTTGAGAGAATTTCTTTAAACACTGTTAAGTGTTCGTGTATAGACGCACCTTCCTCCAAACGATGTGCATAAAGACGCTGCTTCATATGCAACTTGCTTGTTGGATTTTTCGACATATATATTTGTTCTAGCCTCTTCCATAATGCAGCGGCAGTCTTCTCTTTCATCACATCCTGTAAAATTTCATTAGACAAATGCAGATGTAATTGTGTTAACGCCTTTCTATCCTTACGCTTCTTCTCTTCATCTGTTAATGTTGAAGGCATCTTATCTATCCCTAGCAGGGCATCCTCCAGATCCATCTGTGCAAGAACTGCTTGCATCTTAATTTGCCACAACGCAAATCTGGTGTTGCGATCCAATAGCAGAATTTCATACTTCAAAGACGCCATTATCGTGATCGAGATGAATAACCCGGAAGCTCGGATACCAATTTGTAAATAAAATAAAATAAAGAACACACAAATTTTACATGGAAACCCTTTCGGGAAAAAATCACAAACAGAGGAGAAGAAAATTTACTATGTCGAAAAATTTGAATCAATACAAGAGGAATAGACTATGTCTATTTATAGGCTTGTAAAGCCATATTCTAGTGGGATTGAAACACCTTATCGTTATCAATATAAAATAGATGGAGTTTAATAAGGTTTAAAAAACCTTATTCTAAAATAAAATAAAAGAAGTCTAGTTCTATATGAATTTTACTTTTATTTTATTTTCCATCGTATTTTATTTAAATAAGAATTTGGGTCACTTAATTCAACAGGCTTTGTCACAACTCAAGCAAGATACATCTAGAGTGATTGCAAGCGCTAAATATGATAAGGAAATCAACCTCGAATGGTCCAAAGCGGAGAGCAAAAATCGACAAAAGAATCAAGCATTCGTCAAACTAGAGAGGACGACAATAAAATCATCCCTAAAGTCACTTGTAAAATAAGATTAAATGCATAAACAAAACTAAAAAAACGTGTTAGAAGAGCAGACAAAAATTTCTAAAATTGAAAACTTATTAAACTATGGAAAAAAATATAAAACTTAAGACAACATCGGCCTAAATCGACACGTAAAATTATTTATTATTCTAAAATATTCTCAAAATAGAAGCAGATTGAGAAATTAACGAAGAGCCACCTACTTTCCAAGAAAAACTACTAGTGGCTAATGGAATTTTAACGAACGACAGGCACCATCATCTATCCATCACAACTTGTAAAGACAATAAAGATACCCACAAAATAAATTTGCAAACTGAAAAGAGAGAAGACATGTGTAGTGTAACATCCCAAAATAGGGCCTAAACGGAATAGTGGTTGCGAAACCACAAATCCGAGGTAGAAAAATTTATTTTATTATTATTTTAAGGTTCATGGTATGATTGCATGATTGTGTGAAAATTTCGTGATGAAATTCCATGCATAAAGTGCTTAAGTTGAGGTTAGGGACTAAATTGAATAATTTGCAAAACTTGCATTCTAGAAGTTTTTAGTATGAAATTACTTTGGAATATTAATTAAGAGGGTTTAAATAACAATTTGACCAATTTTAAGTTCATGGACAAAAATTAGGAAATGGAAGGAATTTTTGAAAGTTTAGTAAGGAGGGGTAATTTGGTCATTTGGATATTAAATGAATTAAATAGGGAAAAATAACACAAAAATGGTCATCTTCTCAATTCGTTTCTGCCGATTTTTGCTCTCCTCCATAGCTGGGGTTTCTTCAACTTTCAAGCTTCATAGTAAGTGATTCCAAGCCCCGTTTTTAATGATCTTTACGTTTTTGGAGTCCCGGTAACTTGATTAAGCTTATTCTAGCAATAATTCAGCCTAGGGTTCATATTTGGAAAAATACCCATGGCTGAAATTTGTGTATTTTGGTGTTTTATGATAGAATATGAGGTTTTAAATTATGTTAAACAACTTATGCTACTCGGTTTTAAGTGAAAACGAGTAAAATGGCTTAAATTAGAAAAAAATACCAATAGTCATAAGTATATGTTAGAGTGTGATTTTGATATTGCCATAGAAGGGAAAAATGATCAGCATGTCATAAAACATAAGAAAATAGGATGAAGTTTAATTTACGAGCCTTGGGGCAAAAGTGCAAATATGTGAAAGTTTAGGGGTAAAAATATAATTTTGCAAAAGTTTGGGTCAAGGACTGTTTTAATAAATGTGAATATTAAATAAGTTAAATTTGCTATTATAGATCAAGAAGAACGAAATTCGGGAGTAGATCGGGGAAAAGAAAAAGTAAAGGACTAAATTGTAAAGTTTAGTCACATTTTGTATCAAGGTAAGTTACAGTAAATAAATGCAATATTCTTTTATTTTACATTATTATTGTCAATTTACAGCATTTATATACTTATGTTATGAAAATATGTAAAGTCGAATTTAAGGTGGAGTGACAGAGGAAAAGTGTTAGAAAGCCCCGGTTGAACCCTAGGAATGTTAGGATATTAGAGTTGACAGGACAGAACAGAAATGAGCCATGTAAGTCCATATTAGAAATATGGCTTTGGAGATAGGATTGAGCCATGTAAGTCCATATTATATATGGCATTGGAGACAGGAATAATTCATGTAAGTCCATGTCAAAGACATGGCATTGGCAGGATATTGATAGACAGGAACGACCCTAGTATCCTTAGTATTCCGAGTGGTTCAACGGGTCAGGATACGAGTTAAATTACAGTGAATTAACAGCAAAGGAAAAGTAGATTATACTTATGAAAAAGGAAAGGTCAGGTAAGAAAGAAGGTAAGGGAATAAAGAAGAAGATACAAATTGAGAAGTAAAGAAATTTATGATGTTAGATGATATTATGCATAATTATCCATTATGTTGAATGTTGTGATTTATTTGCTTGTAAGCTTACTAAGCCTAGTGCTTAATTTCTTTATTTTCTTCTTCTTATAGTACTTATCTAGTCACTCGGGGATCGAAGGAAACGTCGGAGGCCGATCACACTATCAAAGAAATAACTCGGTATAACTAGACGTTTTGTTTTGGGTATGGCATGTATAGAAACTTAGCTACTTTTGGTATAATATGAACAATGAATGATGTGTAAATACTTGCTAGTGATTAGCTAATAAAATAGCCGATGATATACATATTTATTAATATGTATGATTGATTGATGATTATCACATGAAAATTATGAAAAATGTGAAAGTAACCTAAAAACAGATTCAAGTAACAGAAATGACGTAACTTTCAAAAATCACTAAAAATTGTAGAAACATAGTTTGAAGATGAATAATATATAAAATTAAAGCTTATTATGTATATTTTCTTATGGAATAAGCAAAACAGGTAAAGGTATTATATTTTATGAGATATCTGAGTTTTAGTGAAACAGGGTCAGAGCGATTTCTGGATCCCCTGTTTCAAATTTGGAAATTCACCATAAATTGTAAAAAACTAATTAGAAGGTGTAATTTATATGGTAGAATCCTTGTTGAATCTAGTTTTGAGAGAAACAAACGGCTTAGTCATATGAATTTTTTACAGGAAGAAACATGGCTCGTAGTAAGAAGAGGTCAGTGTAGTTGAGTTTTGAAACAGGGGAAACTTTAACTAATAAACTGTACTAATTGGCCAAGTCAAAAATTCTAGAAAAAAATTAGTAGATAGATATATGAGTCTAGTTTCAGAAAAAATTTACGGATCTTAATTTTGAGTTTTGAAACTCGAGAAATGAATTTTTAAGCAACCATGATGCAGAAAAACAGTTTATTCCAAAAATTAAAATAAGTGGTTTAGAGTTGTTTAAAAGGTAAGATAAGTTTAGTAACACCTCAAGCTTGACCCCGGTGACGGTTTCGGGCGTGGGGGTGTTGCATGTAGTGGATAAGAAGAAGGAAGAAAGAAAGGGTTGATTGGAGAGGAAAAAGGTGGGCGATAGCCAGCCCGAATGTTGGCACCGCCGCTGAGCAAAATAAAAGATAAAAAGCAAATAGCTTGAAGAAAAAAAGCGAATTTTTTAGGAATAATATTTAGTCTTTAGAGTTTACACATTTGTAAAATTAGTCACGATTTAACAAATTAGCTCATAACATTTATATAAGAAATTAGTCCTAAGTAACAAATTTAACTTGCAACATTTGCACAAAATATATAAACATCAAGGGTTATACTTGATATTATACCAATCAAAATTAAGTACAATTGACAGAGAACAACAGTGCCATGATTAACTGTTCTTAATTGCTCACTTTCGAAATTGGCAGGGATTAAATTGCTCCAATTATTTTAGAAGGACCAATTTGCTCAATATTGAAATTGAGAGGGACCAAAGAGGGATTTTTACCTTTTTTTTTTAATGAGAAGTATTAGTTTAGACATAAAACTTCCTAATAGTATATCCACTCATGCATTTTACCATATCTCATGTATTGAAACTAGTACAGATGTACCAAACACGTCGATGAATGAAGTATAAAGTAAACTTCCAAGAAAATTTCTAGGGATTCAATTGCTACAATCAAAATGAAAAGAAAAAAACTAAGCAAGTTGCAGACTTTTGACTTTTAACTTAGACTCTGCCTCTGCCTGACTGGAATATGGATAAAACAGTGCATGAGAAAGCAGCCATAGCAAATCACAGTAACAAAGCCAGTGAAGGAAGCCTATCATTTTGCATACAACTAAATGTGGTATATATTAACTAAACACGCATGCGTGTATATATATATACATGAGCGACTGCATATCAGAAAAGAAAGTGTATCATAGAGTAAAAAAGGTACTTGAAAGACTCAATATATAAGAGTTGACGAAACACGGCGGTAGAGACGACTTTGTGTCTATGCTAAGGAAAATGGAACAATCCATATGCTTTAAGAATCAATAAACCAAAATCATTTAAATTAATACCATTTTAATATAATACATATAAAGCAATAAACCACTTCTGCACTCATCTCCAACCCTCACTTCTCTCCATCAATCCTTGCATCTATAATCTAGTATAGCAAATTTGTCCAGTATACAATAAATAAATTCATTAATCCTATATACTCATATCCACGAGTGAATTTAAGGGCTTAAATTTGATTAAATTACTTTAAAATCCTTTTAAAATTTTTATAAAATTTATAAAATTACATTTTATTAAAAATCGTTGATTTTTTGTGCTACCGGACCCATCAAAGTTATAAAATTTATCCAAATCTTAAGTTTAACGGCATGGATCTTGTTGAAGAGAAACCATTCTTGAAAAATAAAAGAGAAAATTACTTGTAGCACAAACAAATTAAAAATACATTTTAAATTAGAAAGCATAAATTTTATTGTCAAAAATCATTCTTGAATTAATGAGCGAGTCGACTCACAATTTTTGAGCCATAAATTTAAATTTTTTATTTAGAAAGACTTGTTAAAACCAATACTATACTCTAGTATTATTTTGGAGGGATATTTTTATAGGTTAGTATTTGATACATTAGTAATATATATTTTTTATTATACAAACCATTTTAAAAATTTGTCATGTATTTTTTTTCATATATTTTTTTAAATTTTTACGTAGAGAACATTTGTCAACCTCTAACTTTGTTTATAGGATCTAAAATCTCTATTAGTAGTCATTCAACTATTAATAGATTTTTTTTGTCACCGAACCATGAAAAGTGACAAAATGGTTGCCAATTATTAGTAAATTTCAAGTTACAAAATCATCACTCAACGAATCAATTTTGCCTTTTTTTTTGTCACCATAAGATAGTAGCATAATAGCAATTTTAACTCTCAACATTTACATATTTTGTAATTTGATTTTTTTATTTTTTTTGCAGTTCTTTCTATGACCCTTTTACCTAGAAAGTTAAAAAAACCTCTAAGATTCACAAAATGAGAACACCTCAATTGGTGGGGAAAATAGATATCTGAAAGACACATAGATAATTAATTGTTTAGAAATCCTTCAAGTACATACTTTTTTTTTCACCAATTAAGTGCTCCCACTCCGTTAATCATCGAGACTTTCCACAAAACAATTTCTACAATTGTTGGTATCCTATCCGACTAACCTGATTTTAAGCATTCCTAAATAAGTCAAATGATGAACTTTGAAGCCAACGTATTTAATGACGAAAGAGAGTCCATTTATAATTTGCTTGGCAATCAAGCATCGAAATTTGTCTTCAATATCAAAGAAAAAGAAAACAGCATGGAATAAAATAAAGACTCAGATACTATTGAAAATTGTGATAAGAATAAAACCTGCTACAAATATGAAGCTTGGGGTCCAAGGAGAAAAGGAAGAATATAATATTGATTTAAAAAATTGTATTTAATGCTTTACTTTCTGTGCATATAGAAAATATGATATATTATTTATATTTAATTAATATTTTCCTGTCTTTTGTTGGGCAGGAAGGTACATGTAACCTATTTAACAATTTCTCAAATCAAAATATTTTTTGCATTAATTAAATTAAAAAAAATACTAAACATATAAATACATTCGAATTAATGACATCAAAATTATCATAACAATAATAATACTAAGTTAATCCAAAGAATTTCTAAAATTGAAATATTAATATTCAAGACCAATTGTGTTTATCAATTTCGATTTTCTAAATTGTAACCTTCTAGAGTTAATATTTGATGACACGTGGTCTGAAAATTTAACATAGGATTTATGTAGTGTAGCTACCATAGGGCTCTTCCACAATCCATTCGAAAGCTCTGGGGTGGAGGCCTCATTTATTTTTTTCAAGGACTGGAAACCGATCTTTGTCAAGTGGAGTTGGGTGCCTCTAAACGATTGTCCATACCGATCCAAGTTAACATCGGAGGAAATAACAATAGAATGCCTCTTAGTATTAGAACAAAACGTGTCCCTTGCTGTCTTCACTAACTTCAAATTCATGCCTCCTTTGATTGCGAGGCTTTAAAACCTTGACACAAGGAAAACCAAACAGGGGAACGTACATGCGACATGAGATTGGAAGGCAATTGCTTAAAAAAGAATGGTTCTATGTTTCTAATTAAATCCCAGAAAAAGAGTTGATGGCTAACAAGTGGTAAGGTTGCCAAGGCCAACCCTCGAACATGGGAGCCCTGACTTTAGCTTAAAACATATTTAATTCACACTTTTCCGGGGAAGTGTTGTGTGTCCGGACCCAGACAGAGTTACTATGTCTTAATAGTAATCATCAACTTCCCACGTACAAGCCCCAAAATCAATATCTAATTTTACAGAAATATTCTCTTCTGCTAATCTCATTTCATCGAAAAATATTGGCTCAGGGTTATCAGAGTTGAAGTAATCACATAAAGCCACCATAGTATCTGTTAATAAATACTCATCTGATAAGCTGGTTGGTTGTCCTGGGAGATCCTCCTCAAGTTTCCACCCGTGCTCGAAAGAGTCATCTTTGGATTGGATTTGAAGTTCAGCTTCTTCATTGGTCTGGAATCTGAGAACAAATGTAGGTGAACAGAGGGACTGAGATTCTTGACCACAATCATACCCCGAAATGATGTCCAGATCAATGTCGGGTCTCAGGGGAGGTTGTGCAAAGTTTGTGACAGCGTCGGGGCCTTTGATTTGAATCGCGGCTCGGTCGTACACCAAGGCAGCTTCTTCAGCAGTGTCATACGTGCCAAGCCAGACTCTGGTTCGACTTGTGGGGTCTCTGATCTCAGCCGCCCATCTCCCCCATGGCCTTTGTCGAACCCCAAGATACTTGACACCCACAGACAAACATTGCTGCTGTTGTTGCTTCTTTGATCTAATATCCACATGGTTACTTTTATTATTTATTTGGTGGTTCGTTGGTTTGGTGAAGTTAACAGTGGAACAATCTTGGATCCTGATTTCGTTTACATGCCTTTTCACTGTGTGATATGTCTCCCCTTCGCATTCGTCGCTTGAAGAATCGGTGGCATCCTCATCGGTGACACAAATCCTCACAATTTTAGGGGCTTTAGCTTTGGACTCCATGCAAAACCGCTCGCTCGATGGCTTCACTAGCTTCTTAGTAACAGTTCTTTGCTCTCTGTATTTGACTCTCAACGGACTCCCTGGATTCATCTCCAAAATTTTATCCTCAAAAAACATAAGGAGAAGAATCTGTAATCAAACGATATTTTCAAAGCAAATTAAAAGCTCGTTGGAGAATGAAGAGCCAAAGACCGGAGATAATCAAGAGCTTTTCAGAGTCAAAACGGCAAGAATCGTAATTTTATAGGGGTATGAGTCCTCCACAAAACTAGCACTTTATTGGAACAAGTTTATTATTCCTTATGTGTGTGTGTTTTAATTTTTTAAAAACGTAAAAATATTTAATTCTAATACAATTAATAATTAATAATATTTTTTAATTAATTCTATATAAAAATTATTTAATAACTCATTTCGAATTTAAATATTATTGGATTAAATATAAATTTAAAGCACTTAACTTAAATTAAAGTAGTACAAATTTAAACTATTACAATACAATCCAAATTAAAATCAACAAATTGAATTAAATAAACACAAAGTAATCCCACATGGTGGGACTTCAAGACCTACACATATAGGTCTCAAACATAAATACTCAAGACCCAAGGGACTCCGACTTTATCAATTGATTGAGCCAATAAATGAAGTAAATTAAAATATTATTGAAGTTGAATATAATTTTTTATGAAGTTACTTCAATTGTAATAAATAATAGAAATAATATAACGAACAGCATTTTAGACTCTTGACAATAAAAAAATAAATATTTAAAAAAAACACATGCTAATTTTTTGAGGCAGCTTGTGAAATAAAAAAAATACATTCTCAATTTAATATATAATTATCTTTTTTATTTTAAATTTACTTAATAAATATATGTCACTTTTTATTTATGAGATTTTGGAAGATAAACGTCAACCAACATTCACTTGAGAGTTTGAAATAAAATATAAATTAAAAAAGTAAGGAATAGAGAATATTGATTTGTGTTGAATTGAAAATAGTATAATCTAGAATCTCATGCGATGATCCGATAATTAAAAGTGTTCATTGTCTTATGGCCTGAACTCGAGTTGCGTTAATTATGTTGATTGTTCAAATTTTATCTTATTATTATAATTTAAAAAAGAAAAGAAAAAAAGAAAGTAGCATAATCTAAAATATGAGAAAAATAAAGTTTATTAAATAACTTATTTATTGTATAACCGGGGAGAAGCAATAAGTAATAAAAGTTAATCCGTTTACCTTTTTCAAGTCAATCCCCTGTTATAATTTGCTTGCCAATCAAGCATCCAAATTTCTCTTCAATATCGAAACGAAAACAGAAGACCAGTCACTGTCGAATAATATATTTATATTTGTTTAAAATATATTAATGTAAATTTTAAAAACATTATAATTTTATTATAATCAATCTAATAAAAAAGACAATACTATTTTATAAATAAATAAACTTAAATTATTAAGTTTCATCCAATATAAATTTACTCATGAGTTAAGTTATCGTCTCAATCTGAAAACTCATTTGAAATTTAAGGGGGTTTACACAAAAAAAATTAAACATATTTAAGAATAGGGTTTAGAGTTTAAAGAAAATATTAATATGACAATTAAATAGTTATAATTGTGGCAATTAAATTTTATTTAAAGGAAATATTAATAAAAAAAATTAATTAATTCAAATTAGTTTTCAAGATTAAAAATACATTAATTTTGACTAAATTATATACTTGCAAAATAATAAATTTGACTAAATTTATCACATTTATTTCATAATAAAAATAATTTTACTAAAACAATATTTCATTTTAGAAAATAATACAAAATATAGTTAATATTCATAAAAGAATAATTAAGTTTTAAATTGGACAATGTTGGATGAAATCATTTAAAATTAGAGTCTTTGGTTTTTATAATATTTACATTAGAAGTTATCATAATTAAATATATAAATTTTTTCTAAATGTATAATAATGCTAAATATAATTGATCACATTAAATATTATGTTTTATTAGAAACTTTAACTTTTATATATTTATATTAATTATAGTGTAATATAAGTTTTAAAATAATGAAATTAACGAAAATGTTCATTAAATTAATTGTTTTAATGTCGGATTAATTAAAAATGTCAAAATAAAATCTTGCATGCATATAAATAATTAAATATAATTATTTATGAAGTGTTTTGGATAAAAAAAATTTAAAAGGTAAGATATTATGTTGTAGGTATAAGAGCTTGGGTTTGATCCCAAACAACTCCATTCCTCTCCCTAATTATTAAAAAAACTATTATTAGAATATATTTATACACGATCAATAAATATCGGGAATAAATTATATTAGTATGATCCTAAAAAGTATAGATAATATCACATCATTAAATTTTAAATATAATAAACTATTATTATACACTCATCTATATTTAATATCTTCTCTAACTTAATTTAACTTTAATTAAATTACTTAAAATAATTAATTTTTTTAATTATAAACAAATATTTTTTCTTCTTTTACAAATTTTAATCTTTTTCTTTTTCTTTTTCATAAGTTAATATTTTTTTTATTTTTGTGCAACTAATATTTTTTTTAAAAATAGTAATTTTTGTTCAATTTTTTCTATGTCGTTGACACATAATTTTGGTAATTATTTTACTCTGAACCTCGAACAAAGAACCCAAAATCTTAAACTTGAACCTTGAACCATAAACATTGAACCCCGAGGTTTATAGTTTGGGCTTAGGATTTAAGATTTGAGATTCGAAATTACGAGTTATGAGTTTGGGATTCATGGTTTAAAGATTTGGGGTTACAAGTTTGAGATTTTATATTTAAGGTACAGGGTAAAAAAATATTATCAAAATTATATGTTAATAACATGGAAAAAAATTATTGAAATGTGATTAATTAATTGAAAAGAAACTATAAATAACGTGGTAAAAAGATCCATAAAATAATTTCGTATATTTTTAAATTTGATGACGTTATAAAATTTTATTAATGTCTAAAAATCTTAATTTTTAAAATCATCCATAAATATTAATCTCAAGATAAGATAAAAAAGGAAAAAAAATTGTCTCGAACCAAGCAAATTTGGTTGCACCTTTAAATCGAAGAATGTGAGAAATCATTCAAGAAAAAGAAAAAAAAAATTGTATTGTGCGATTTCTGCACTGGAAATTGGAAAATTCAAATCATGATATTTTGGTGACTCAATGTACTGCATTAACACATCGGTCCATCCTAACATTTAAAACATTTGAAACAAAAATTCCATTAGATGACAACATCTTAGTGTTAATACTAAATTAGAATCACCACCGTTAAAAGCACTGTATTGAAATCAACACCTTTAATTTACATAAAACATGTGAAACAAAAATGTAATTGAAATCATTTAAAACATTTGAAACAAAAAATGTTATTACAAACCACATTTTAATATTGTATTCAAATTATTCATTTAAAACATTTGAAACAAAAATTTCATTACATGTCAACATCCAATAATTTACTACTTGACAAATGTGTCGGATAATATTAAACCCACCTTTTTTTTTTTAATTTCTCTATTTCATATGTAATTTATATAAATGATTAAATTTATTTATAATATAAATGTGACCTACGAGACTACTTTCTAGTTAAATTTCTACTTTCTATTTTTCTAAATAAATAAAATGATTTTTTAAATTATATTCACTATATAAATACAACTAATTGATAATAATTTTTTTTTTGAAAAATCCAATGTAATAAATAATAATAACTATAAAAATGGAGAGATCCATTCGTCATTTTTATGTACTTTTGTGCCAAGGAATGGAAGGACGAGAGCAAAGCAGACTAATTGAGAATTATTAGAATGGTTTTCGACTCACTTTTCGTGTTGGATAATTATTTTTTGGATTAAATAGTTAAATTTTAAAGGTTATAATATGCCCTAAATTCCTTATTTTTTTTATATATTTGAAATTTTTTTATTTTATTTTTTGAATTTAAATCCAATTATTAACACTATTAAAATATTTCTATTAAAATTGTTGGTGTGACATTCTAAATTTTTTTAATTAAAATACTCGTTCGATAATCATGTTACAAAAAATAACATTATAATGGACTTAAATTTAATAAAAAATTTAACGATATTTACAATCCTTTAAATTTACGTTGGGAATTTAATTAGAATAAAATATTTAGATTAATTTATGACATTATAAATATCGAAGTACCAAATTATGTCAAAAAATAAAGTGTAAAGATCAAATCTCAAATTTAAAAATATATAATGATTGAAATTAAAATTTGACCATTTTACATAGTTAAAAGTAGAGGGACCAAAATTGAAATTTAACCATTATATATTTAATACTTGCACTTTCACTAAAATTTTAAGTTATGTTATATTGATCATAATTTGTTTTATAAATACAATGTTAATTAACGAATAATTATTTTGATTTACTGACAAAAGTATTTGAATTTAATCCCTAATAATTCTATTAAATTATTTATTTATTTTGTTTTGGACCTTGTGAATAACAAGGGAGAGTTTGGAGGACAATTATTTCTTTCAGCACTAATGTACTAGATGATGTTGTAATTCTTTTTTCCGCCCCTTTTTCTGTAGAATGTTGTAATTCTTAAACTAACTAATTTGTAGCAACAAGGATTCATTTCCTTTGGAATATGCATTTAACAAAATATTTTTCAACTCCAAAATTAAATTTTTAAACTTAGATTATTGAGATTTTTACAAGTCAATTTTGACTTTTTATAATTTTTTTAATAAATTCAAATAAATAATTTGATTTTTCAAGATTTATAACTCAAATAACTCGAATAATAAATTGATGTAAATACCCTGTTAATTTCGAAAATGAACAAGTTCAGCTCTCTAAAAATATTACAAAAATTAAAAAATGATCTTAAAAATTATTAATTAAAAATATTGTATATTTCTAAAAACATCTTAGAAAAATAAATTTTAATTTTTTTAAAATTTTCTAAATTAATAAATTCAAATCCTTAAACCAGTAATAATTAAGTTTGTCGTGATTATATATGATCTCAGTTAATAAAAGTATGAAACTGATTTAACTCACTAAAAATTTCAAGCCGAATGAAGTTATTAAAATAGGAGTTCGAGCAACTTAATTAACATTTATCTATTTTTACAAGTCCCTACTTATATTTAAATATTGGAATAAGCATAAGGTCAACAATTCATTTTAACCAATATATTTTTGTTTATTGCTCATAATTCCAAAATAAAAATAAAATAAAATAAAAACGTTAAAAATACTAAACTCGAAGGGTCTATTTTTTGGTACTTTTTTGTTACAACCGAATAAATTCTTACATGAAATTTATACTAAAAAATCATAAAATTCAAAGATCTTTTAGACAAATTCCGCATAAAATCAATCACTAACTCGTGTCACTTTATTGGACTTTGATGTCATTACATAGTGGGCTTTCTATTATTAGTCATATTACAAGGCTTTCATATCATTGTCTGTTACTAATTTCGGTCAGTCTACCGCACTTGATTTTATTCAACAACATTATCTAATGATCATACAACATCAGCCAGCTTTCCATCTATTCTTCACTTTGTCTATTTAGTATACTACAGGAGCAATCGCCACAAATGCACACTTGCTTTATACACAGTGAGTAATGAGGAAACAATATCCTGAACTTTTTCTTACCAATTTATTAGACTAGCCCATTGCATATTTCTGGGTCCAGCTCCTAGCAGTTGACTCATACTTAGCTCTGTCCGTCTTGTACATGTGAGCGATTTCCGGAACCAGAGGGTCATCTGGGTTTGGGTCCGTTAAGAGGGAGCAGATAGAAAGCAACACCTGAAATAGGAAACAAGAACCTTTCTAACCTCTTAAAAATACAGTAATGGTTAACCAACTGAATGGAATGCACCCACCAATAAATAAATAAAGCCCAGGAAATAAAAGAAAGAGGTTGCAAAATTGTAACGCTGATCAATATTCCTTTGTTAACTAAATCCCATAAGATGACCACAATTTGGGAAACAGAATGATACTCCAAATTAGTTTGGACCGTCTAATTTCAACCTGCTACATTGGAACAGGTGTTTGATGAAAAAGTCAAAGGAATCGCATGCAATTACGGTTCAACCGTGACATGTACAATTTGGGAACATCCCACACCTAACTTTGTACAACACATGCTGAAAACAGTGCCAGGGTTTGGCAAACAGATTCTCAGCCTACAAACAGTGCTTCATCAAGTAGAGGTCACTTTTATATTGGCTAAATATCATGGCTTCAAGTTTTGGAGGGGATGAATATCTCCAAAAGCCTACCTGATGTTTACTATCCTATCTAGAGACAGCAAAACGAACTCAAACTTGAAAACCCGCTCAAAAAGCACAAATTCAATTTGAAAAAAAAAAAAAAGGAAAAAACCTGAATCCAAAAGATTCGAGCCTAAAGAAAACGCCAACCATGACCTCGAAAAGCATGTTCAAGTAGTCGCGTCTTTCATAAAACCTCAAAAGAAAAAGACTAACCCAAACCCGAAAGGCTTGAATCCAAAATGATCCAAACAAGAAATGCCTAGAACTGCTCCTTTGCCACCTCTAACTCTTCTATCTACCATTCTTATTAACATACGTTTATCATCAAATTATTAGCCATTAGATTATGGAACATTGTTTAAGTTGAAAACCTTTGATATAGTCAGGGCTGGGCTCCACTGCTCCTTTAGTATGTCGAGGCATATGCTACCATTGCTGTTGATATTTGGGTGAAAGACCTTGGTTCTAAAAGCAACCTGCAAGAAACGAAGAAGAGAGCACACAATGAAATGAAAACAGATAGGTAGAGTTTGTTTCATTACCTAAGTAACTTTTGTTGTCTACGACTACAGCCAAAGCCATCCGCCCCAAAAAAGTAAATGAAAAGAGGGAAAAGGCTATTTGGTTGCATAAGCTGCTTTATTATTTACATTCAAAGATAAAAACCCACATATATGTATGGTTCCCATAATATCTTAAGCATGGTTCATGATAGTCTAGCGTGAAAGGTTGGGGTAACTGCAAAACCATAACAAAAAACATATAGACCTTACCTTAGGGGGTTTAAAAGGATAATCAGGAGGAAAATGAATCGTCGCTAGAAAGACACCTCCAGCATAAGGACTATCAGGGGGCCCCATTATTGTGGCTTGCCAATGGAACATGTCTTCAGCTACCGGACCTGACAGCATATGGATTACAATAATATATCATATGCTATAATTTCATACCAGACAGAACCTTTTGCTACTGCATCCAATAATCCCATCAAGACTAAGAACTCCAAAATTCAGATATCCTAAATTAGTACTGCACGCAAGGAACTTAAAACACAGAAAATAACAACTTGAACATCTTCCATCAGGCTGTCACAGCATCACCCTTCGCTAGCTGAAATGTGTCAACATACAAACCTCTTGTGACTATACTTTATTCCAATACTTGCAGACACCAAAAGCAATCTCGTGGAGGTTACTGTCTACAATATAGATAAATTTCATGGTCATTCAGACCTAAAAATACCATAAATTAAACCTTCAAAGTCGCTGACCATGACCATAATTATAAAAAGTATAAATACGGATTATGGAATCATAGCAACGAAATAAAGAATTTGTAAGTACTCAAAAGAAACTTGATACTCAAGAAACTATCACACAAAGATTGATCATGCTAAAACAAGAAAAGGTTATGACAGTCAATCATTTAATTTGATCAATTTTAGTTTCTGTACTTTTTGAATTTGTCAATTTTAGTCCCTGTAATTTTCAAATTCTGAAATTTTAAAACTGATCCAAATAGTAGCAATTAAATTCATTTGGTTGGATTCAATTATAGTCTTGTACTATGCATACAATTGTAGATTTAATCCATATTCTCCAACTGGATCATTCTAAGTCCCTATATTTTTCAAATTTTGAACTTTTAGTCTTGATGCAAATGATAGTCATTAATCTATTAACTGACTTTTAAGTGAATAATATGTGGAAATAACAAGTTGACATGGTATTATACATATGACAAAATGTTTGACAAATTAGATTTTGGAAATAGCAACGTTCAAGCCCACCACAATCTAGGCCCCAGCAAACATACTAAAACCCTAAACCATATTCCCCCCACATTACCCTGTAATCGTACCCCACCACATTGTACCCCCTGCGCTTCGAGCCCGAAGGGCTTGAAGGGCCCAAAGCAAAACCCTGAATCCTAATAAATGAAACCCTGAATCATGAAATCCCCCAGCTCTTATCATTTGATGAGAACTGAAATTTTAAAATTTGAAAAGTACAAGATTAAAAATGACCAAATTAAATTATAGGGACTAAATCCATAATTTTTGCAAAGTACAGAGACTAATAGCAGGAATTAACCACAAAAAAAAAAAAAAACATATCCTACCAAATACCATACACTTGCTAATGTTGGCATGCTTGAACTACCAAGTTCATCATTACATATAAGCCAAAACAAAATAATGACTAGAAGTCAGCAGTGGAAAGGCATAATTTGTATGCCAAAACCGGCATAGAAGCAACGGAAAACAATTTAGCCTCCAAATTTACTTCATAAAGAAGAACAATCGAATGATAAAAGATCTCATGAATACTTCACTATAATAATGCAAAGGTTGTATTGCATAAACCGTTCAATTTCTTATCTAAGTAAATAATTTCTAACAAAGATAGTTTCAGGCTTTAATTTTTCTATTATTAGCTGCATTTGGTTTATCTACATAACTTTACCCGCAGTTCGCTAATAAAATTACTGGTTACCGAACACAAGGGGGAAAAAAATAGTATATACCATACACGCAAATAAACAAAAGGATATAGATCAAGCTTCAAAGAAACTAAGGAAACGTTTGTAAAAATAAAAAATAAAAAAATCGAAGATTAGAGAAGGGAAGTTACCGGTGCTGCATGAAGTAGGAGGATCTTTCTGAATATCCTTGAGCTCCTTCAGGATCCGCTTCGAAGCCATCGACAGAGTCCGACAATCTTGTCAGATCTAAGGGCAGAGCTCCGAGAGAGAAAAACAAGGTAGCGTTCTAGAGAGAGAGAGAGGGGAAGCCAATGTGTTGAAGAAATATGGTCAAAATAGATTAAGCAAATAAAATTAACGGACAGGGAACTTAAATTTTCTGTTTAGAACAAATAAAATTACAGTAAACAAAACACTTCCATTTTTTTATCGCCGGAAAATCTTAATCTGGCGGAGAAATGCGGGTCCCATTCTGAATACAACAAACGAACGGCTGTTGTTTGGACGTAGACATCGACGGTTCGTTGGTTCCATTTCTCGATTGGTTACTCCCTGTGGTTCGCTAAGGCCCTGTATGGAACCCACTTTGACGTTTCTGTAGACGGGTTTCGAATTGATTATTTCTCCAAAAATAGTTTACTCAACGAGAAGTTAATTTTATTTTTTTTTACAATTTTCGGATTTTTAGAGCAAAAATTAATTTTTTTAAGTTTTGGGAATCCATTATCTCAAATTATGATACTAATTCATTAAAAACATTTTGTAATTCATCTGAATTCAAAGAACGAGAATTTTAACATATTTCGAATTTTTTTTAAGAGTCATCGAACAGGCCATATTTGGATTTGAAGAGAGACTTCCACTTTATTATTCATCTTCGCCCTGCCACTTGTTCAACAATAACTCTCATGATACTCTTTTACATCCTTTTCTTCTTTTTTTGGCTCCATAGTATCCTTTACCCTCTCGTATTTTCTTGATACCTCCATGTAAGAAAACTTTATTAAAGATTTCTACATTCAAAGCACACATGTGTATTATGGCCTTGGCATTTGATTATGCCTTCCATATTTTTTTTCATTGGGCATTTCTAAAAGACTCTTTGTGATTATTCTCTAAGCATCAAAATTATATGCTTGGACAAAAGTATTTCATCATCACTTTTCAATGAGAGCCGTTTTTATCTTTGGAGAGTGGAGGAAAAAAATAGAATGACCATCTTCCATATTTATTACTTTGACTTGATAACCATTCTCTTCCAATTCGAGTGCCTTGAGTGAAAAAGATATTTACTTCAAATGGAGACCTTGCATTGGTACCAATTGATAAGCATTGGTGGGTGGATTTTATCAAGAGGAGATGTATTGGTGATTGAAATTATTTTGCTAAGGGGTGAGGAAAGATAGAAAAGATTGACACGGTTAATTTGTAGTTGTTTAACTTCGATTGCTTACCTTCACTACATTAGCCTTATTTGTCAAAATTTTCTCTCATTCACTAACTTGTAACCTTTTAAGGATAGGAATAACCTTTAATAATTCTATCTTTTGCAATCTTAAATGGAACCTTTTCCCTCTATATTTTTTATGGCTTAGATAAAAATAATCAAGTTTTCAAGGATTAACTAGAACCTCTCTAACTTTCAAGGCGAAAACTAAAACCTCTCCCCCTTTCATAAAGATTGATTTTGTGTGAATAAAGAAATACCTATATTTGCAATTTTTAAGCTCTCTATACGATAGAATAAAGATTTTACAAAGATATAAAAATAAAACTCTCACAAAAACTATGTAAAAAAGAAAGAATGAATGAAGAAATTAAAGTTTTCTTGTATTTTCACTTCATTTGATGCTTGGATATGGATTTTTTTTATTTATTTGAATGTTGATCTCTTACTTCTTGTAATAGTATTAAGATATATTTCTAGCAATGATGAGTAAGGATGAAAAATAACTATTAAAAGTGAAATAGTGTTAAATCTAGGCCATGGTTAGTTAGATATTAATACTACGAGACTAATTATCAATATCATGATACTCCTGAGTCAAATATTGATACATAAAAAATAGGTACTCATACTTTAAAAATAGGTATCTATATTTTACCATCTAGAAATGGTTGTGGCTATTGACTTCTAAGGTATTAATATTCTAGATAAAACGTTGATACTTAACCACTAAAATGCTTAAAAATAACTTTAAAATATTTTTATTTGACTCAAATTTTTTTGAAATATATCAGATCGATTTATTAAAGGGTTTTTGAGTTTTTTAAAACTTTGAAAATAATGAGATTTTTAATAAAATTTTCACAATATAACTTAAGAATAAATATGAAATGTTAAAGCTAATTGAGTCTTAGCTTGATTGGCATTGGTATTATTGTCAGTGCAAGAGAACACGAGTTCGAGTGCGTTGAAGCACATTATTCTCTTATTTAAAGGTTGAGAAAGGGCTATGGGTTTTAGAATTTAAGGTTATTAACCTATAATAAAATAAGAAATGTTGAACTGAAATCATTTTGGATTGGCTCAAAAATATTTTAAGTTTATCAAATCATTTAAGGTTACTAGGCCTTTTAATTCTTTAATTTATTTTTAATTTTTCGGGAAATATTTATTTTAATATTTTTAGCGTTTTTGATGTAATATATTTCTAAATTTTTTTATATAAAAATAAAATAATTTTTTAATATGGGCCACCCGAACCTAGGATTTTATTGGGGCCAGACCTAAACCCGATCCAACCCAGCCTATAAACAAGTCTAGTCCCCTCTAAACATTCATTAATTTGATTTTTTTTATAAAATTTAAAATTGTGTATAAAAAATTGGTAACATTTTTAGTTTAAATGTCATTAATTATATTAGTTTAAAATGTTTATTACTTTTTCAATGAGTTAAATGAATATATTTACATTAGTTATGATATTAATGTTTCCATTATACATTTATTATGGGAAAAAAGTTAAATCATTATAATATCTAATATAAGTTTATATTTTAATTTTTTTAATGCAGGTAACCTTATATAAAGTAGTTCTATGATTGTTTGATCGTTTTACTTATTACTATTTTTTTATCATTGAATTAAGCAATTTTTTTATCATTGAATTAAGCTTAAATGGTTAAAAAAAACTCATCCAAAGCACAGCTTAGCTTGCAAGGCTTTAGAAAATCTATAATTATGTTTATATTTTATAATTAAAATTAATAAGATTTATTTATTAAATGAATTGAATGTTTATTAATAAACTTATTTAAATTTGTTTAAAGCTCATTTAATTATTTGCGAACATGCTTGTTTATTAAATAAATTTTGTATTTTTTTCTATATTCATGATTAAATTTTTAATTGCTCACGGATATTTTTAATTATATGTCTATGAACGTATTTATAAAATATTTATTTAATATTTACGAATGAATATATTTAATTTAAACAAGTTAACACAATAATACATAGATAAATAAAAACACAATTTTAAAATACTTAATAACACGAAAATTCTTAAAAATTAAAAAGAGCCTGTTAATTCAAATTCAACTCATTTCTGGCTTCTAGCTCTACCCTGCAATAATCGTAGAAATACGAAAAAGTATTGGGGCGATCATTTGATAATTATCCATTTGATAATATCCATCTAAATGTGGCCGCAAATTTTCACAACGATTTGGATCAACGCAGGGTTTTTGGTCAAGCATCGGCGTCACATTCCATCCTTTCTGCCCACCCCACTTTTTTTTTTTTTTCTTGAATGTTGCTTAGCTATTATAATCGAAGAAATCCAACACCGATGGGAAGGTGTGGAGCTAAACATCAAGTTACGGTTTATAAGTGACAATGAAGCATCAACTTATATCAACAGTAAAATGTCAAGCTAAGGCTTATTATTCAAAGATTTTAGACAATGCACAGACACCCAACATCCCTGTTGTACCAGACATGCCTAAATTTGTGTTGTTTTTCAACAGATGGGCCTTAATCTTCTCTTAACGGAAAAGGGAATTGGGGGGGTGGGGGGATTCGGTGGCCTTGTTATAGAAAAAAAAAGAATGTAATATGGGGAAAGTGGGAGTGTCCGGCTTTGTGCGTCGGTGGAATTTTTGAAAACGACAAGTTAGTGGATAACGGCAAGCGACGCTATAGCGCTTATGTAATAATGTCCCACATGGAAGAACATGCGCTTTCATTCCATCCAACCCCATCCAATCCTCTCCCTCGGACACTGTCTCTACACCACCAATACCTCTACTTATAACTTTTTTTTTTTTCAAGGTCCCTCACAATTACTCATTCTCAGTTAACTGATCATCCCTTTTTCAGTTATTAGTTTACTTACCATGGTATAGGATAAGCAATTCATTTAACAACCCCTCAATTACTAGTTGGAACTCAATTACTTTCAAGCAAAATAATAGGCAGGTATACGACGTTTTTATGAGTTAATAGTACCAAACACCCCCAAATTACTAACCACATTCTAAATTAGTCCTTAAACTTTAAAATGTTCAATTTGATCATTTCATTATTAAAATTATTAATTGAACTATTAAATGACACGTCAAGTATTTCGTGATATAATTTGAAATATAAAATTTAAAGTAAAACATTTTCGCATAATTTTTAACCGTAAAAACTAGAAATAAAGCAAAATTAAAAAAAAGTGTAAACGATAAAGTTTCTGTAATAGCCTCGAAAACTTCAAAATTTAGATTTTCAATATATTTATTTTTTATAAAAATTTTCATTTTAAATTATGCCACATAAGATATGAGATATCATTTAATATTAAATTAATAATTATAGTAATAAAATGACCTAATTGATATAACTTGAATAATTTAATAATATAATTAGAATATTTTAAAGTTCAGAAACTAATTTAAAATGAAAGCCATAAGGATGTAGGTTGGAATTAACTATTTTTATATGACAAACATAAATTCATTTGGATTGCCTTTGACAACAATTAAAACAAGAACTAGTGATTATCTAAGTTCTTGTTCACTTCACTTACATACCTTGCTTGAAGCATACTTCGGGATGCAGTTGAATTCAATGTGTTGCAGATGCCAAAAAACTACAGTATAAGTAAAAGGAGAAAAAAAGAAAGAAAAGGAAACAAGTAGAAGACAAAAGTAGAAAGAGTTCCCGCGTGAATCCCTGCCACCCGTACCTGTACCAAACTCCTCGTTTCCTATAAGGGACAAATCTCCCTTCTTTCCCATTCTTCTATTCACCCATTTGTTTTAGATTACCTGCAAGTTTTTTTTTTCTCTTTCTTCCCTCGCAGTTTTAGGCTTTTTAGTTACTGGCCTGGCCTGGCCTGTAGACCTGATCCGATCCCAACAAATTTTCTTTTGTTCTATTCTTTCACCCTCGATCACAAATCTCTTCAGATCTCTGTACCAATCGATCATTCGGCATTGCAATCGATAAGGTTGGTATTTCTTTACAATTTCCATGTCTTGAATTTATATCCCACTCATGGATCTTTAGACTCTTCACCTTTTCCCTCTTTCTTGTTTATCGAATTCTGTCAATTTGCATGCAAGTGCTTGCTTTCTTTTAACTCAATTGGAGAAGTAAGCTAGCTTAAATTAGCTCCTTTCTTGCTTCTTTCTCTGATTCCATATACAAGCAATGTCGGAACCCCCAGTGAAACCGGTTCTCCAAAAGCCACCTGGATACAAAGACCCAAGCTCCCCGGCCGGTCAGCGTCGGTTCAGGCCACCGCCACGGAAACCGGTTCTCCCACCTTCTTTCCATCCCAAGAAAAGAAAGACTAGTTACGGTCGTGCTTGTTGTTGCTGTTTCTGCATCTTCTTTTTGATCTTCCTTCTCCTCATTCTCATTTGCGGCGCTGTTTTCTACCTTTGGTTCGACCCTAAATTACCCGGCTTTCACATCCAATCATTCCGGATCTCCCGCTTCAACGTCACCAAAAGACCCGACGGAACCTACCTCGACGCCAGAACGACGACGAGACTCGAAGTGAAGAACCCAAACGGAAAGATGACTTATTATTACGGAGACACGGAGGTTGAGGTCAGCTTCGGGGAAGGCGGGTATGAGACCGAATTGGGAACGACGATGGTGCCGGCGTTCACCATGCTGCAAAAGAACACCAGGAGTTTGAGAGTGGAGACAAAAGCGAGTAACAAGCTAGTGGTTGATGAGGTTGGTAATAAGCTCAGGGCTCGGTACCGAAGCAAGAGTTTACCCGTGAACGTGGAAGCTCGGACCAAAGTTGGAGTAGGTGTGGCAGGGTTGAAGATCGGCATGGTCGGGGTGACCGTTAAGTGCGATGGAATGTCCAAGAAACAACTTGACGGTGGTGACATGCCCAAATGCGTCATCAACATGTTAAAATGGTAACAATGCGTCAAACTTGTCGTTATAATATGTTACTGTGTTAGGCTTCGTTTGCAGGCTGGATGAGAATCTCTTCCCCTTGGGTTTATTCTGTCATTTTGTCTTTTAAGTTTCCTTTGATTCGCCAAGGAAAAAAAAAGATTTCTTTTATTCAATTATTTATTCTCAATGATGAGCTTCAATGTGTGATGGAAATCGTTGCTTTGGCTGCAGGCTCAACATTCATTGACACAAATCACATGCGTCAAAGTTTTCAATCGTAAGAAGGATTTGTTCATTTGATCAATCGGGGTGTAATTCATGAATATTTTGTATCCCACATTGGATTGTATTGTAGCAATTAGTTTTGTCTTTCCTTTTTTTTTTTTCACTTATTTTTTTTCAGTATATAACTATTTATTCATACATTACACTATACTTTTGGAAAATAAAAAAAAGGGGAGAGATCCCACGTCAAAGAGTTATCATCTATATCACATAGTAAAAGGCCTAACGTGCTTCCATGTCTGAACTTTGGCTTCTTGTGATGTAACGGAATACATGTAATAAGTTCAACTTTTTATTATTTATTCGGGGTTTTAACTATTTGTTTATTCTGGCTGGGTGTTTGATTGATTGATTATTTCTCTCTCTCTCTTTTTTATTTTTTTATTTGAGAGAAAATGAATTAAGGTGGTGTGTCATTAAGGAAAATAAGGTGTGAGAGTGAGATGAAAGTGGGAAGATGATATAAGATCAGACGGGGGTTACTTATTGACTGAACACCATGCTGTGTCTATGACTGTCTCGTAAAGTAAGGATAAGCACTGAAAGATATAGGGGATCTGTTGTATGTCCAAAATAAAATAATAACTTTTCTTCTTAAATTAGTGGTTCTACTCATCAATTAGCATCAGGATCCTTGTCCATTATCTATCCAAACCAATAAAATAAAAGCTACCCCAAGCGATATAATTGCTGAATTTGAAATTGAGAAGGCTTACTTCGCCCACATCTAATCCAAGGAAAAAGAATTGTAATTTGAGAGTATTATAAGAAATAAGGTTTTTACGCTCACCCATTTTACTTTTATAGGTATAGCCCAAACACTTCCAACACTTCTTTCATTTTGATTTTATCCCTTCTACAATACAACTTTGATTGTTTTTTCTTCTCTTTTATTTGATATGTTAAGAAGCTTTGCTTTAATTATCTTAAAAAGAGAAAAAAAAAAATTGGATCAGACTTTCCATTACCCCCCCCCCCAAAGAAAAAAAAAACTGCAATAAAAATTAAAAAATCTAAAAAATAATTGAATATTATTTTAATAAATGTTTAATTTTTTAATCTGATTTAATTAATTTTTTTGCTGTCAATTTTTTACATTTCAAAGAATCTTGGATTTAATAAGAATGATCAAACTACTAATCTTTCCTATTTTTTATTAAATTGGTTGAACTGATCAACTAATCAATTCAGCCTAAAATAAATTTAGTCCGATTTTAAAAACACTAAAAAATACAGACACTAAGGAAAGAAATACTCTATTAGGCCCAAACCCACAAAGTTCCCCTACGAATTAATGACAGCGTTTTTATAGGCAAAAACCCTGCAAAGTTCCCCTACTAATTAACGACAGCGTTTTGTAGGCAAAACCCAGGAGGTTTTTTTGTCCATCGGAAAAGCTGGGCGGCAGAAATACGTTAATCAGCAGCAACAATTGGGTTGTTGTAGGCGAAGATGGAATACGTGAGCCCTGAAGGTCTCCGCTTGGATGGCCGCCGTCCGATGGAAGTAATCTTCTCTTTCTCTCTTCATTTTTTTTCTTCTAATTTATTGCCTTCTTTTATTATTATTGATTTCATTCTTCTTAGACCCTGTTCTTTATTTTGAAATTCCTTTTTCTTCATTCCTCAGATGAGACAGCTTCGTGCAGAGATCGGTACCGTCGCCAAAGCTAATGGGTAGGCGCTGCCGTTATGACTTGTTTTACCTACCACTATATCTCTTTTATCTGAAATAGCTTTTTTTTTTCTCCTTTTCAAATTTCAATATTCAGTTCTGCTGTTTTTGAGATGGGCAACACCAAAGTCATTGCAGCTGTGTATGGCCCTAGAGAGGTGACCTTTTACTTTCATGGTGTCTTCACATTGTTACACATTTATAAGGCTCTTGTTACTTAATTTGTATGTTTATGTTTACTTAGTCACTGATCAAGCATAGATTGGCTTTTTTTTTTGCCAGAATTTGTTTAGCTATTTAATTAGATGTTGTTTTGTTATAGATGATAAATGTAGTCAATGTTTTCCAGGTGCAAAATAGGAGCCAACAAATTAATGACCAGGCACTGGTAATGTTCTTCAAGTTATATGTGTTGTAGTTGTGACTTCAAACGTTCTTTGGGTTTTTATATGTGATGGATATCAGGTGCGCTGTGAATATAGCATGGCTAATTTCAGTACCGGAGATCGCATGAGAAAACCAAAGGGTGACAGGTGATCTGGTTTTCTTTTCCATTTTTTATTTCTTAGAATGATGTTAAAGTTAAACCACGATAGGTGCTGTTTGACATAATCACCAAGTATTTTCAATCTAGCTGAAGAAATAAAACATCTGATTTTTTTTGTGGAAATCAGATCAAGACAAGTAAATTAAACTGATTTTAGTACTTTTAAATGCGTTCTTGTGGTATTAGTTTATTTTAATCCCTTTTTAGTATGAAATGATTTCATTGAAACTGAAATATTAGAATTACAGAGCATTGAGGCATGATATAATTGACAGATATTAGGTTTGTGATGAGTAAATTGAATTGCCCATTGACATGAATCTATTCTTTCTTCATTTAGACGGTCAACAGAGATATCTCTTGTCATCCGTCAAACCATGGAGGCATGCATTTTGACTCATCTAATGCCTCGTTCTCAGGTTTGAATTATTTCCCAGTAATATACCCAGCTGGCATTGATTTTTAGTTCTTCTGATTTTCATTAATATTCTTTTTACCAGATAGATATATTTGTTCAAGTTCTTCAGGCTGATGGAGGTAAATTGAAACTTATCCAAACTTCTTGTTGATCATTGGCTTTGTTTTAATGGCCTGATTGCACAAATCCAGATTGGTTTGTGCTTCAATTCTATTTCCACAAAAAAGAAACTCTATACTATCTTTAAAGAATTAATAGATTTGTGCGCTCTGTCTTGTTTACTTGCTAGTTCTTTTCCCATATCTGTATATTCTAGAAAAGAGAAACATAACCATACTAATGTGTCTGCAGGAACTAGATCTGCATGCATCAACGCTGCAACTTTAGCCCTTGCAGATGCTGGGATCCCAATGCGAGATATCGTCACTTCTTGCAGTGCTGGGTATCTAAATAGCACTCCTTTGCTAGGTCAATCTTCTCCTCCTATTCCATTTGAACAATTAAATTAATGTTGGTTTCTATATGTCTATTCCATCTGAACAATTAAATTAATGTTGGTTTGTATATGCAGATTTGAACTATATTGAAGATAGTGCTGGAGGTCCTGATGTCACTGTAGGGATCTTACCTAAGTTGGACAAAGTGACTCTTCTTCAGGTTTGCGATCACGCTATTTTCCTTTTTTTCCTGTGGCAATAGAAGTCGATGCTGCAATCTGGTTGTTTTTCGTTGCATTGCAGCAATGCAATTTAACAACCCACAGTTCGTTTTATGAGCTGTTGCTTGCCTATCTTGTGCATTTTCCTTTTATCGTAACTTATCTTCTGATTTACACGAGACTATGGACTAGCCAAAATGATCTGTGATGAACTTGTGAAAAAAATAGTTGAGAGGTTGGTTAAGGCAATGACTAACATTACATAAAATACAGATGGATGCTAAGTTACCTGTGGATATCTTTGAAAATGTGATGGGACTTGCAATCGAAGGCTGCAAGGCCATAGCAAACTACATTAGAGAAGTAAGGACAGTTGTTTGCTTTCTTTTATCTGCCAAGTCCTCCATTTCTTTTCCATGATTTGTACGATAAGCATGCCTAGCAGCATTAGTTTAAGCTTTGATTGCTTTGCTTGGCAGGTATTACTAGAGAATACCAAGCAACTGGAGTATCGCCGGGGTCTATAACTCTATGTAAGCGGAAGTATTTGATTGTTGACTTATCGTGTTAAAAGATTCAACAAACTATTCTATACAGCATTCTGCTTATGTTTAGATACCCATTCTTTTTTGTTAATTTGGTATTTTGCTTCTTTTTGTGTTTTTTCTTAAACGAAAAGATTTCTTATTATTGCTTATAATTTGTTTCTTAAAGTGGGTTTTACAGGGTAAGAAAATTCGTAACAAATTGAATACTCAATATTATGTTTTTTAAATTTGGATTATCTGATGATATAATTGCATTCGGTAGCAAATTAAGTGCTACTTTAACATTGCTTTTAAAAAGTGTTGTGAAAAAGTGATTTTAAGAAGTTTAGTGTTTAGTATAGCTATCAAAAAGTACTTTTAAGAAAACATGGTATTATAAGGTAACAAATATGCATGAAAATAATGTTCAAATTAGTTAATATTATGATATTTTAGTAAGGATATAAAAAATAATTTATTATAACTTGTTAATATTTTAATATATGAAATATAAGTTTTAAATAATTTTAAGCAATTAATATTAATTATCTATAAAATTTAATTAAATTAATTAAATTATATTTTAAATATTTAAATATAATAATTAAAAATTTGTAATTAGATATTAACATATTTGTATTATTTTAAAAAAAAATTTAATTAATGATTTTATTTTAAAATGTAATTTAAATATATAATTCAAATTAGATATTAACATGACATAGAAAACATAAACCTACTAAATTAAAATATTATATGTATTTGGATTAAAAGTTTAAAAAGGGGTAACATTTATATATTAAATATAAATTTTTAAAATTTTCAATTTAAAGTGAATGAAAAATGAGAGAAGAAAAATGGAAGGATGAAAAGGTAATAATGTTTTCATAAGTGTTTTTAGCTTAAGAAAAATTAAAAATTTTAGTTTTCTGAGTAAAAATGCTTTTGAAAATCTACTCGTTCAACTAAAAATTGTGTGTTTAACACAGTTTTTCTTTCAAACATTTTTTTAAGTATTGCTAAACACAATCTAACAAAATCTTAATATCAATCTCTATTTTTTAAATTATGCAAAGGATTTTTAGTCTGTGAAGAGGTTCAAACTTTTGCTACTAATCCTCTATTATTATTATTATGAATCATAAATCTCGAAATGATTTGTTACTTATAAGTAAATCATATTTTATGATTTTATTCAAAGGTTTAGTCATCGAGAGTAATAAAACAATATACTGATTCAATAAGTGGTTATTCAAATGACTTTTTAATTAGGTTTTAATATTATTTTGGGCTCCTGTTTAGTCTTTTAAGCATTCTGTCATTTTGCCCCTTAACCCCTTAAATTATTTTTTTCTAATCAAAAGCTAACACGTGGACATTCATGAGTTAGAATTATTGATTTCTTACTAATTTATTTTATCACATATACAATTACTGAACTGTTAAATTCTGCTAAATAAGTCCATATAAACTACTAGACTGATAATTTTTAGCTGAATGGTAAGATTTTACAATATTACTCAATCAGACTTATAAACTTTTCAAAACTCTAATATCATTAATTTCTCAACGGACAAAAACAGGGATTTTGGCACAATCGCAAAATTCCAAGCAATGAATTTGTAATTGGGAAAAGGGAGCAGAGACATAATAATAGAGTTAGAAACTAATTAATTGGGTGTGAATCGCATCTATATCTATAATAAACCCATGTGTATGAGTTGGCCAAACGTCATTCATCTTGCAGCGCAGGTGAACCGTTAAATGCGTGCTCAGCTGGGCCCATCGCGTCCCTCTTATATGACCGCTATCCCTTTCGGTTTCAACCTTCAATTTTGCACTACGCTCTCAGATTTTCCATTTTTAGAAAATTTTCTAACCACCCACTGTTTTAGATAAAAAGGCGGAGACGTAAACAACAAAAACTCTTCGAGGCAACCATTTGGCATTGTTTTTTTTTCTGAATAAGTGGATTTTGCTTACCTATTTGCCATGTATTGGAAAGTCAGGCTCAGCAACCACTCTTAAATTAAAAACAAAAAAACAAAACAAAGGGTGTTCTTGTATCTGTACTGTTACAACAACACTTGCTCATCTTGTTGGCTTGGCATGAGAATTTCAGAGTTTCTACATACTACTTACACTCAGTTCAATGCTAGCTTGGTTTAGTAACATTGAACTATTCCTACATGTCGTACCAGTGGCTGTGGGACGTGTACTAAAAATATCCTACATTCTTACATCAAAACACCATGCCTCTCTGCACATCAAATTGTTCGCTACACAATGTTGATGCTACAACTGAGAGTTCCACCCGTCCGGTCCACTCCTCACCTGGTTTCAATGTCACTGGCTTCTCAATCACAGCTCCATCCACGCATAGCATCTGTTTGTACTCGTCGTCTCCAAAATCTACCATTGATTTCGATTTCTTCTCCCATGGATTCCATACCACTGTTCACAACAGAATCACAATTTTTTATCATACCATGTCGAGCATTCTTACTCTAGAAACATCCTCATAGTACTTCAACTTACCAACATCAGGTAGTCCATCCTTTCTAATAACATATGTTCGCTTCCTTTCATGATCAAGTACAGCAACTACGTTTGGAGTACTGAGATAGACTCGATCCACCTGTCACACACCATTTGAAGAACATTTAAATCATTATTCTTTAAAAATCATGTAGCAGCAAAACTTGCCTACCTCGGATTCGAATGTTATGGCATCTCCTTGCTCAGTAAAGCGTTCTTTTTGGCAAAGGTTGTCTAGGTAATCAAGCGTCTCCAGCCCTTCTATCCTCACTTCACTGTCAACACAGTTCATATTCAGGTTAGAAGTACTTCTAACCTCTATTTGATCAAAAGGGAAGCTGTTTGTTAATACGATATCAAAATGGATTCCGGCAAACAGCACTCTATATACCTGATGTCCGAAACTGACAAGTATGTATGATAGGCAAAAGAGAAACTAAATGGCTTCCCGTTGACATTCCTAATTCGTGATATTAATGCAAGACTTCCATCAGCCGCAAGTGAGACTCTCAGACGAAACTCAAAACTGAAACGGGAAAAGAAAAAGTCTGTCAGCAACATATACGAAACAAGTTTACTTATAAAGGTCACAGCAACTGATGTAGCCACCAGACAACTTGCAATCTATCCTTTCCTGGATGCAAGACTTTGGCACTCTGTTAGTATAAAACCTCATTAACAGTTAATACCAGTACATGTTTTTCATTTAAGCAGACAAAGTGAGTACCTATGGGGCCAGCATTTGAGATCTTCTTCGGATGGTTTAAGCAATAGGTCAATGAAGGATTTGGCATGGGAATCATTAGGACTAAGAGGCGGAGGATTCTCATCAATTGTCCAAATCTTGTTCCTAGCAAATCCATGTTGCTCGAGTGACCTGCAGTTACCGAACTAAACCAAGCATCCAAATCAACAACT
Organism: Gossypium hirsutum; assembly: GCF_007990345.1. Classification (NCBI taxonomy): domain Eukaryota; kingdom Viridiplantae; phylum Streptophyta; class Magnoliopsida; order Malvales; family Malvaceae; genus Gossypium; species Gossypium hirsutum. Next base: position 9,364,903 of record NC_053434.1, on the reverse strand, counting down.
CCCATAAACAACCATGAGAATGATTCCATGTAATTTACCTTTACTAAAAGATGGAAAGAAGACTACCTGAGGAAAACAAATAGGGATTCCACCTCGCACAGCTTTGGGGGGCTTAAAAATCGCCTAAAAGACCATGAATCAGTTTCCAATTTCCACCATGATAAAAGGGGTTTAACTTACAGAATCTATAGTCATAAATCGAGGCCAACTCTTAGATAACTTGTATAGAAATTAAACATCCTTTAAAAGGAATCATATAAATCAATAAAAACAACCCTGAAAAGCTCCAACAAGCCTACCTTACTACTGGTAAAAAGAAGTTCTTCCCCTTGATCATTCCTCCATGAAGTGACCTGTCCTCCATGTAAGCTAACCTATAACATTAAAACACAAATTAATTCAAATTCCAAATCAATTAAAACACAAATCCTGTCATGGAGTAACTATAAAGAGAGAGAGAGAGAGAGAGAGAGAGAGAAAACACGAAAGAACAAATCTGAAATCTGACCCTTGCTGAAGCCCCTCGAGGGCTCCGAAGAACAATCTTATCAACCCCATTCCAATCCTTTGTAATCTCAGTTGCCGCCCTATAATCCCACACTGCTGCAGAATGCCCCATTTCTGAACCCAGATTTCCCCCCTTTTTTTAACTAAAGAATTCTAGAATTTAAAACAAAAAAAAAAGCGTGTAGAATTCTTAGAAGCACCGAAATGCCGACGACAATGAATTCAAAGACAGTGGTCAGAGTGAGAAGTTCATTAACAACTCTAAACTTGTGAGAAACCTCTGATCTCGTGAACTTAAAGCAAAAAACTCAACTACCAACTCAAAGATCCCTGGTCTTTGTTGACAATTACGTCTCAGATCTAAGGACCCTTAAATTTGATCTTTTTCCCCAAAAATCAAATTGCTGCTACTAAAAAGACTGCCATTGAAACCCTAAAGACTCGAAGATATGAACATCTGGCAACTTTAAACACCTACACCTAACACCCCCACAGGCCCAGATTCACAAACAAATCATGCTCAAATTTTGTCATTTAACACATCACAAGAAGACAATTTTAGTAAGTACCAATAAACATAATAAAAAAGAATGTACATCTATTACAGTATTACAAACACTTTTCCTCAATATTTAAAAAAAAAACCAATCCCCTGTTCAAAGATTTAAGTTTCCAAAACTCATCAAAAAGTGAATTTTTTTAAAAATAATAAAACATTAAAATTGTAACAGGACAGAATCCACTTGGGGGAGATAGATCAGAAACTATAGAATAAATAAGACTTAGAAAATTAGAAAAAAATCTAAGCTTCAGTACTTTCCTTTCGTTTTTAAAACTGCAAAAGCTGAAAGCTAGGACCTAAAGGCTAAAGCAATGTTCATTTGCATGGAAAGAATGAAGATGTTTATATAAGCCCTTTCCCAGAAGAAGTAAAGAAGCAACCACATTTCCAGGTTGATCTTTTTTTTAGAAAAATATATGAGTAAAGCTAAAATTTTAACGAACAAAAAGCAAAAAAAAAAATAATAATAATAATAATAAAGGTAATTAAACATAAATAAAAAGAAGAAAGAAGGGGTGTCGCCTGTTGCAATAATCTAGGACATGGAGATACGAGAAGTACATGTCCTTTGTACAGAACGGTCAATATTCAAGATTTGAAAATGATAAAATTTCAGATTATGACAATTTCTTTCTTTCTTTTTTACATTTTTCTAATCTTTAACTTGACAGCGAAGACAAAGAGAAGCATCCATTTTAAATTTTGGATCATCATCTACCTTAGGTAACAAACAAAGGCTATTGAACAAAAATGAAAAAAAAAGGTTTTTTTCCCTTTCTTTTTAGTCAAAATCTGGGGTGAATTACATAAAAATCCTCCTTCTTTAAAATAATTATTAGATTAGGCTGATTTTTTTATGAAATTATGAAATTAGACTGAAATAATGAAAACGCTTTCACTTATAAGCGTTTTCAGCTAATTTGGAGAAAAACGCTTCTAGTCACTCTCAATGGCTACGCCTCGGAGGACTATAATTCTTTTTCGATATAAACCCCCCATTTCATTTTTTTTTCAATTCAATCTCAACTATCTTTCTCTCACATTCTCACATCTTTCTCAAATTTCTTTTAATTCCCTCTTAATTCCTCACTTAAATTTTATTTCTCTCTCAACCCTCTTTTATTTTATTAAAATTGTATTAAGATTTTCTTAAATTATTTTTTTATTACAATTTATTTCATGTTTTTCGAATTAGTAATGACAAAATCTCTAATCCATTTGAATGTCAAGCACATTTTGATCAATCAATTATAAATGGTAAGAATTTTATTATTATATTTAATCTAATTTAATTTAAATATTTTCTTGATATATTGGAATTTAATATTTTCTATGTTTTTTTTTATACATAGCTGGAAGATTGGACATGGCCCTTATTAGTAGGGTGTAAATTAAACCTCAAACTTGTGTAAGTGCATTGGTGGAAATGTGAAGACCCGAGACGCACACATTTAATCTTCTAAGCGGCGAGTATACTATCACTCTCGAGAATGTGCAATTACAGCTCGGGTTATTGGTGTGTAACATCCGCATTTTAACTCGGGGTTAGGTACAGTGATGGATCGGGTCAAGAATTAGTATAATTTTTTAAATATAATAAATAAGAATTTTGAGTATTAAATTAGGAAGTATATAGATCAAATAAGAAATTAAAAAAATTAAATACTCTTTAGATGGAAAATTTTAAAATAGATACATTGATTTAATTGAAAGAATAAAAAAATTGTTGTGGCCAAAGTAGGAAAAATATTAAGTTAGGAGATATATAATACTATAATAGTAGAGGAAATGAATGAAAGATTAAAAAGAAAATTAACCAAAGTGTTATATGAGTCATATTAGTAAAAATGAAAAAAGAGAAAGGACAAAGTGGTAATTAGCCAAGTAGATATTTATTAGGTGTAATGATATGGGTAAAAGTAAAAAGATGGGTGACTTATAAAGATTTAGTAGCAATTTGACCATTTTAATTAAAAAAGTGAAATATTTTAGTGGAATAGTGTAGAAAAGATGAAATATATCTTTCTTTTCTCAAACACAAACCGTCGCTACTTCTTCTTCTCCCCCCAACATCCATCCAACTTTTCTTTTAATTCCCCACATGTCCTTCCATCATAGTTAAACCATCAAAGCTTCAAACCTTTATTTTTTTTTTTTGAAATTTTCTTAGTAAAAATCAAAGAGCTAAGGTAAGAAATGATGAAATTATCATACCATACATGTTTATTTTTATTAAATAGTATAGGAAAATTACTTGATTGTGATTTTTTTGAACATATAAATATGTTTTATATGAAATTGAAGAGAAAGAAAAAAAGAAGAAGAGAGGACCTAATTGAAGAAAAAAAAGGGAAAGAAAAGGCTATGAAGTGAAGGAATAAGAAAATCCATCATCTCAACATTTTTGTTGTAAGTATTGTAAGATTTTTAAATTATTTTTATTTAAATGCTTATATTGTAGTATGGAATTACTTAAAACAGAAATGTAAAATATATATTTAAATTTGTAAATAAAAAAAAGAGATTAAATTATGAAATCATGAAATTTGTAAAGAAAATTATAGGTGGAGAATATGAAATGGTATATTGTTTGAACACTAAGTAATGATGTTGTGATAAAAGTATATGTGTGAAAAAGGTGTGATATTTGTTATTTATGAAATGGTGACTAAATTATAGATGATGGAAAAAAGAGAAATCTTTTCCGAAATATTTATGTAAAGTATTTAAATGTATGAAATTCAGCCTTAATGCCCAAGTAGACGAAATTTAGAAGTACTAGGATATTAGTGGCATGCCATTAAGGGATCTTAGCGCGCTCTCCGATTGTTAGCACATTAGTGTTCTCCTTTTAGCACATTCGTGCTCTCTGTATAGCACTTTAGTGCTTTCTGTTCAATAGTGCATGATAATGCACCTCTATATTTGTTCTATATATCCGGTGTGTTCTATAAAATCTACTTTGGCTAAGAATATGAGTTGTGAACAAAAGTAAATCAACAATGTGTTTAGGTAAGTTTGACAACATACAAAAAATAAGTTAAGTTTCATTAAAGTAAGGTATAGTTGAAGAAACTTGTATGTGTGTAAATCTGTATTAGTTGAATAAGTTGTGTAAATATGTATTTGTTGAATAAGTTTAAAATATTATGTTATGTTTCATTTATCTATTTAATTCTTATAGTTAGACTCAAAAAGGTAGAGTCGGGTTAGGAGATCTCTCATCTCATCGCATCCTCAAAAGCTTCAAGAGTAGGTACCATATTTTGAATTAAAATGGCATGTACATAGGAAGACCAAATGTGTTCCCATGTGTTAGGGACTAAAATGAAAACTCTTGAAATTCTATCTATTTTGGTTTACTTGAAGTATTTTGGTCTATATGAAATGAATTAGTGAAACTATAAGTATGTTTGCAAATGTGGTTTGGTAAGTTAAACTACTATGTATAAATTTTTAAATTAAACAGTATCTAGCCAAAATCGTTTTGTCACCAAATGTAATAGTCTTATACCAAGTCCATAGGATCGGGTTTTTGGATGTTACACTGTGAATGGCCCAATAGTGACCGAGTCAATTGTCGCAGCCGATTGAGGAGACGTATGCGAGCAACTTTTGGAGAGGGTTTCGAAAAGGATTTATGGATCCCCGATAGATATGAATTGTTTAATAAGAAATTTTGGTGGGCTCGATGCAGATTCGGGAGAAGTCCAAAGGGAACACGCTCGGGCATACATCATTATCATTGGAAGTCTCTTAATGTCTGATAAGTCACGAAATCTTATCCATTTAAGGTGGCTGATAAAACTTGTTGACTTTACAGAAGCACATAAACTTAGTTGGAGGTCAGTCATGTTGGCGACATTGTACCGGTAGATGTGTCGGGCGACGAAACCCCAAAATATTAAAATAAGTTGTTGCATGCTATTATTGCAATCATGGGCATGGTACCAACTGTCATTTTTATGTCATCGAACAGACTATCCTTACACATTCTCACTCGTAACAAGGTAAAATTCATTAAATAATATATTTATCATAATAAAATTATTTAAAATTTAAATTATTATGTTGACATATTGTTTTCAATAGGTGGAACCATGGACCGAGTTACGTGGGACTACCAGATGAACTTCGAGATATACGAATTCTATTAGACTAACAATCAGAAGCGGATGTATGTATTTTTTAAATTTGAATTATATAATATTAACTTAGTTGATCTAAAAATTAATAGTATATATATAATTAAAAATTTTATTATTTAACCAAATCGAGTAGTTCGAGTTTCGATTATAAATCAAATTAAATTTTATAATTTGAATATACGGTTGGTGTAAATATGATGCTTCTAAATATTGAATTAAATAATTATTAACTTTACATCTAAAAAAAATTATTAAAAAAAACTAAAGAATATAAAAAAAAACTTAAAAAAATATAGAAAAAACTCGAACCCCTATACAACCCTAAACCTAAATCCTAAAAAAAGGACAAACTGAAAACGCCTTTAGTTGGAAGCATTTTCGTTATTTCGGTCAAATCTCGTAATTTTACAAAAAAAAAAACCAATCTAATTCAGTAATTACTTTAAAAAATCAGGATCTTTTAGAAATTCACTCCAAAATCTAAGACCTACTGGATAAAAAAAAAGTTAGCTTGTATTATAACATTGTCATCAATAAATATACTATTATAAAAATATATCCCGATAATAATGAGACACTTGCAAATTTCAACCTTTGAGAAATTTGTAGAATGAAGTCAATATAAGGTTGTTTTTTTTTTAACTTAAAAAAAATTAAATCTAATTAAATCGAGGTTTAATTATTTTTAATCATACTCATTTTACTTTCTATATTGTATTTGAATTATTTTTCATTACACAATCTTAGATAATTAATAACGTGGAATATATTAGTATTATTACTATAATCTAAAATAAATAATATTAATATTATTTTAAAATTATTTCTTACTACTAATTAATAATAATAAAAAAGTGTAGAATTTTGGTCAAAAGCAGGATCCAATTCAATACCTTAGCTTCTACAACTCCCAAGAGTAGAGTAGACAATTGGTATAATTACAATACACTCCAAGTTCCATAAAAAGCCTTACTCACATCACTTTACATATTTTTATTTTACTTAGCTTCTATTAGCTTTTTTTGGGGGGTTATTCACCTTTACTTTCAAACAAAAATAATTAATTAAAACATCAACTAAACTGGAAAATTTTGGTTGGTCTAGAAATAAAAAATAAACATTTAATTATGTATTTAGTTTTATTTTCGTCGCTCAATCATTAATTATTTTAATTTAATTATTTAAAATTTTTAAATTAAATATTTTAATCACATTCCTGTTAATTGCGATTAGAGAGTAATAAAAACAGTTGACGTATGTTTTTTTATTAGAGCAATAATAAATTTAATCATCCAAAGTTTGCATATTCTATCAAATTGTTCCTAAATAACAAATTTAACCCTCAATGCTTACAAAATTTATTATTTTAGTTCTAATTCTAAAAGTTTAAAAAAAGGGAAATACTAAAAAAATAAAATCAAAATAAGGTCAAATATTTTAAAAAAATTATTAACCTTGAGGGCTAAATTTGTTAAATTTTTTAAATTTATGATTAAATTAATAAAATATATAAATACCAGTGAATTAAATTTATTATTAGCCCAATAAAAAGAAACCGATATTATTTTTTTGTCACTCCTCTAAAAGAAACTAATGGGAGAATGTCTAAATCGAAAAAAAAAATCAGGTAATCAAATAAAACTAAATGTGTATTCAAATAACTATTTTTATAATTTACCCAAAATAAATTCACAAGCCTTTTCTGAAATTTCCTAATTTTAAATCTAATTATACAAATTACAGAAACAAATAGTTCTGGGCATAAAAGCAGCCAAAAAAAAAAGAGAGGTGATGATTAATTACCTCGTGCCATTTTCAAAATAAAACATTGTAAAATCAAGACGTTGTATCCCATTTTTCTGTATTATATGGCTATAATAGGAGATTACGTGCATGTAATGAAGCCTTTATTCAAAATGGTCCTCGCCACGTATAGTCTAACAATTTCTTGTAACATGAATACAATAGAATATATTTAATTATTATAGAAAATGAATTTGGATGTCTTAATATTCTATTGTGGAGGTAAGAGAGAGAGGAGGGGGGGGGGGACATGTGCAGGACAAAAAATGCTGGCAGTGTTGGAAGGAGATTTAGGGTTCGAAATTTTGATTTTTGAAAGCATGTGGGCAGGCAGCCTCCTATTTTGGACTTTTTTCTATGTTGGTCTTCATTCACCCATTTCATTGCCTCCTCCCATCTCCTATGTCTCATGTCATGTCATGTGCTCCCTTTTTCTTTATTTTGTTCTCTTGTTTTTGTGAAGCAAGTTTGGTTGGAATCTTATACTAAATTTATGTTATATAGGATTAGATATTTCGATTTTTGACAAGGAATTAGTTATTTCGTAACTAAATGACTAGACTACAGATTAGTTTTAGAATGTCAACCAAACAAAAAGGGCTTTTCTTTGTTGCTTATTCTTCAACTTATACCAGAGAAAATGTTCTATCCAAATCAAAGTTCGCTACTAACTACCACAAAATATTACAAATTCGTTGGAAAATGTAGGTAAAACTGTAAGAAAGGTCCTCTGCTATGTATTCAATCCATCTTATATTTAAGGTTATTAACAAGATACTTTTGAGTTTTCAAAAGTAGTTTTGAACAAAAAAATACTTCAAGGCAGAGATTTTTAACTTTTACTTTTGAGTTTGAATAGCCCTTAGTTATAAAATTTTTGTTCAAAAGACATAATTAGAAGAAAAAAAAAGTTGAAATGAAAATGCATAATAGATAAATTAAATCTACTAAAAACGCATGGCACAAAAATGATATATAGAATTTGACTGAAAATTCAAGTCCGTGGAAGATTAAAAGGAGGATATATTGATTGTACACAGGAGATTAAAATTTTTTCATCGGTACGTAACAGTTATGTACAAATACTTTAATCTGAAAGTGACAGCAAAATCCATTCAAGCATGAAATGAAAGAGAACCAACGGTGATTTGTAGCATTTTCAAATTTCAAATGTTTATGACAATAAAATTTTGAATAATCATTAGAGATTACGTATTACAGGTTTCTATTCTACTATCCTCTGCTACACTCCAATTCCCGTTAACCTACACGACTTCCTCTTTCACTCTAATTTTCAAATAAAATTACATCACTTCTGCTATTACAAAACCTAACTTACAAATGCAAAAAGTGCCGTCCATCACAATCCCTAACCAACTATTTCATCCCTATGCTAACTTTCAGTAGTAGCCTTGGGCTTCTAAATTATGCCAAAGCTACCTGATTTCCTCCAATTTAATACCAAAATCACTAGGCCACAACTCTTCTCCTCATTCAGCCAGCAGCCACTACATCGTCTCTAGGACTCGGATCCAAGAGTTGATGCAGCTTGGCACCGGAGTCTGACTTTTTCTCACACATTTCATCCTCCTTGTCTTCCTTTTTGTTCAAAACATTCTCCTGTCCGTGTCCGAGTTGAGCGTTTTTCAGTTCCTCCTGAATTGCAAGTTAATTACAAGTATGGAGTCAACAGGGGCAATCACACATGTAGCAAGTTAAACTACCAGAAAAGAGTAGGCTAAAGCCTAAAAGTGCCCGCTTACCACTAATATCGCATTTTCGAGCCTTACTTTTTCTGACATTTCAGTTAATTGGTTTATTTCAGATCTGAGTGCTGCATTCTCTGAAGTTAAGGATTCAACTTTACGGGCAAGCTCTTCAGTCTCAGCCTACATAAGAATCTATTACATTAGCTTCATTATGATTCATTGCTATATATACTTCATTATCTGGTAAAAAGGCTCAAAGAAAGTTTTTTAAGCACAGGAGAAAAAAAAAAGCTGTATTTCTTGTACCTGCTTCCTCAGCCTTGACCTTCTAGCGGATTCTCTATTAGATTGTTTTCGCCTCTCCCGTTTCAGCTCCCGCTCATTCTAGTTAAATTTCATTTAAAACTCAGAAACAGTTTAAGACAGCACAACCCCCTCCCCTCTCATACTAAAATGAAGACATGATAGAAAGAATAATAGATATACAATACTTCAATTCACAAATACCTGCAACCAGACTTCAGTGGGCATTACTCCACAATGTACACCCATAGCACTGGACATAGCATTCTTGTTGGGGGTGTTCCTAAGCTCCAATATTGTTCCTGTGGTCATGCCAGGAGAAACTACAGTTCCAATTGGTTTAGGAGAAATGGTTGCAGTCACCTCTCCCGCAGCAACTTGGTAAGACTTCGCCTCAATTTTCTCATCTTCGACTGCTAAGACATAGACCATATATCAATAACACTAGAACTCCACATACGAAAGTGGGTCAACTGTATCTGAAGATTCAATAATATGTTTATCTTTCTTTCAATTTTCTGACATGTCACAAAAAGCTTTTGCATATCAAGTTCAAGATGTACTAAATACCACATCAAGAATTTCCAAAGGTGCGCCTGCAGATCTCTAATAAGATCTCCTCATAGTAGGGAAATCTCAATAGTGTTTCTAAATAGTTAAAATAAATAGATGCCACCATTTCGACACAAAAGTAGTATACTATGAATTAGCCAATCAAGAATATACATACTGAAGAATGGAGTCATACCAAGAGTTGGTGTCCCCTCCCTGCTTCTTTTCCATCTACTTTGATCCGTCTGTCAAAAGATGCAAAGTCACAAAGATAAGCTTTAGCATGTTTTCCTTCATCGTTGTCTAAAATACCTCTAAGAAAATCAAAAAAGATGTTGGAAGCAGCTTAAAACAGATAGGAAGGAGATCTCACCCCAGTTGTATTTCCATCACTACCATCGGTTGAACCTGCAGTCTCCACACTGCACACATGATTGTAAAATTAGTCTAACAACAAGGGATAAACTAGGAAAATGTCACTTGGTTGTGCAATCTCCTACAAATAGGCTGCTAAAGCATAGCTTTGATGTCCTAAATAATACTAATTTGGCCTGAAAAGATCAACAAACCTATGGGATGGTCTAGGTTTAGCTCTTCCTTCAGCGTTCTTAGCAGTACCATTGCCTATTGATATTGCAAGACCATCAAATCCTTTCAGCTTCTTCATTAAACCTTGTTCAGTATTTCCGGGGGACTTCACAGGTGTCTCCACAGGACCTGCAGCCTGCATTAAAATGCTTGAAGTTATATCCAACACCTGTTTAAAGCATAAAGCATAGACTGACAACTTCGTAGTTATCTTATTGAAGCAGTGTATCTGCATGCGCATGAACAATAAATTTGGATTAAACAGAAACATTTTTGAAGCATTCATCCAACAAAAGCATCACTTACTGCCAGTGATGATGGAACATCAAGACTGTGTGATGCCTGGATTTCAGGAGCAAACAGATACAAAATGAATTAGTACATAATATGATACAATAAAAGCAGCATTCTAGAGTGTTATTTAGCGAACAGGGGAAAGGGCAGAGGGGTGGGGGCCCTAGCCCCCTCCCCCTTAAAAAAAAGAAAAAGAAAAAATTTCTGGCTTCACCCGTGTTAGTGAAAGAATGCAACTTTCTAGTTGTAGAGCTAAAGAATCAAATGAGCACTATCTAGTAGGTAACCATAAAAAAGAGCTACTGTCTACACTTGAAACATAGGCCAGGAATAAGAAGAGTATCATAAACTGCATGCATACTATACATACTCAGACGTCATAAATTATACATAACCGGAACTCATCCCAAAAATTATAAAACAAAGTAAAGTGGTGCTCTAATTAAGAGAAAGTAAACTTACCAGAGGAACTGCGGGATGTGCAAAAACTCCCCCATGAGAGTAGATTGTTGCATAAGGTGCTCCATAGGGTGGCATCATAGGCTGGAAGAGCCAATAAATTAGTATATCAATAATTATTTGCAGACTAGTTCAGTGAAAAGCTTGAATAAAGGTAACTTCACAGGAGCTAAGGGTAATACCTGTGTTAGACCCCACATATAGGCGGGAGGAGCATGGCCTGATGCCACAGCTGAACTGTAATATGGTGGCATATTGACATGAGGACCATAATATGCCTACATATGTAATTAGAACCATGAAGTCCCCATTAGCAATTTTATTAAGAAAAATAGATTGTGAATTGCAATGCCTTGACAATGGCAGCACAAAAGAGGGAAATAAGTGCATGCATAAAGCAGATAACCTGCATAGCAGCCCAATCAGAATAGACATGAATATTATTCTGATCCTATGAATAGAAAAAGATTGGTCAATACTTAGAAATCAGCTTCAAAAAGTAATCTCTATTGAAAGATTAGATGCAAAGCAAGTTCTACTACAGCTACTTTAAAGATCTATTCCTTAAAAAAATACAATATTGGGGATGATAGGGTCTGGACCTGTGTCATCTAGGTCACAGATGAAAACTCTAATCATTGCTCCAAACAAGATAAACATAAACTATTCTAGCTTGTTTCTAGTTTCAACAGTTAAACATGCATAATCTCTTAGCTTACCGTTGGCACTGGTGAAGATGATTTGTCAGACTTAGAAGACTTCCCTTCATCGTTGTTTCCCATGGTCAAAGCACCAAAGGTGAAACCTTTTATAGAAGTTGGTTCACCTCTCTCTGTCAACTGCAATCAAGGAGAAACATGAAGCAAATTTTCTAGACAGCAATAAGAATGGCTCAGTAAAAAATCATACAAGCAAATCAATACTGATATTTAATTAGATCCAACCACTTGATTTAATATTAAAATTTCTGAACAAATGCTTTAAAGTATGCAGATATCATCGCAAATCAATCTACTTCCATATTACTCTCACAAAGCAGACAAATGGTTGTACAGGTGCAACGAATACTGCCTTCTTCAATGCTCAAAAGAACACCAAGAAATCAATGAAAGTCACATTCGTGTTCCTTGAATTGGCTTGATGCTCTCTACAAAGAGTTAAGATTTACAGATTTCTACTTCCTGATGCTTAGCATGTTTGATCTAATTCTAACCAGCTTATCATAAACAACTTTATAGAAATCAAAACAAGTGCAGTCTGACGTAAATATTTGGTGCTTCATTGATATTAACTTATTCAACTTTCACCAAACTATGTTGGAAAGTTTAGAATATGGATTTTAATTGCACAATTGAAACTTAAAATTGTTTGTTACCTTAGGTGCTCATCTTATGAGTTAAAGCCTATACTAGCAAGCTCGGGGAATATGACATAAACGTATAATTACAAATAGGCTGCTTTCAAAAGTATTTACAACTGAACAGAGGATTTTAATTTTTCTCCAAGAAAAAAAAGGTTTAATCCAGTTTCAAATAATACAAAATTTTCATGAACATAAAATTCCGCAACGAAAGGAGGAAGAGAAAAACAGTGAATGTGAAAGATGGATAGCCCGGAAAATACATGGAAAGCCGAGGGTATAACCATCTTTCAAGCACCCACACCATATCGAGATGGTAAAGGATGATAGCAAAAGAAACGATGCAATTTAAAAAGAAAAAGGAATCCGAAAATATTTTCCAGCACGTTCATCAGTTGAACCAAACAAAACCTTCACGTATTAATCAACTAAGCCAATAATAATAAGAAAACAGAAAATTTAACATGTATCTCTAATTTCAACGTACCTTAAAATCTGAAACCCGAGATTCTTCCTTCTCTTGGCTGGAAAATAATAATACAAATCAATATTAGATTATCTTCAATAAGGGAAAAAAAGAAGTACAGAAGAGAATTTGAAAAGAAATATTAGTCAAAAAGACTGCATTATCTTCTTCGCTGAAAAAGATCGGGAATTCTTTTCTTTTAAAATTCGCGGAGAATAAGAGAGAGATACAGGAGGAGGAGGAGGAGGGTGTGGGAGAAGAAAAAAGAGAGGGAGTGCCAAAGTGAAGGCAACATCCACATCACCAAAAACGTGTCGTTGAAACAAACAAGTGTACAAATCCACCGTATATAAGGGAGGGCACAGTTGGTGGTTGAGTTGGCCCATCGATTCTGGCGCTGCCCATTCATTTATTCCAACGTCACCTGTGCCTTACACGTGTTCGTCGATTAGTGGATGAAGCATCTTGGGTAAGGGGTCCAAGTCCAACCTGTCCTTTCCGTCATGTGGGCTTACATGTTCATGTTTCATTAATTAAAATAATTTGGGAGAAGTTATTTTATGAACATTTTTTTATGGTCTTTATTAACTAAAAGTAAAGTCATTTTTTTCATGTCATAGGTACAGTCGATAAAAAAAAATCATAAATTAAGTGGAAAAAAAGATGTTATATTTATTTTTAATTAGTAAGAACTATAAATAATATGATAAAAGAAAGTTAATAAAATGATTTTTTCGGAATTTGGATATAAGATTTGTTCTTAAAAATATTTTATCCCCTAATTATCGGTGAAAATTACGAATTTAAATTCTTTCACTTGAAGAGATAAAAAAGATACGCATAGAAATACAATGTTTTTAAATAATATAAAAGCTGTGGTCAAATTTTAATTAAAAACAAACATCTTGACAACTATAAAAAGATTTCTTTTTTTAGCTTAATTATAGATTAAAAAATTTAGTTTGTATGAATCGATATTAATTTAATACTAATAACAATAATGTTTTAATATGATAAGAATTTGTATGTATCCACGTTTGAAAATTTGTTAATAGTACACTTCTCCCTATATTATGTGTGTACGGTGCCGTGTATATGAAAATAAATAGATTGTCATAACAATTGTTTTACATTTAATTTTGATACACAATATTAATTCAATGACATGCCTATCGTTTAGATCCATGTATGAATGTCTGAGATTTAACTAAAATGAATTGATCCTTTTAAATCCACCACTGACCCCACCTGTTTGTCCGTGCTTTTGCCATGTAGGAATGATTTGTTTGATCCGCTTTTTCTTTTTCATTTCTTTTCTCGTTTTTTATGTGGTTAGCTCGTGAGCTTCCCACAAGCTAAAAGTAGAATACGGGATAATGCAGTAAAAGAAAAATAAAGGAAGATTTGGGTTTTTTATTCAAAATAATACAAATAAAATTTCAATTACAAAAATAAAATAAGTTTTAGATTAATTATGAAAATGAAATATTTTTATAATAAAATTAAGTATCACCAATCTGTCAGATAGTACCAGTTATAAAAATAATCTTTTAATAAAAATAAATAAAATAATATTTTAATAAAAAAAGGCTGAAGCCAATTTTTCAGGCAACATTCTATTTCCCTTCTCATTTTTTTTTTTAAATTTGGGATGGTTGTGGTATAATTTTGAATTTCATACATTTATTTTTACAAAAATTAAAAGTTAATTATTTTATTTTAATTTATCGTAATTTGACTTTTGTATGTTTCCGAGTTAAAGAGTTAATCAATTTATTTAATACTATTAAACTTGCTCATCAAATTACTTACTTCAGGATGAATTATCTATCAAAATCATATGCAAATAATTAATAAAATCATCAATTCAACAATTTATATATGGTAAATTAGAAATTTTTGATAATTTTATGTTTTTTTCTCATGTTTTAATTATTTGTTCTGTATGATATATGTTTTCTATAATCATATAATGCCTAGTATTACTAAGTTTTTTTTAAAAGTCTAATTATGAATTTTTATCTCTTTACTTTATAAAAAAATTGAGAAATTAATCATTTTACTTTAATATGTTAAAATTTAACCATTGCACGTTATTAAAACTAATTTAATTGTTGATAAAAAACATATAAACTTGAATTGTTGATTCTTTTCTAATTTCCCGCATATGAATCGTTGAATTGATGATTTTATTAATTATGTTGATAAAAGGACTAACTTCTAATTTCCATAAATTAAAGGTACGTGCCCAATGCTGTTTTAAAGAAAAGCTAAATGTGAGGAGGGAAAAAAGGGGTGACGCCTCATTAGCTTCACCTCTTTTTACATTAAAATATTATTTTTTAAAATTAATTATTTTATTTATTTTTATTAAAATATTATTGTTTAAGTTGGTATCACTTAACACATTCACAACACTTAATTTTATGGTAGAAAACATTCTATTTTCACAATTAATATACAAACTATCCCATGTTCCTAATTAAATTTTTCTGTATTATTTTGATTAAAAAAAACTCGAAAGTTATGGTTCTTTTATTATGTTTGGTATGGCTCAAAAATTTAAGTATGCTTTTAAAATTAAATTTTGACATGAGAAATCAATTTTTAGTATAAAAAATATTGTTTTTTTCATATTAATAAAATTTGTTATATACTAATAAATTTTAAAATATTAAAAATTAAATAAATAAAGAAAAATTTTAAAGTCAAGCCAATATTTTGTACGCTTTCATGATTTTGGGTATACTTTCATAATTTTGGTATCTAAAAAAAATTGTATGTTTCCGAAATTAAATTTTATCTTGAGAAATCAATATTTGGTATAAAAAATATTGTTTTTGCATACTAAAAAAATTATTATATATACTAATAAAATTAAAAATATTGAAAATTAAATAAACTAAACAAAAATTTTGAAGATAAAACAATATTTTGTACATTGATGAGAATCGTGGAGATAGTTTTGGATCAATGATCCGTGCTAAGGTCGAATAAATGCAAGTTAAAATTATATTATACTTGTAAGAAGATTCGAGTAAAATAGAAAAGTCCAAAGGAGATGAATTCACGCGCAAGTTCATTTCATTTCCGGTTTGCAAGAGCATAGAAGATTCCTTTAAATTTATTTAATTGTAATGCTTTCATTGAGGTAGAATCCATGAATTAAGATGTTAGTACTTGAATGAATAAGCATTTAATGCAAGCATGAATTTCCTAATTATGCATGTATTTAGGGTTAGGTGAATGTCTTTAATCAATACATGTAGTTAACCTTTAATTAATCTATGCTTTTAAGGGAATGTCCCAAGTTCTTATAACTATCATTTCAAAGTAATGAAACAACATATTTTAATGTTGTAATCTTTAGAATTTACATATTGCAATTCTTATCCGCTTTTACCTAAACAAGTTTGTTTATTTGGCGGGGAGTTACCCCGTTATTATCACTCTACCTGGGCGTGACGAATTAACTTAATTGTTTTTATTTATGGTAATTTTTTTCTTATAAATATTAAGCAGTTTTCTTTTTTTGTTTTGAGTGGCAATTGTCTTCGAGCAATTCTTCCGATTTTCATACGTGGGCTTATATACTTCTTCATAATTTTTGTACATATTTCCCGTATTTTCTTAAAATTTTTGGTATTCTCTTGTACTTTTTTAAAAACATATAAAAAATTATGATGCCAAAACCTAATTTTGAAAACATACTAAAAATTATGACAGATTATTATAAATTATATGAGTTCAAAAAATTATGAAAAAATATAAAAAAAAAATGTTGTTAACTTGTAACATGTTGAATTACTTAAAACTTTTTATAACATTTTTTAAGCTTATTATATTTATTTTTATAATAAAATCATTTTATTAGGAAATAAGTAATATCCGGTGTTTTTACTTAAATATTATACAAATAATTTATTTGCTTAAATAATATGTATTTAAATTATTTATCAAAATAATATGAAATTCATAGTATTTTACTAAATTTAACACCAAATTATCTGTAACACCCCTAACCAGTATTCGTCGTCGAAACAGGGTTTTGGAGCATTACTAGAATTTGCAGATCACTAAAAAAAATTCAATTAAATACTTACCGATTCAACGCATCATATAAATAAATATATTACCATTCAATCAACAACTCGGCACTTGTATAAGCATCAAACATCAACATTGTTAGTATACTAGTACATATTTCATAAAAATTCAACATTGGTATACTTATTTTCTCGACGTGTCACACTTGAGTTTAATAATTGTCTTTACTTACATAATTTCCTTGTATCAACATATCAAAAATAATCATATATGTATATGTCACGAGACATATTATTCTCTCACTGTTTCTTCATAAGCATATATCATTCATTTCGTTATATCATTATTTCATGCACCATAATTTCCATATATCTTATGTATATTTATTTCGGTAATAGTTCATATTAAAATTAACATAAATTAAATTCCATGTACCTATACTTATTTCATTTATCTATCTTCTTAATTATTTCATTCAACTATTTTGTACATATATTTCCATATGACCAATTCTTGTAAACATTTCACAGAACAATTTCATATAATCATTCATCATCTGATACATATTACCTGAATACCAATTGTTCACCTGATGTCATAGCATCTCCCATCCACGGTCTTATTTATCTTCGACATGATGCCATAGTGTCTTTCAACTATGGTCTTACTCATTTTCTATCAGGTTGCCATGGTATCTTTCAACCATGGTCTTGTTCATTTCATGTTACATTGCCATGGTATCTTTCAACCATGGTCTTATTCATTCCCGTCATGTTGCCATGGTATCTTTCAATCATGGTCTTATTCATTCCCGTCATGTTGCCATGGTATCTTTCAACCATGGTCTTATTCTTTTCATGTTACGTTGCCATGGTATCTTTCAACCATGGTCTTACACATTTTATATCATGTTGCCATAGTGTCTTTCAACTATGGTCTTACACATTTCATTTCAGAAAGCACACTCCCGCGAACCTCATCCTTACAGCGAGATTACTAGTCCAGGCTAAATCCCCTGTAATATAAACTCATAGAGTATTGTCGGGATTACTAGTCCAGGCTAAATCCCTTGCAACGACAATTACTCTAATGAGCTTGGATCTGAATTACCAGTCCAGGCTAAATTCAGACTCTAATTCGGATTACTCGTCCGGGCTAAATCCATTTTCCACATATTCTTCGGGAGGGCTATATCAAAATAGGATCACCCGTCCGGGCTCGATCCTTTTTACCGTCAATTCCTTTTCTAATGAGCCATCGAATTCCATTCCATTCAACTGGGATTTATTTTCAATTTATATCAAGTATTATCAATATTTCATCAATTATCATGAATTGAACATTCAAATCATATTTTCATCACATAACCACATATTTCAAGTATTTAAAAATACAATTCAAGTTACACAAATTTACCTCATTGCTTGTTTGTTTTTATAATTTCATTAATCCGATATCTTTTCTTTTCTACGATCAAGTCTCTTATTTGAGTCGTCCGGATCTTTATAAATAAATTTAATCATTATTTTCATTCATTTCAGATTCTAATGCATTTAATTAATGCTCTAGGAAAAATTACCATTTTGCCCCTAAACTTTTATTTAATGACGATTTCATCCTTAGGATCAGCAAAATAAAATTCTTGCAATTTAATCCTTATTTCCAGCTATTATTCTCATAAATATTGATAATATCCCATGAATTCTATAAAATATCAGAATTTTCCATAATTTCAACACTTTTCAATTTAATCCCTAAAACATGTTTTTCCCCGATCTTGAACTAAATTAATAATTCATTCATTTTTTGTAATTTAAATAATAAAATAGCCCATTTCATGCAATTTGGTCATTTCTGACATTTTTACAAAATTACCCATAAAGTTTTACTTTTATTCAATTTAGTCCCTAAGCCTAAAACATGCAAATTAGCCATTCTAGATGAATATTCATACATATTTTCCTCCTCCTCCTCTCCATTCCACATCCTTAAATTTATATAATATGCTTATAAGTAACATTATCAATAATTTCACTATTTACTTATGTGTATATTCAAAGCTGTCCATTTGAGTCATAGTCACTAAATTATTTATATCTTAAGCTAAAGAACTCCAAATTAAGATACAAAAAATTTATCTGAAACTAGACTCACTTATATTCTTACCATAAAATTTTCAAAATTTTTGGTTTAGCCAATTAGTATAGTTTATTCATTAAAGTCACCCTTTTTTGCTATTTGACAATTCCGACCCTTCTTCACTAAAAATTAATTATCTCCTTGTACATAATTTAAATAATGTTCTCGTTTATTTCTATTGAAAATGTACTCATTCAAAATTCTGATCATATAAATTTAATTCTCTAATTATTTTTCTCCAATTTTTGATGATTTTCCAAAGTCAGAACAGGGGAACCCGAATTCATTCTGACTTTGTCTCACAAAATTCATTATATCTCATGATTTCCAAATTCATTACTTACACCGTTTCTTCTATGAGAAACTAGACTCAATAAGCTTCATATTTTTTTCATCTTCTAATTCAATTTATAAAATTTATGGTGATTTTTTAAACTTAGTTTACTGCTGCTGTCTAATATTGTTTTAGTGCAATCTGTTTATTACCATTTTTCCCCTAAACTTTTAATATATAACAATTCGTCCCTACTCAATTAGCCACTCAATTGAGCTGATTTTTCTCAATTAACACTTTATTCTATCACTTTAAACTACTTTACAACTTTTGGAAATCATAATTTCAGCACTAGGCTTTAATTCCAAACATTTTCACAATTAGGTCCTAAAATCAATTTCCATGTTTATTCATCATATTGTTCTGGCACTCATCCATAATAACTTTAAAAATTAGCCATGAAATAAAAAACTAATGAAATAGTAAGTTGGACCCAATTGTAAAAGTCCAAAAACATAGAAATTTCAAGGAGAAAGCAATAATTAAACTTACATGTAGCTAGAGAATGAAACCCAGCTTGAACCCTCTTCCATGACTGTTTTTCAGCTGATGAAAATAAAGAAAAATGAAGAGAATTCTAGATATTCCAATTTGGTCCCATTTTTATTTAGCTTATTTTGGCAATTTTTCAATTTTGCCCTCATTTCACCCTTTTCCTGATTTTTCTCAGCTATTTCCCTCCTTTGGGCTTATTTTCACTTTAGGTCCTTCCTCATTTGACAATTGAGCTATTTAATCCTTTTAGCAACTTTTACATCTTTTTCAATTTAGTCCTTTTTATTTAATTAACCACCCAAACATTAAAATTTTCTGACTAAATTTTAATACTACCTTATTGATACTCCATAAATATTTATAAAAATATTTACGGCTCGATTTATAAAATTGAGATCTCGATAATTGTTTTCTTCAATTTCTTGACTTAATTAATCTTTATAAAACACAAATTACTAATTTAAAAATCTCTCAAAAATCACATTTGGCTCGTAATTATTAAATAAATAAATTTACGAGTTTATTTTTTGAATTTAGTGGTCTCGAACCACTATTCTCGACATCATTGAAAGTTAGCTATTACATTGTCACCATTTATAGCGATTTGAGAATCCAAAAGGTAATTTTTTACCCAATTTTATTCCAATTGGTGGAAATTTAATATCTCAAAGTGGCGAAATAAGATAGTGGAAAATTCTTAAAAATTTTCTCATTTTCTCCAAGTCGTTTGTTTTATATCTTTTATTTTGCCCAACAACGGTGCCAACTTCTGAGTTGGCTATCGCTTGCCTTTTGTCCCTCCCATCAACCCTTTCTTTCTTTATTCTTCTCATTTATTATACATGCCTTCTCTTTTTTCAGTTTACAGATTTATTTTTTGGGTATCTTTATTATCTTCACAAGTTGTGATAGTCAGATGACGATGTTTGTTATTTGCTAAAACTCCACCGACCACTAGTAATTTTTCTTTGAAAGTGGGTGACTTTTGTAAACTTCTTAATCTGTTTGAGAGTATTTCAAAATAATAAATGATTTCACAAGTTGATTTGAACTCATATTATCTTAAGTTTTATATGTTTTTTTGTTTATTTTTTCATTATTTAATAAGTCTTCAGTTTTAGAAGGCTTTGTATGCTATTGTAGCACATTTTTTAGTCTTGCTTATACATGTAATCTTAGTTTTACAAGTGATTTTAGGGATATTTTGTTGGCGTCCTCTCTAGTTTGGTGAATGCTTGATTCTTTTGTCAATTTTCGCCCACCACTTTGGACCATCCGGGGCTGATTTCCTTATTGTATTAGGTGATTGCAATCACTCCAGATATGTCATGCTTTAGTTGTGACAAAACCAATTGTAAACATGTGATAATGTTCTATTGATACTTAAGCTAAAGCCTTTATTGTGTTGATCGAGTTTGTCATTCACCATTTACGACGAGTGTTTGTTATTTTTTTTCACTTGAATTATATGATTCCATTAATTAAATGAATTAATGAATTTATATTTCAAAAAAAAAATCTCAAAGTGACATATCAGACATTAGTTTGACAAGACATAAAATCTTTATCAGCTAAAGATCTCAAACCGTGATGATTTGAATATAAAAATCTTATTATTATTCAAAAGATTTTAGTAAATAATTCAGGACCCATGTTATTTTAATAAGTAAATGTTATTTTAATAAATAAATGTTATTTTAAATTATTTTAGTAAAAAACAACCGATCATATCCATATATTTTTAAATATTTCATTTCATTATTAAAAAAAATGCAAGCAAATTGGACTAGACCTCATAGAAAATCGATTTAAAACAAGACAATTTTAATACCTAAAGGCTATTGATTCAAACATCAAGATGCAAAGATGTACAGCTGATAAGCTTTCAAGTTTCAACGCAATCAAAAACAAAATTATGGATACCATATTTAATTTTATTTTTTTCTATTTAAAAAATAACAAATTAATCCATATATATTAGATTAAACAGTAAAAATAATTCTTTGTGTTAAAAGTTTCATCCTTTTATTATTAACAGTTAGAAAAGTGGATGTGAAGCGATATAGGGTAATTTTTTTCTTTTAGATAGTGAGTATTGCCTCGCTCCAACTTGCTTTACTATATCAAATTCTCATTTAATCTTTGTATATATAAACTATTAAAAAAATAAAAATATTATAATGTAATATAGAAAAAAAAATCTTATATTTTATGTTTAAATATTTTTTGTGAAGAATTATGTTTAAATTTTCACTTGACTTTAAAATGATTAAAAACTTTAAAGATAAATAGCAAAAATTAAATTGAAGTAGAGCGGGGTGGAGTAGATTGGAATGGATGGATCCAACATCCATGTAAATAATAGTGATTTTCAAGATTATACATTAATAATGGAGTGAAGTGAGTGGTAGAACAAAGCATGTCAATTATGGAATGATGGTAGATTTAATAATATATGTCCTCGCTTCGTTCCATTGTCATTCTTACTTACTATGACTGGCTCTTCAAGCATTCAACTATAAAATCGACCGATGCTTGAACTTTAATTCCAATCCAAATTCCCTAAGTTTGATACTCCATTTTACCAACCTTCTTAAAAATTTTTATTTCTTTGAGAGGTTAGTAGAAAAGAACACAAAAGATATGTGCCAGGAAATGCTAACCAACCTTCCTAAAATTTCAATACATCTAATTCTACTTATCCAAATAAGTTTTAATACCATAAACAATCAATCAATTCAACAACTTTGAACTAACATCAAGGCAATAATCAAGGAAGGAGACAACCTAACAGTAAAAAATTGAAACGATATCGACAAGGCAAAAACTAATCGAAGGCAAACGGTGCATCAAGAAGCTTTCAAAGCAGCAACAAAGTTGTCGTTGATCATAATAGTACTAATACTTCCTTGCACATACCGATTATTTTCGTATCCACTATCCATATTAATCATAATATATTAATTTTAATATTGTTGATCATCAACTTATAGTTGGCTTTGCTTTTTTATATTTCTAAGATATTTTAAGTTGGTTGAGTCATAATTTTCCATTCAAGTACTCTTATGTGATGCCAATTGTTATAACAATTAAGTTATATAAGGTATTTGGATAGACTATGATAATAATTCACATCGTGTAGTACAAAAAGTCATTGAAGGTAAAGGTCTCAAATGATGTTTTAGCAAGTGATAGTTTATGGTTAATCTTGCATTGTCTCCCTTTATATTCTTTTATTTTTGAAAGAAGGATATTTATTAGAAAAAGAAAGATTTAGAATCATTCTTATAAAAATTCAAATTTAGGCCTAAATCATGATTTGCATGTATCTTAATACAAGATTTATGTACTTGAAAATTGAATCTCATGTAAAGATTGTCTTTGATAGTGTTATAGTGATGCTCTTCGTACCATGGAATATGAGGCATGAGGTGTTTATTATGTGTAACAAGAATAAAACGTTTTATTTTACATATGAGCCGAGTCTAAACAAAAACATGGTCTAAAACATGTTTTTGGTGATGGATTGTAATGCCGACTGGAGTTATACGGTTCGCAACCGGTCAGGGTTATGGTCCATGGCTCAGTGGACCACCATGACATACAAGGGGAGCACGCCTGTAACTAAAAGGAAAAGCCTTTCGGCTATGCAACCGCTACGCCCACACTGATGAGCCGCCCAAAATTGAGCCTTTTTTCAATGATGCTTTGTTATCTTTATTTTTGTGTTGGGCGTGCGTGTCAGAGAGGTTCACTTCCACATTTGGATTTCAATTTTCACTTTCACTTTTTATATATTTTCATATATATAATGTCAGGCTCAGTCAGCCAGTGAGCTCTCTTGTCTACACACCTCGACTATCCAAACAGCAAATCCAATTCCGCTTTCAATCAAAGATGCCGCTGTCTTTACCCAAAATCATTGTTCATTTCAGGCATGTGTTGGTGGTACTGTCGGTGGGGATGGCAATGTTGTCAACTTGTTTAACCCAAGATTCCAAATGTGAATTCAAAGCAATCTTCAACTTTGGCGACTCAAATTCTGATACGGGCGGCTTTTGGGCTGCTTTCCCGGCTCAGTCGGGACCTTTTGGCATGACCTTCTTCCACAAACCATCTGGTCGTGCTACTGATGGCAGACTTATACTTGATTTCTTGGGTATAAACTCTGATAAGCTTCTATTTATTTATCATCTTATTCTTTTAGATTCTGATTTTGCCATCATTACTAAATTTCAACCTCTGCCCTGAGAGAGTGAAGATCTGGGAAATCAGATATGTTAGCTCCTTTTAACAGAACTAGTTATTTTTAATGATTGTTTCTAATATTTGCAGCACAAGCACTGGGAATGCCATTTATCAGCCCATACTTGCAATCAATAGTATCTGATTATAGGCATGGAGTTAACTTTGCAACGCTGGCTTCCACAGTGCTTTTGCCTAACACTTCATTATTTGTTACTGGGATCAGTCCTTTTTCTTTGGCCATTCAGCTTAATCAGATGAAGGAATTCAAGGCCAAAGTTGTTGAATATCATTCTGGGAATACAAAAGGTACCACACCACCACATGTCTCGTTACGCAAATGATAATAAAATGTTGACAACATTTCCTTTTACTAAAGATCGTTAAGTGTTAAACACTGTTAGGATCAACGCAGCTGCCTTCACCGGATATCTTTGGGAAATCAATCTACACCTTTTATATTGGTCAGAATGATTTTACTTCAAATTTGAAAGCCATTGGTATCGAGGGAGTGAAGCAATATCTTCCTCAAGTGGTTTCGCAAATTGCTGCCACTGTCAAGGTAGGGAACTGAGAAAGATAGTGATAGTTTTACAAGCTCAAAATTTTTAATTTGGGATTGAATTTCGTGGCTGGATTTTCCAGGAGCTATTTGGTCTAGGGGGGCGTACATTTTTTGTTCTAAATCTTGCACCAGTTGGTTGTTATCCAGCGTTATTAGTGCAGCTGCCTCACGAAACCTCGGACTTGGACAAATTTGGTTGCCTTATCTCTTACAACAAGGCTGTGGTCGATTATAATAACATGTTAAAGGAGGCACTAAGCCAAACCAGACGAGAACTTTCCAATGTTTCTTTAATATATGTGGACACTCATGCTGTACTTTTGCAGCTTTTCCAGGATCCCACATCCCATGGTAATTTACATTCTTCGAATAAAGTGAATTTCCACATTGCAAAGTTCGGTTTTATAGTATTTTAGTTCAATATATACATTGGATGAACCCCTTTGTCTTTTTTTTCTGAAACAGGTCTTAGATATGGTACTAAAGCTTGTTGTGGATATGGTGGTGGCAACTATAATTTTCACCCAGAGGTTTATTGTGGGAATACGAAGGTGATGAATGGAACCAAGGTGACAGCATCGGCATGTAAAGACCCCAACAACTATGTTAGCTGGGACGGGATACATGCTACTGAAGCTGCCAACAAACTTACTACATTAGCCATTCTTAATGGCTCTTACTTTGATCCTCCATTTCCACTTCACAAGCTCTGTTATCTACACCCTGTAGGTTGACAGTAGTCCTCTCTGTCCATGAATAATCATCATGATCAACTTCAACTGCTTACTTGGATTATCAAAAAACCAATGAACTTCAACGGCCAGTTTCGGATTCTCATTCCTGTTGAGAGCATAATTTGTGAATGTAAAAATATAGCAGCTTTCGTGCTTGTTTGAAGCCTTTTTCTTCATTGAACATAATGATCCATTAATGAGTATTGCAGCATTAGCCTAAGTTGATGATGATAGTATAAGCAAGAGGAGTTGCTCTTTCAATCTTCATTAAGAGAGACTCTTTGTAAAAGAAATATGTTAGTCAAAAAGGTCGTACCAATTAGATGTATAGAAGCAGAGGAATCAAACGAATGCAGTTCATTAAATAAAACAGACTTTTCACTAATTCCATCTTGACCCAAAACAACTCCTTAACTAATTTGATTAAAAGTTAGTGTTTAGTTGGATTATCAAAAAAATGCTTAGCTAAATCCTGAAACTAAGACAAATCTTTTTAACGTGATACTAAATAAAAAAATCTAAGCTATGGTCCAATATTAATCAAATTGAATTGCAAGATCTAAACATTTACCTTATCTAGTGATCAATGGTAGTACAGTCAACTTCCTGGACCAACAAATTCGCCTTACAGAGATCAAGTAGGTTAATTATTAGACAATTAATCCCATGCATCCACGCTAGACTCACTCAGCTACTACAGTTTCTGCTTCTTTAAACCCATCAATCCATTCCACATCAACAATTTAATACTATTTTTTTTATATTATTAAAATTTGATTTGGTGTCAATTTGATAAACTATAATATTAAGAATTGAATTTAAGTTAAAAAATATGTTTGATATTTTTTTAAAAATTATAAAATACTTCAAGGATAATATTAAAAGAAATAAAAAATTTTAAGGTTAATATTTCAAGGATAATGTTAAAATTTAGGTTAAAATATGCTAAATTTATTCAATTTACTTTTCAAACTTTATAATTTATTTATAATTTAAGGTGAATTATTAACATTATTATATTTTTTTGTTGAATTTGCTAGCATAATATTGTGAAATTAAAATAAAAAAACAACTCACTTAATAGTCATGTAACAAAAAATAAACCTAAAGTTAACAAAAAAAAATTACAATTGCTTTTTTAAATTTAAAAAGTAAATGGACAAAACTTTTTGAAATAAAAAGGGACTAAATTCTAAAAATATAAAAGAATATAGGGGCTTGCCATGTGAAATGGTGTTACGGGGTCTCGTGTGGGATGGTGTTAACATGTTGAAATTGCCATCTAGACATCATTGTGGAATGTGTGGAATGGATATCTTCAATGGGATGAAAATGTCTCTAATGGGACAAATCATCTCATTCATTCTGACTTGATGGTATATAGAAGTTGAACCCATATCGTGTTTGGTGACAAATGACATCACGTTCCTAACGAAAGCCTAAAAGTCTGGGTATCAAATGGCTTACGCTTGTCCAAATGGTTGTGCCAGAAAGTAAGACTTGTGAATGATTTCTCATTTTGTTGTCGATTGGCTTGTCACTCAGGTGTCCTTCCAGCTTTCCACGTGTCCTTATACAGACAGGGTTATAACATGTTGCATGTTTTACTCTTCTTCTTTTTTTTTTGTGAATTACAAGAGTAGGGTAAAATCCTAATAGCAACACGACTAGCATGACTCGAACCCAGACCACACTTGGCATGTTGAACTCCTTTGACTATCATGCCAACACATAGGGTTCTACTTTTTTTAGTAAAATATTAGGGTTCTACTTTTTTAAATATATAGTATACATAAAAATCACTAAAATTATTGAGCTTTTAGTCAAATTATATTGTTTATGTATATACGTAGAATGATATCAGGTTAATATATATGGAATTATTTAAACTTGACAAATTATACCTACTTGATACTTAAATTTTTTTTCTTGAGCCTAATTAGAATCTAAACATGAAAACCTTAAGCCAATTTGGTACTTCTTTTAAGTACTTGATTAATATCGTTAAAAAATGTTGATGTGGCACTATTGACTAATGTAACACCCCATACCCGAGACCGTCGCCGGAGTCGAACACGACGTGTTAACCGACTTAATTCATTACTTAAACAGCTCAAACAATTTATTTTTAAATTTTCCAGTCAAGCTAGCAATCTGCGTCACAGTCGCTTAAAAATTCATATCTCGAGTTCCGAAACTCGAAATCCAATTCCGTAAATTTTCCCTGAAACTAGACTCATATATCTATTTAAAATTTGTTTCTAGAATTTTTGGTCAAGCCAATTAGTATAGTTTATTAGTTAAAGTCTCCCCTGTTTCAGGGTTCGACTGCTCTGACCTCTGTATATTACAAATCAGATATCTCTCTGTATAGAATTTCAATGACTATGAAGTTTGTTTCTCTTAAAACTAGACTCAATAAGGAATCTGTACATATAAAGAATGACTTCTAATTATTTTTTTACAATTTATGATGAATTTTTAAATTCAGAACAGGGGAATCCAGAAATCGCTCTGGCCCTGTTTCACAAAAATTTAAATATCTCATAAAATATATCTCATTTACCTATTTTGTTTCTTCCATTTGAAAATAGACATAATAATCTTTGATTTCATAACTTATTCATCATTTAATTCCATTTCTACTATTTTTAGTGATTTTTCAAATTCACGTCAATGCTACTGTCTGATTGTGCTAATTTCACATTTTTTTCATAATTTCCATGGAATAACTAGCATTTAGGCATACATAACACCAAACATGTCTTTGATTAGCCATTCCAACAGCTAATCATTATCAAGCATTTACATACCAATCATTAGCCATATCATAAGATCATACACACAAAATGGCTACAATGCTATACATGCCATACTCAAAATGAAACGTCTAGCTATACCAAAATAATCCTCGTGATAGTGTGCCCGGACCTCCAATGTACTTTACGATCCCCGAGTTAGCTTGAAAAAACTATAAAAAGAAGGAAAATAAAGGGGGTAAGCATTAAGCTTAGTCAGTTTGCATGCAAATAAATAACAACATTCATAAGAACTTTCTTACTACTTGGCATGATACTACATAATGCAACTTCATTAATTGTCATAGACATATTTTAAACTTCTTCACTTACTCACTTACTTAAATACTTACTTACTTAATCAAATTTATTAATACATTTTACTTACCTTTTTCCTTATCAAGCATACATGAACATTATGTACTTACCTTTACTCTTCTAGCATGAACTTGTCTTACCTTTTTAGTATAACTCGTCTTACCTTACCTTACCTTGATATTCTCTTTAAATTTTCCCGTTGAACCACTTGGAATACTAAGGATACACGGGTACCTTACCATTGCCATGACTTGTCATGGTCTTACGTGGTATCCTTTTGAAACTTACCATTGCCATGTCTTGACATGGTCTTACATGGGACCTTTGCCTTATAGTAACTTATCAATGCCATGTCTTGACATGGTCTTACATGATTTCCTTGCCTTAGAAACCTTACCAATTTCCATGCCTTAGCATGGTCTTACACGGTATCCTTAAACCCTAATGTCATGACATTTGTATCCTACACATTCCTAAGGTTCAACCGGGACTTTCTAAAATACTTCTCTATCAATTCATGCTTGAGTCTTCTTTGAATAATTTCATAAAATAAATATACACATGCTGGAAATTAACAAAATTAACATAAAATAATAGAATAATGCATTTATTTACCATAAACTTACCTCAAAACAAAATACGATCAACTATATCGATTTAGTCCACTATCTTTTTCTTTCCCCGGTCTAACTCCGGATTTTGTCCTTCTTGATCTATAATAAAAAATTTAGCTTATTTAATTCTCACATTTATTAAAACAGTCCTTGACCCAAACTTTGGCAAAATTACATTTTTGCCCCTAAACTTTCACATATTTGCACTTTTGCCCCAAGGCTCGTAAATTAAACTTCATCCTATTTTCTTATGTATTATGACATGCTGATCATTTTTCCCTTCTATGACAACATCAAATTCACGCTCTAACATGTACTTATGACTATTAGGTATTTTTACCGATTAAGCCCTTTTACTCGTTTTCACTTAAAACTGAGTAACACAAGCTGTCTAACATAATTTAAAACCTCATATTCTATCATAAAACACCAAAATACACAAATTTCACCTATGGGTATTTTTCCAAATATGAACCCTAGTTTGACTTATTGCTAGAATAAGCTTAATCAAGTTATCGGGACTCAAAAAACGTAAAGATCATTAAAAACGAGGCTTGGAATCACTTACTATGGAGCTTGAAAGCTTGAAACAAACCCTAGCTATGGAGAACCCTTGAAATTTCGGCCTAATGAAGAAGATGGACAAAAATTGGCTTTTAATTTTGTTTTTAATTCATTTTAATAACTAAATGACCAAAATGCCCTTACTACTAAACTTTCCAAAAATTTCATCCATGTCCAATTTTTGTCCATAGACTTAGAAATTGGTCAAATTGCTATTTAAGGCCTCCTCATTAATATTCCAAAGAAATTTCATACTAAAAACTTCTAGAATGCAAGTTTTGTAAATTATTCGATTTAGTCCCTAATCTCAACTTAAGCACTTTATGCATAGAATTTCATCACGAAATTTTCACACAATCATGCAATCATATCATGAACCTCAAAATAATAATAAAATAAAATTTTCTACCTCGAATTTGTGGTTTCGCAACCACTGTTCCGTTTAGCCCCTATTTTGGGATGTTACAACTAATATAAAAATGACATGTGATAATATTACATTTTAACACGTGACAAATAAATAAATAAGTCAAAATGTGCAGTTGACACATTTCGTTGTTAATGCCATATAAGTGTCATATCAATGTATTTTAAATATGTTAATCAATTATTCAAAGGAAGTACCAGATTAACTTATGATTTTTAAATTTAGGCATCGATTAGGTTAAAAAAAATTTAATACTAAATAGGTATAAACAGTCAAGTAGGTATATATATACCAATAATATATGAAAATTTAAAAATATACATACGAAAAGGAAACAAGTAACAAAAGTAAAATACAATTTTGGGGCAACAGAGAAAAGCGAAATGACGAAACAAGACAGCATCAGCATGTGGGAGTTCGTCTGATTTTTGGCTTCTTTTTTTTTTATTTAAAAAAGAAAGAAAGAAAGCAGAAATGAGTGAAGAGAGAGACCTCCAGCGTAGATTTGCAGATAGAGAACCAACCACTCATAATCCTAATCTTATCCACGTGTCCTTCTCCTTAATCACTGTTTCTAAGTTGGCAAACTCCAGTCCTTTTCTTTTTCCCAATTTCAAAATTAATTTGTAAAACAAAAAAAAGAAAAAGAAAAAAGAATCTTTGAAGAGAGCCTCAATAAATTGTAAAACAGGGCCGCTAAAGTATAGGATTTGTTGCGTTTGGAGCGGCCACATATCAGAAACTGCGAAAATTCATTTAAAAATGGCGACAGCTGCATCCTCTTCATCCTCCATGGTGGCCACCGCCGTTTTGATTCCTCGTTTTCCGGCAGCCTCCGTTGGAACTACCCGCTGCAGTGCCTTGCCGCCTCTCCCTCCTCGCGTTTCGACCGCTTCCTTGTCCTTTTCCTCTTCCGTTAAGCTAATCCCAGGTAATCTGCTATTAGATTCCCTTTTACCACTCACTTCACTTGCATAATGTGCATTCATTTCAATACTTATGAGTTGACTTTCTCTTGTGCTCTTCTACCCATATTTGAAATGGATATGCTATCCCAATTTAACACGGTGATGCAGTGGGTGAGGCCAACTACTTTATTTGTTTTTACGTCTCCTGGCATTGAAATTGGAGTTGAAATTTCAATATATGAAATAGAGCAAAGATTGGGATAGAATTTGAGTACAAGTTTCAAAAAAATCTCGTTTCTTTTCTTTCCTTTTTCACTTTTAAACTTGGAGGGAGCCATGTAAAATGCATATTCAGTAATTGCTTATGGAGAGAACTTTAGATAAAATGTTTTAATTGTTCTTTCTTCCTAATGCATTCAGCATAAATAAGCCCAACAAATTGTTTTCGTTTGGGTTGTCGCAGTCTTTCTTTCTTTTTTTCTTTTATATGCTGAGATTCTGTGCATTTCATAAAAGTCTCTGGGTTATGTATGCCTTGGCTTATTATTTTAATCCCTGTCCACTTTTTTATTTCAAAAACAGAATCCAAGAGGTTTTCTCTACTGCAGACAAAAGCCTCAGAAGAGACCTCTGTTGATGCTGGTGACCTTTTCGCTGACTTGAAGGAAAAGGTGAGAGAACATGGCCTTATTACTGTACTACTAACAATTCCAGTCTTTATATCTTCTAAATAATCAATTTTTGGAATCAAGTGTTTAATCCAACTGGTTCATGCAACACCCTTAAATGATTGCATCTTATACATCTAAGATTCGGATTCCAATATCTGTAACCCCTTCAATAGCCTCAACCCCAGTCTATGGCCACGTTTGTTAAAGAAATAAAATGGTTTCTTGCTTTAAAAGTTTCTTAGGCTGAACTGACTTGGCTTCTTTCCAATGTTTACTAGTGGGATAAAGTTGAGGACAAGACCACAGTTGTTCTTTACGGTGGTGGGGCATTAGTTGCTGTTTGGCTATCATCCATTCTTATTGGTGCCATTAACTCGGTCCCTTTGGTAAATGAACTCTTAACACTACACTTCACTACTCAGCCATGAATTTGCTGCAACCTGTCTTCTCTTTCGATTAGGCTACTCATCCAATCTGAAACAATTTTCTGTGATAACCAGCTTCCGAAGATAATGGAGTTGGTAGGAGTTGGATACACAGGATGGTTTATCTACAGATACCTTCTCTTCAAGGTAAGATTCACTAATGAATCTTAGTACCTGATAATCTTGTTCTTTTTGGGTCAGCCATCCTGCGTTAATCATCATTCAAATACTAGCAAAGTGCTAAATTGGCATTCTAAGCAAGAACTCTGGGGAGATTTACATGTGCATGAAGAGATAATGATGTATTTGAACCAAATATTTAAGAGTTACACACGAGACCTTTAAATATTAAAAATTGGCTTATGTTTGAGACATGCATATAATTACTAAAAACCATGTGCTAACAACATCCTAATTTCCTCAGTCAAGCAGGAAAGAACTAGCCACGGATATCGAGGCACTGAAGAATAAGATTACTGGAACTGAATAGATGCCCAAGAATGTCATGTTCACTTATTTGCTATCATTATCTTTTTGCTCCTTTTTTGTAACCTGTAAAAGACACATCAATATCCTGTAATTGTAGGATTGCTGTGCATGAAATATTGTTTTATTT
The DNA here is from genome assembly GCF_007990345.1 of Gossypium hirsutum. Taxonomy (NCBI): domain Eukaryota; kingdom Viridiplantae; phylum Streptophyta; class Magnoliopsida; order Malvales; family Malvaceae; genus Gossypium; species Gossypium hirsutum. The sequence goes on along the minus strand of NC_053434.1, from coordinate 9,332,252 downwards.
GGCCTGTTAATGAGATGATACTTGTCAATTTGCTATGTACGACTGTAGCTTCCATCTTATACATATGTATATATATCATGTTAATGTGGAGAAAGTAACCCGTTTCTTCCATTCAAATGTATATTGAATCTGATATATTTACTTATTCCCTTAGCACAATGCCTATGAATCAAATTCAAGCCGCACAGATAATAAGTAACAAATTCGAGCGTGCATAAGCTTTCTTGATATCTCTCTGTAAATCTGCGGGTCTGCCTGAACTTAAGTTGAACAGTTTTCTCCAAGGAAGGTGGAATCATGACTCTTTTTCCCATACATATATGGAGTCCAACAGCATGAAGATCTCTACTTTCCCTACGGCTAAAGGTACAACTCTTGGAGAAAACAATAACACGCATTGTTAAAGCTAAAACTTGTTAAATATTAGAATGTGCCTAACCATATGAAAGGGAAAAAGAAAACTTTTTAGAGCTTATCTACATCCTCAAAATCAATATAATTATTGGCAGTGCCATCGTCTTCCCCTTCATTCTCATTCAACTTTGCTTTCTTACGGATTTCGCTCCCGAGCCCCATCAGCCTTGTCATATTGATAACCCCCGAGTCAAGGCTTACAAAGGTGTCACATCGCGATTCAGACCATCTAACAAAACCTTTTGATAACAGAGACCACCGCAATACTGAGGTAACGGCTTCCAACACAAATAAAAATTATCTTAGTAGTTGCTTAAATACAGATAAAATAAGTTAATATAGACGTTAATCCACCTCCATAGCCAAACAAACCCATCAACACGATCCTTGAAGAAACAAAAACAAAAGTTTATCCATTTACTTTTACATTCCCTTTGGCTCATTATCTGAGCAGAGCAACAACAAAAGGGGAGTTAGAAAGCAGAAATTCGATGGATCAAACAGGAGTTGGTTAGTGCCTGATGGTTAACTCAGCCCGAAGATGGAGTATACCATTTATGAAGTAAAGACTGTCTTCAGCCATGAAAGAAGTCCACGGTATAGCGAATAAATTCCGGTAGCCAACAGCCTTGCCGCCGGTGAATGTGTAGTTGCCTTTGTATTTGCTGACGAACTCCTCTGTTGGCTTTGACCTTGCTGCAAATTCATAGTCCACTGCAAAACTAACAGAACCCTTTTCCTGCATTCCTAAAAACAACCCGAAGCAATGGAAAGAGCTCTGCTGGTCCATGTTGCAATGGGCTGAAAGGAAGAAACCTTGTCCACCCAGGTGGAATGCCTGAGAATAAACTCGTCCAGAAGGGAATAAATTTGCACACTCCTCCCTCTTCAAGTCCAGATATACAACACATTGCTGACGGGGAAGTTCAAATTCCACCACCTTAACAGGCCGATACTTGTAAGCTCGCTCAATAAAGCGACGGTTCAAGCTGGCAGACTCCTCTGCAGCCAAACTTCGTTGTCTATGTGGAGCTTCAGCCTTGAAAAAAAGGGCCTCAAGCACAAGTTTCGATGAAACCTCATGATCAAAATCGTTACTTGTTAACACCTTCTTAAGCTTCCGGCAGGTCATATAAGGGAAGCGAATAAAGCGAGCAAGGCGCGAACCAAGCACTTCCCTACGCTCTTCCAGTTTTGGGTACTGAGCCCTTGCCCACTTTAACACGAAGTCATACACAGCATCCTCAGATGCGATTTGCAGATCATCACTGGACAATATTGCCTCAATCCCAGCTAGTGGCAAAGCCAATACCTCTTCTTGGTACCTGGTAAAATGTGCTCCAAAAGCATAAATAAGCATCTACATATGCATGATTTTTACTTTGACTATGCCCAAAACAAGAAGAGGGAGAGAAAGAAAAAGGACAACTAAATTCGCAGCTTGGTTCTTCTACTGTCATTAACATTAGCTTTCAACTCATCCTTAAGTTTTCCCAAAACTATCACAATTAAATCTTTGTAATTTTTCTTTTTGAAAAAGAACATTAAAGCTAGTTGTCCAAGCTAAGAATGCAATTTTTCAGAACATATGGATCCAAGGAGCTCAAAAGAATACTTCTAGGACATGTAAAGATGGAGACTTGAAACTTATTAAACATCTCAGATTTCTGTCTCACTGGCAGTTCAAACTAGATAAGGTACGTAATCACATCACAAGACTAACAAAACTATCAATGTCATGTCAAAAGGAAAAGGGAGGTGGGGGGAGATGAAGCTTGAAGAAGAGCTTACTTGGTAATGTCTTTGTAACGGGCAGCGAGATACTGCTTTGCAGCATCAGTCAATGGTTGGACAGCTTCAGCCATTAACACACTTGAGGGAAGATCCAAATAAAGCAAAGCTGACTCTGGTGTCATAGGCAAATTGCGCAATAGCCGGCTGCAGTATCTCATACAAGAGGCAACCTCAAATTTGTCAGCAGCCATCAGCACATCAAGCAATTCAGGAGCTGTGGTGACAGATAAGTTGTTGCTATACATAAAATTCAAAAGCTCCATGAGAGCAGCTTCCTCTGTATATCAATACCGTAGAAGTTGTCATTTAACTTAGCCCGCTGACACTTGTTTGAATAAGTAACATAGCCAAGAACCATATATTGAAGTTTATGCATACCAGAGGCATTGATTCTTAAGGTTACATGCCGTTGCTCCGACTCCCTCATCCCATTTGAGAAAAGCTACAATTTGTCAATAAACAATTAAAAGAAACTAATTATCAATAAGAAGAGAGGCGACAAACATTCTTGCAAACTATATTTCAATTCCAGAAACATGATGTCTCTTTTAGTATTTTCTCATGAAAAACTTTTAAAGAAAAACAATCTCTTACCTTGTAGAAGAAGGGACTTTTTGCTGCTAAAATGGGAGAACTGATATGCAATGTTTTAACTCTCAGAACTGCAGAACAATCCATGCTCCAGCTTGATTCATTGCTATTCGCATCCTCATCACCTACAAAAGATACAGGAAAGATCAGAATGTGTACCATGGAAAATGGTAGTAAATGAACCAAATCGTATGATGTCTAAACAAAATTAAAACCTGATTGTGTTTCTTCAACCATTGCCACTGGCTCCTCGTCTTGATTCTCACAGCCTACACCATCGTCCATATCAGGCTGGTTGTCATTTAAAATCTGCTCCTCAGGACATAAACTAAGATCCAAAACTGGAAAAGAAAATCAAAAGCGTTAGAAACCAGGCCACATTACGGAATAGACTAGGTTCCTGTACAAGACATATGTAGTCGCAAAGATTCACAGACAGCACAGGGTTAAAAAAAAGAACGTCAGTCAAACACAAAAGCTTATTAACATGTTCATATGTCAAAGTGAGAGAAAATATCAACTCTTTAAAATCTACGCCCTAACAACATCGTATCAGGCTCCCATTGACCCCTTTTAAGTTCTATGCTCTTAATGTCTTCGTGCATGGATAGAGGCCGCGGAAGGGGGGGGGGGACTTAATTTAGGACAAAAACAATTCAGCGCAATCTTTTATTTATAAAATATTAAACAAGTAAATTTAATAACTTGATTATGAATTTGTTCACTTTAACAGAAGTCCACAGAGAACCGATTTTAGAAATTGAAAATTAGTAGGTTTGAAATTTAAAATTTTCTTTGATTTTCTCAGCTAACCAAACAGAAGATATGAGAGAGTTATAAGAAAAAAAAGGAGAAATGAGAAAAAAGTGTTTCACAAACAAACCGGTTTCCTTCTTGATATCCTCTCGACGCCTTTTGCGGTGGCGAGCCCAATCGGCGATGCTGGTGCAACCCTCTCCATCGGGGCGGCACTGAGGGGGCCCGCCCATAATCTCAATCCGAAGAAGTCTGTCAGAGAAATTACTATCGTTGAAAGCGAAACCGAAATCACCATCGGAGCTAGACGCCCCACGCGAAAAATCTGGGACCATCTCAGTTCTCGGGTCAAACAGATCCGAATTCAATTGATCTCTCATTGATTCCAATCCCCGCCTAAAACCAAAAAAAGCCGAGGAAATGAGATAGCAAAGAAACGAAACCCTAGAAATTATGAAGTAGAGTTCTTTTCCTAAACTAAACGGAGGAGGGAGGAGGGAGGAGGTGGGTTTAGTTTAGGCTTAGGGCTTAGGCACGGCAATTGCAAATACGCATAATTAAACTGAAGAAAACTTTGCATTTGCTGCCTTTTTGTAATAAGAATCTGTTTGAGCTTTCTCGTTTTTCTGTTTCATTTCTTTGGTTTTTTGGTATTTTCGCACTTTTCTGATATGCGTAAGCGGTTGTTTTACCAACACATTCAGTAAAATTAGAAGGCTGAATCCATTTGGGTGAAAATATATAGATTTTATATTTAAACAACATTTTTATGTAAATCATATTTTGAGAAATAATAACTTTTTTTTCTTAATTTTTTAAATAAATAAATATATATTTATAGCTAGGTTTTTTTACAAAATAGAAAATTTTAGTTACATGGCATAATTGGTTATACAACATTTGGCAGCATACTACAATGCCACGTGCCATTACAATCTACACAATCAAAATTCCACCCATTTTCAGGCTATTAATTTATATTCGATAAAAAATACATTAAATGCTGAATATAATAGAAAATTTTATTTGAATATTCCAAATAAAGTAAGAAATAAGCAAACATAAAAAATACAGTACAGTGTGAACAGCCAATTTCCACTGATTTTTCATACTAAAAAATTGCAATTTTATATTACATTAAGAAAATACATCTTAATGCTGAATATAATGGCAATTTTTATCTCAGTATTCAAAATAAGGTAAAAAATAAGCTAACATTAAAAATGTACAGTTTGAACAGATACTTTCCACTGATATACAATATATAGATTTATACTAAGAATAAATCAAAATAAATTATTTTAAATATTATAGATATTGGTAATTAATAATAGCATCTAAATATTATTTTGATTATATTAATAATGATGATATGTCAAAAATTAGCTTGTCACATTTTTAAACCTCCACATAGGATTATTTCCTTAAATATTGTGTACCTTGTAATATAATATAAAAATATGATATGGTATATACTAAAAATAAAATAAAATAAATTGTTGTTAAATATTATAAATACTAGTAATTAATAATAATATCTACACATTATTTTAATATTAATAGCGGTGATGTGGCAAACAATTAGGGCATCCACTAACATAGTTTTAGATCCCTCGATAAAATTACTTCCTTAAATATTGTGTACATCGTAATATATAATATTAATTTTTTATCTCGTGTGAGTCATGAGTTGTTTTTGTGTTTTATAAATTTACTATTTAAATAATAATATATTGACTAAAATTATTGATGAAACAATATTTGAAAGAAATAAACAATTTAAATATATATTAAGTTTTCCTTTTTAGTTGTTGTATGGGTTGGGGATGAGCTATGAGTAATTTTAAACATTGTGTTAAAAAGAATAGACATGACTAGAACCTATAATAAGATTCTTCAATATCATTATAAGGAAGGAATTTAAAGATAAATTTGTTATAATATGTATATATAATTAATGATTTGAAATATTAAAAATATATATTATAGGTAAGTTAAGAAATAAATTTTAAAATAAATGTTATTTTTAATTTTAGGAACAAAGTTTTAAATAATATTAAATTTTAGAAATAAAGTTTAAATTTTTTGTTTTTAAATTTTAGAAATAAAGTTTTAAATAATTTATTTTTGAATAAAATAAAGTTTGAAATAATGTAAAAGTATAAATTTGATTTATGAAAAAATTAAATAAATAGCTCACTAATTTTTGTTTGTGGTATGGATAATGTTGTAGATAGAAGTGAAATATTTAAAAATTATTATTGTTAAATTACATAAATATTTTTAAAAAGATTTTAAAATCAAATTTAAAGGAAAAATAATTTGACTATTATTAAATCTATTTTCTATTAAACATAATTTAATGCAATATGGTAAATAAGATATATGAACTTACATTTTTTTTAGTATAAAAGACTGATATTTATTGAAGCACACGGTTTAAGGTGGAGCAAAACAGAAGTCACAACAAAAGCAAATTAAAAAGACAGAAACAACAGCAAACCAAACGGCCAAACAATGAAACCGCACAGAAGAAAAAACAAAACCTAAAATGCAAAGGAGAAAACCACCATAAGCCAATACCAAAAAACGATTCACAATCAAAATACCAACCGAATATATTTCTTCACCTTGTGTAGCAAAAACGTTTCTAAGATGAGCACAAATGAAGAAAGGCCAAAAGCATTGAGTCCAACTATGGAGGTTCAAAGAACCTGCTCCATCTTTAAAGCAAATCTAGAAAGACTCTTGGTGATTTTGGTTCCAAGCCATCCAATCATTTTCCACCACCGTCCTTATTGATTCTGGAACCCTATCAACCAAAATACCAGAGATTTGTCTTCTTCCTTCCAAAGTCAAAGTATGAGCCGCTCCATTGACCAGTCGGGGGAACAAAAAGGTAAGATACATCTTCAAAAACAAAAAATTCAGTGTACAAATATGATGTATAATTGGTCTAAGAATTGATCTGTTTCCCCTTTTGTCTTGAGCTTTTTGATAATCGACGGGGAATCCCCTTCCACGAGCAAACACCGGAAACCCATTTCTACTGCAAAGAGAATAGCCCTTTCACAAGCCCTTGCTTCAGCCACAAAAACATCGACAACATCTTCAAAAAGATAAGTTTTTGCTCCTACAACTTCTTTTTCAAAATCCCTAGCTAGTACTATTATTGTAGAAGTCCTAAAATCGCTTTGGAAAGTTATCATTTAATAATTATGATTATAAAATAAATTTAATAATAGTGAAATTAGTTATCTTTATGATAATTAAATAATATTTATTTGGTGATAAATAATATTTATTAACCGAGCTATGGTTGTATTTATTATAAACATAAATTGTAATTTTTTTTTCACATCTATTAATAATATATAAATAATCCATGTGATATAAATTATTATACCAAAATTTTTAAAATTCTTTTAATAATTTCTCATTATATCTTGATATTAAATAAAATTATTAAAATTTCAATCTTCGTGTGAATTTGTTTTGCTGATTCAAACTAATAAAGGCATAAAATTATTGAATGTTGATATCACATTTTTATCAAACTACACTTTTGCTTATAACCGCTGGTTGTAAAATCTTGACCCTAATCTTCTATTTATTGCATATATCATATTATTTGTAACTACAAATTATATGTTTTATTACATGAATATGTAATTTTCACAGTCTGAGTTACTAATATGAATAAAAATCAAAGTTGAAAGGTGAATAAAAATCGATTATATGGGTAACAAAAAAAATTCCTATGTCTCTCCTGTTTTTTTTTTAAATATGCATATAAAAAATTTAAATTATTGCACCATCAAGTGTTGGGTGTAGTGGTAAGGCACACTTTAACACTTATATCCCGTTTCTGTTGCCGAAATAGGATGTAAGATGTTATCAGTCAAGTTGGAACGGTTAATAACGATTTACATTTTTTTAATCAATTCAATTCCATAATCACAAGTAATATTCAATTTGAAAGAGGTCATTTAGTTTCAGGCCTTAAAACGAGCTTTCGAAGCTCCAAAAATAAGTTACGAACATTCAGGGACCAATTCAGAACAAATAAGAACATTTAAAAAGAAATTAAAAATTTTCAAGTCAGGGGTCACATAGCCGTGTGGCAGAGCCCGCCCGTGTGGCTCCAAACATGACTGTGTGACTATCTTACACGCCCGTGTACGACCTCACACGCCCGTGTGCATGGATCGTGTAACTCTTTGATTTGGAACACACGATCGTGTCATAGGCCGTGTGTCTGCTTGTATGAAAACGACACCTATACTGTCTTTAAACACACTCTGGGCACACGCCCGTGTGCATCACACAGTCGTGTGACAGCCTGTGTCCCAGGCCATGTGAGCCCAAAAATGTCCTACTTCAAGCTCAAGTTTCACCCAATTGCATAAGTACCTAAATCAATACATAACATGTGATCACAAGGCTTCAAACACATACAAGAACATCAAAACATGGTAATTCAATCCATTTAAAACCTAACCAATGGGTTAATAATGACACATCATCTCAATTACCCAACAGTTCATTACTTTAGTTTCATCATACAAGTTTCAACATACTCATATTTAACTTACCTTCTATTCACTACATCGTACCTAATTCAAGTCACACTTACACCTTCATGATTGTTCACTTATACTATAACAAGGAATTAAACATACATACCATATTTGAACTACTGCAACATCAAAATGCACTATCAAACACAATGTATGTACTTATGTACTTATGAACATTACAGAACATAACCAAATTTCCTATTACATGCCATATAAGCCAAGATAGATTCAAGGGTTACCAATAATTAGCTGGATAGTATGATTTCATCGTGCTAATCCGATCTCCCAATCCACAAAATGTATCTACAATTAAACAAGACAAACACAAGAGTAAGCTTTTCTAAAGCTTAGTAAGTTTGCCGATTGAACGGTAAAACTTACTATATTATGCATATTAATTCAATTAATAAAATTTATAAACAATATTTCCAACAATAAAGTCCTTAACAGGGTTCCTGGCAATAAGGTTCTTAACAGAGTCCTTGTCAATCACAGTTTAAAACCAGTGAGTAATGCTCAAATCAATAGTACCAATCAATTTCCATATTTCAATAACATTAATTAATCATTAGAGATAATGCCCGGTGAACGATAAATAGATACGAGTACACGGTTAACCATCCAACACACTAGATGCTCATAAGAGCCAGTACCATCCAGCACAACAAATGCTCATACGAGCCAGACCAACCGGTAACACACCTCGGCACTAAGTGCCTAGCCCGCATGCTACCATCCTCCCCCATAACACACCAAAAAATACTATAATATAACACGATAGTTTGCAACAAATGCAGGACCTTGGTATATTCAGTGAACAGAGGATATATAGAAATGATCGTCACATCTCATATCAATCCTGTACCGCACGCAAAATAACCTATTGGCATATCAATCGTACTCTATCCTACGTTCATCGGCTTAGGAGATATCAACAGTAACGAATGTTATATCAATCCAATACTTCAATTCTCAATTTCATGGAGTCAATACATCATCTAACAATCAACAATATAGTTCATACAATAAACATTTAAGAAAATTGTAATAACCCGAAATTCACGGGCACCGGAAAAGTGAGTTATAAGGCCTCCGTCTTAGTGAAATAAGTTCGAAAATAATTATTAAAAATATTTATGAGCCTAGTGGTGTGTCTAATTAGGATCTAATTAGGTGAATTTAGCTTAATTTAGAGTAAGTAATAAAAGGATTAAATTGAATAAACGGTAAAAGTTTAATTATAAAGCAATAGAAAATAAAAAGGATTAAAATGACAATTAAGCCATTGACTACAAATGAGGCGGCATATTGGTGAAATAAAATCAAAGATTTTTTTTAGGTTTTATATATTATAATGATTATTATTATGGTTTTATATTAAATTATTATAATTATTAATTAACATTATGGTTTTATATTAGATTATTATTATTAGCATTATTATTAAATAAATTAAATAGAAGACAATTGTATGGTAATAAAATATACATGTGGAAGAATTGTATTGGTACAATTGTAATTTAAATATTTAATTACTTATAATTTAAGTATAAAGATATTTTATAATTATTAATTGTATTAATTAAATCATGAGATTTTTATTTGATAAGAAAATTAGATAATGACATTTGTAATAATATAAATATGTACACTTGTTATATAATTATTAATTTACTTAATATTAAAGTAAAAGATATTTTAATATATGATATTAATATTATATTATGTTAATAAAATAATAAAGCATAAAAAGAATTAAGGAAACAAAGAAACAAAACAAAAGAAACAGAAACAAAGCAGGGAACAAAACGAAAACAGGGGAAGAAAAAGGGAAAGAAAATAAAAAAGGAAATTGAGATTTTAAAGCTTCAAGTTTAATTGGTAAGCTTAATTAAGTCCTTTTCTCTTAATTTTGATATTTTAGAAGCTTTAAAACAAGTTTTGATGAAATTAAGTTGATAATTCAAGAAACATTTAGGTGAATGTTGGAGGATAACTCGACGATGTTTTCGATGTGGGGCCACAGATCATTTCATTCGAGATTGTCCGAAAGGTGAAAGTGCCACACCTGCAACATCTCAAAGATCAATACCTACTGTTCGTGGCAGAGGATCTAGTAGGGGTGGTTCGGGTTCTGTGTCTAGAGGTGGAGGTGTCAGAAGAAACAGCGATATAGTTACACAACAGTCAGAGGCCAGAGCGCCGGCTAGAGTGTACATAGTCCGGACCCGTGAGGAAGGCGATGCACATGATGTTGTTACAGGTATATTTCTATTGTATTCTGAGCCTATTTATGCTTCAATTGATCCGGGTTCGTCACATTCATATATAAATTCAAAACTAGTCGAATCGGGGAAATTAGAATCTGAAATGTCTAAAGTTTCTATAGAAGTGTCTAGCCCTTTAGGACAAACGGTGTTAGTAGATAGAGTATGTCGGAGGTCCCCGCTAATAATACATGATAAAATGTTTCTTGTGGACTTGTTGATCATGCCTTTTGGTGATTTTGATATCATTTTGGGTATGGACTGGCTATATGAACATGGGGTAGTTTTAGATTGCTATAAAAAGAGGTTTAGTATTCAGACAGAAAATGGGAATAGAATTGAAGTGAATGCCATCCGTACCAGTGGTTCGACACGCATTATTTCAGCGATGAAGGCTAATAAATTACTGCAGCAGGGTTGTTCAGCATACTTGGCATATGTTATTAATTCTGATTCAGTTGGGAGTCAGTGCAGTCAGATTAGGACTGTATGCGAGTTTTCAGATGTATTCCCAGAAGAATTACCGGGCTTACCACCTGACAGAGAGGTTGAATTTGCTATTGAGGTGTATCCAGGTACAACACGAATTTCTATACCTCTGTATCGAATGTCGCCCACTGAATTGAAAGAGTTGAAGGTGCAGTTACAATATTTACTAGATCGTGGATTTATTAGACCAAGCATTTCACCCTGGGGAGCTCCAGTGTTGTTTGTTAAAAAGAAAGATGGTTCTATGCGGTTATTCATTAATTATCGATAGTTGAATAAAGTGACGATCAAGAACCGGTATCCGTTGCCTCGTATAGATGATTTATTTGATCAGCTTAATGGAGCTTCAGTATTTTCAAAAATTGATTTGAGATCCGGGTATTATCAGCTGAAGGTAGAGGAAAGTGATGTGTCTAAAACTGCCTTCCGTACTCGTTATAGCCATTATGAATTTTTGGTAATGCCATTTAGATTGACCAATGCCCCAGCTGCTTTTGATGGATTTAATGAACCGCATTTTCCAGTCTTACTTAGATCAATTTGTGGTGGTTTTCATTGATGATATATTGGTATATTCGAAGACAGAGGCAGAACATGATCAGCATCTTCGAATAGTTCTACAAATTTTACGAGAGAAACAACTATATAGAAAGCTCAGTAAATACGAGTTCTGGTTATCAGAAGTGGTATTTCTGGGACATGTAGTATCTGCAGATGGAATTCGAGTTGATCCGAAAAAGATCAAAGCAATTGTTCAGTGGAAGGCGCCAAAGAATTTATCGGAGGTACGCAGTTTTCTCGGTTTAGCTGGGTACTACAGGAGGTTTGTAAATGGATTCTCGAAGATAGCACTACCAATGACTAAACTACTGCAGAAGAAGGTTCATTTTATTTGGGATGATCAGTGTCAGAAAATTTTTGAAACATTGAAACGAATGTTAACCGAGGCACCAGTTTTGATATTGCCAGAATCGGGTAAATATTTTGTAGTGTATAGTGATGCTTCTTTGAGTGGTTTAGGTTGTGTATTGATGCAGGATGGGAAGATAATATCCTATGCATCTCGTCAATTGAAACCACTAGAAAGGAATTATCCTACTCATGATCTTGAGTTAGCAGTCGTGATTTTTGCATTGAAGATTTGGAGACATTATCTTTATGGTGAAAGATGCTACATCTATACTGATCATAAGAGTTTGAAGTATCTTCTTTCTCAGAAGGAATTGAATTTGAGACAAAGGCGTTGGATCGAGCTTCTGAAAAATTATGATTGTGTTATAGACTATCATCCGGGAAGAGCTAATGTTGTAGCTGATGCATTAAGCAGTAAAGCTGTAATTGAATTAAGAGCAATGTTTGCACGGCTGTAAATTATTCGTAAGTTGTCTGATATGTCTGGTAATGCCTCATAACCTCATTCCGGCGACGGTTTGGGGTTAGGGGATGTTACAAAAATAAATTAAGATTAAATTGAACGAACTTACAAGACTGGTTTGCAGTAAGGGCCCAAAATAACTCAATCAATAATCGACGTTGTGTCAATTCATTATTTTTATTTTCAATTACACACATCAATATAATACATTATAGAAGGCAAGACTAAATCCGCCAGATGAATTTCTAATTGATCTACTTTGATTGGAGCGGATTATAAATAAAAAAAATTGAATGCAAGGTGAAGTTAATGGATTTTTTTATAGTGAATACACAGCAATTATGGTAAATGCTTACCCCATTTCGACCATCAACTATATAAAATTATCATTTTACCAGAGGTAGATACCGGGGAGGATGGCAGTGGCCCTGGCCCCCCCTAAAATGGAAAATTTATATTTAGACCCTTAAATTTTTTTTAAAATTTTAAATTAGTAAAAGTAAAATTGTACTTCCCCCTAAAATTATAAATATTCGATTTAATCCTTTAAAAAATATAAAGATATAGGCTATAAAAAATTAAATTTTCATTCGGCCCCCCCTAAAAATTTGTTCTGGCTTCGCCCCTGCATTTTACCTTTGTCTATATAACTATTACAATAGTAAAATTAAAATAATGTATTATAGAAAAATACATATGTTTTATATTTATTTTTTAAAGAATTATGTTAAATTTTTTATTTGATTTAAAAAAATATTGAAAATATTAGACTAGGTTGGAGTAGAGTGGAGTGAGGTGGGAGATGGATACATCCACTATATCCACAAAAGGTGGTAATAATTTTTAAAATTATACATCCATAGTGGAGCGGGATGGGTGGTAGAGCAAAGTATGCCAATTAGAGGTGATCATGGGTCGAGTCGGGCCTTAACAAAATCTTAGGCCCATTTTCTATAAATTTTAAAAAATATAATACATCAAATACAGTAAAAACATTAAAATAAATGTTTCCCAACAAGTTAAAAATAAATTTTAAAAAATATTTATACTTAAATAACATTAAAATAAGTATAACTTAACAAGCAAAAGAACAACAAAACACAGAAGGAAAACAGTAAAAACAACAACAAAACACAACAAAATTTTTTTTTTTGCAAATTCAAACCGAGTTGGGCTGGGGTCAGGCAAAAAAAAAAACTTACCCAAGGCCTACCTGTTTAGAAAATGAGCTTCATTTTTTCCCAAACTCATTTTTCAGGCTTATATTTTTGTCAAAACCCTCCCTCTTTTTGGATGAGCCTTTAGTTGGGCCATCAGATATAATCTCACTCATGGAGTAGTGATAGATTTGACAACATCTGTTCCACTATCATCCCTAAAATGGAGTGGACAATTATTTTTAAAAATATAGTAAATTTTTTAGAAGCTAGATTTTTTCTTAAAAATTATTTAAGCTTTTCAATGATATTATGTAAAAGAAAAAAATATTATAATGATAATATTTGTTAATTTAAAAATGTGTATTATCTTTTTTTATTTGAATTGATGTTTAATTAATTCAATGGTACAAACTAAATAAAAGGTTTTAGATATAAAAATTTTAAAATATTATATAAAAAATATTAAAAGACATGAAAGCTTTTATAATAATATTTTTATTTAAATATTTCATTTTTTTCTTAACGGATGAGTTGATATTTAATATTCAATTAATTTGAGATACTAACTCAATCACAAGTATTATATAAATTACAGTAACCTGGTACATATGATCACAAATTTGACATATAAAACGTGCAAATTACTAAAAGTTAAATAACAATTAATTTTCATTACTTTGTTCGAGTTTTTGTATGATAAATAATTTTCTTTTGATACAATGATAATTCGAATTTAAACTATTTCTGAAATAGATCAATACTCAATCAATAGGTCACAACTTGATTACAACAAACTTATCTTCTTCCATTAACATTTTAGCCTCCAAAAGAATTTGATATAGATTTCCAAAGTAATCTTTCACAATTAGTTTATAATAATTCATATTATAGTACTAAATTTTGGCAAATTGCATACATGGTACAATTAATATAGTTTCGTAATATCAGTAAGTGATTGAAAAGAATAAAAAATAGATTTTTTTAAGTATTTGAATTAAAATTTAATTTTAAAATTATTATTATTATTAAAAAAATTATTTAAATACCATCTCTACCCTGAACAAAATTAATTTCAAACCATAAAATCACAAATGATAACCTATTTAGTTGCGTGCTTATTTTTCAAGGCCGTTCTTCGTGCCTTTAAAACGCCATGCAAATGAGAAAAGTTAGACGGGACACGTTTACGCGCAAAGTTTAACCTATCCTATGAAAGAGTAGACGAACAAGAGTTGACTGAGTCGACAAATGAATGCGGTCCGGTTGAGGCGTTCAATTTCAACTAAACCCTTTATTGACCGCCTTCTCTTCTTATTTTATTTTCTTGTAAATTACATCGATTAATTGCTGCTCCTCATTTCATTTTCTATGCTCTGAGTGTCACAGGAGAGTCCTCTTTAGCTTATGTCAAATTCTCAAGGTATTATATATTTTAATATATTAACATTTTACGTCATATAAATATTATTATATGTTCATTTTCAATTTATTTTGATGTGTCATGTTGTATTTCTATCTTGCAATTATATTATATTCAAATTTATATTTTTATAGAAATATTTAAAGTTGGATCCACATATAAATTTATTTTTTTAAATAATTTTATTATAAATTTTGATCATATCTATTGTTCTAACATAATACTTAAAATTACCTATAATCATTTCTCAACTCATAAATAAGAGAATAATACGTTTCAAGCACATTTCAACCTACATCTCCTACATTAATAATAATACTCATATCAATTGATCTAAGACTCAATCTATCAAACACCGCTTCTAAATTTGAACTTGCGGTTTAAATACTTTTGAATTTTACGTTTTAAATGGTAAATTATCAAAATATCTTTATTTCTATTAATTATTTGAAATGTATTGAATTTATATTTTACATATCATTATATTAAATTATTTACATATTATTTATTATCATATTTAAATTTTTTTAAAATATATGTGTTAATAACTTTACAAATAATTTATTAATTATTAAAAAGCATTTAAAAGTATATGAATATTAATTATATTTAAATATTATTTAAATTAAATTATTTTTATTTTCCAATATTATGTCTTCATCAAATTTCTCTTGATTGTAATATTGTAAATTTTATTTTTGGGATAAAGTCAAAAAATATTTGTGAATTTTGGTCTAATAAGTAATATTATGTATAAACTTTAATTTTGTGCAACTTTATACAAGAAATATTGATTTGATTCCATTTCACAATCAACAAACATCATTGTCAATATACCATCAATTTTTTTTTTGTACAAGTGATGATTTAAGCCTAGGCTATTTACGAGGAAGTTAAACACCTTGTCCATAAGCTGCAACATAGTGTTTAATATACCGCTATTTTACATCTACATATTCCATACACAAATTATCATACTTATCTAACATAAAAATACATTAATGTCTTTATTTCTTTAAATGTATACAATTAAATTAAAATCAAAATTTCATGTATAAATTTGAACCACCGTCAAAGCTTTAAGTGTATAATTGTACTAAATTAAAGTTCATTATCAAATTATACATTAGCCTAAAGTTCATGGATAATTTTGACAATTATCTCTTTTTATTTTTGCAATTTCATTTTGGCATGTAATCTATAGGTTAATATTTGATGTGTTAATAGTGTCATCTATACTATATATAAAACACTTGACTGAGTTGGTATCACAAGCCAGTCAAACATCAACTCAGTTGAGTAATAACAAAAATACACTTACTTTACATTGTAAATTAAACCATTTTAACGGTAATGTTGTCAATTTATATCTTTTATAAATGTTGGAGCCTAAAAAGTTTTTAGAGGGTCAAAATTAAATTATATATTTTTACGATAGTAAAAATTTAATTTTATCATTTTAATAATTCATATCTTTATAAATTTTAAAGAATTAAATTAAATTTTTATCGAATTAAATTAAATTTTTATCATTTTTTAAAAAATTAAAATATAATTTTAGCATTACAGAGAATATGATCTCTCGCTACTAGGCTCCCCACCAGATAAAACAAACTAGGCTTGAGTGTCATTAAAAAATTAAAAATAGGATGACCCGAAGACTTGGCTGACGTAGGTTGTAGCCTTTAACTAACCCACCCACCCAAAGTAAACTCGGTCGAGGCCGCCCAAGTTAATATTTGCGGTATCTATAATTGTTTGATTGGGTGTAATAGGTCATGCGGTTCATAAAAAAACAAATATTTGGTTCAAGTGCATAACTCATTACAGGACAGGCCGTGTAAATCTATTGATGTTGAATACAAGTCATTGATCCATCTCAATTGCTATTCCATGTAATAATGAATAGAAAAAAAAAATCCCCTCAATGCAAAGCTGATTTGAAGAAATCTACTTTTCAAAAAGCAAAGCCGTAACGATGTTTTCCGTTTTACTATAGAACTTTGTCCCGGGCTATGTCTTACTCTCTGTTCGAATTACATTTTATTTGACTTGGTATTCTTGCTTTTGTAAAACTACCTTTGAACTATTGTGAATCATGTGATGCATGAATGCATAATTATATATATAAATTAGACTAAAGGGGTATATAATTACTTGAAATTTGGTTAAAAAATGAATTAAATTTTTTCGAGAAAAACACGATTAATTAAGCTCTTTGAATTCTCAAATTATATCAATTAAGTTTTTTTTATCAGTCTTTTTCTGTGTTTGACACTTACAGTGTTGACAAGGTCGTTAACAATGCTGATGTGGCACTCTATGTTAATGACTTTGTTGATGTGGCATTGTCGCGTGTATGTTATGTCAGTAAAGTTAATAAGCGTTAACTTTTTCATTTATTTGATGATAATTTGATAAATAATATAAGTTTAAGAGTTAAAAAAACAAAAAAAAATAAAAGTTAAAATATTTTTTTATCAAATAAAAAGACAAAAAAACTCATTTTAACTTACACCACCAAAAAAGAAAACAAGGAAGAAGAAAAGGTGAAAGCAATATTAATGAAACAAAAAGTGAAGCCATAAAAACCACAAATTTAGTGACGATGGACCCCATGTTAGATGATAGCCAAGGGTAAGGTTAAGCTAACGATGCATTAACATAAAAAAATAATATAAGTGATCCTGCAACTACGTGATCTTATCTTTGCAAAGAATCAAATAACTAATTGACTAAGAACTAATATGGAGAGTTGGATGGGTAAAAAGTGTCACGAGATGGATCTGGAAGAAGAAAATAACAGAGAAAGGAGAAGAGAAGAGATAGAATTCGAGAGAGAAAATGAAGAAGAAGTTATTGAAAATTTGGTTTTCAAATTTCATAATGATTTTTTTGTCTATCTATTGGTACTTAAGGAAACCAAAAAATGGACTTGGACAACTGGCACTAACACACGCTCAAATCACATCGTTTCATTAAACGGTGGTTCCATCAAAACGAATCATTTAAACGGGTGCTAATTCCCTTAACTAAAATGTACCATACAACCACAACAAAAATAGGAGATAATACGCAACATTTACAAACAAAAGAAATAACAACAACAGTAACAAAAATATCAATATATAGAAGTGTCGTTAAATCAAAACCCTTTGTTCATAACTCAACTTATAATAATAAGAGGAAACAACAAGGTTTTGGATTGAGTTTAAAAGTAGTAATTAATAAAATATTTTATATTTGATGATAAATACATTTTCAAACGAGATTTAAAACGATTAATTTTATTTTTAATGACGCCGCGTCATCCGATTTATTAATAATATTAATTCATAAATAAAAGATTAATATAGATATGAATACGTTTTACCATCTTATTACCATCAAATTGATGAATTTTACTTCTTTCGTTTGTTTTTAAGTTGAACACTGATATTTCGAAATAGATGAGGGTGGTTAAACTTAGAAAGGCCTTTATAGCCCAAAAAAGATGCCTGCCAACATGGGTCTCCAATCCATGAAGTGGTAGCTCTAGAAATTTAGAACGCGTTGAGCCGAAAGTGTTCAAACACCTAATCGAATTGAATTCGATTTTTATTTTTATTTTTTTAATTATTAATTAAATTATTTTTTTTAAAAATTAATCGAATCGAAATATTTTAATTAATTCGGTTAATTAAACGAATTAATCAAAATTGATATGTTTCTTTTTTGTTAAAACAAATATAAAACATATAAAAAATTAATAATGTTTATTTGACTGAATTAATCGAATTAAAACTACATATAATTTGTATTGTTAATTATTAAGTTCTGTTAATTCGGTTAATTATATGATTTCGAACTGAATTAATTGATAATCAAATTTTAAAAAAATCATTAACCAACCTCCTATCGAATTAAATCGATTAATTAACCGACTAACCGAATTAGATTGATTAAATCGATATTGAAGGCGGTAACCAATATCCCAAACCTAATCCTTCCCATTTTTAGGTACATCACATGGGCTAAACCCCTACAGTATCCGGTCCAATACTCGGATTTTTTGTTCCTCAGTTTCAAATTAAACAGGTACAATACAAAATAGGATCAAAGGTATTAGGCAAAAGATCTAGAAATTAGCTATTGAAAGCTGTTTTTTAAACAAATGATTTTATCCGCACATTGATTTCCTTCCTCATAAATGAAATTAGATATGAGTAGAATTTGTTTAGGCTCGAAGGTTTATTTGAAAAGTGAAAAGGTTTGGATAAAAATATAGGTTCGAAAAGTAGGTTTGGACAAAAAAAATTGTTTTCTAAACGGGTCTAAGTCTGAGGTAGGATTTTTTTCGGGCCCTACCAAAATTAGTTTCAACTTTCTTTTTTTGCTGCCATTTCGCTCTTATATTGCTGTTGTTATTGTTTGAATATTGTACAACTCTTGTTTTTATTGTTAATTTTGTTGCTATTTAGAGGAATTTACTTGTTAAATTGTAACTATTTTAGTGTTATTTAAATATAAAGAGTTTTTTTAAAAAGTATTTTTAATTTGGTGAAAAATATTTATTTTAACATTTTTAGTACATATGATATATTATATTTTTTAAATTTATTTTTTATAAAAATAATTAAAAAAATAAATACAAACAGATAAGATCAGATCAAATTCAAAATTAACATTGTTAGTGTGGACGAATTAATTTTTTAAACAGATTTAAAATTTTGCATGAAGGGCAACCTACCATCATTACAATAGGTTAGTAGTAATCAATGACGTTACATTCTACTTCTTTATTTCATAATTCAAACCTGTTCTCTTTTTTTACATTAAAATCATAAATTCTTTCATAGTTAATTAAATAGAAAGAATCAATGATTGATGGATTTGGGTTTGAATAAGATTCTTGTATGATATTACCATTTATAGTTGCTTAACTCCACACCATTCTAAATATAAATATTAAAGTTTTCTCAAATATGTTTTTATTTTTTAGTTTTTTTAAAATATATTATTTTTATTTAATATTTAATAAAAATATCTATTTCTTTTACTTTCATTATATATTCTGTTAAAATTTTACTATATTTTTAATATTTACATTATAACATAATAATATATTTAATTTTATATATTATTTAAATTACATAATATATAAATAAAAAATATTATAAACTTAAAAACTAATTAAATAGAGGTTCAAGCTTTGATTAATAAAACATGTGACAAAGTTAATATTTTTATCTATTTTTTTTTATCTTGTTATGGTATTCATTTCTACCCGATTCTCAAACCGATTCGGTTCCCATACCAACCTATAATTCGGTCAACATGTCCAACTTACTAATATATAGTTCATTACTGTAACACTCCTAATCCGTATCCGTTGCCGAAACAGGATTACAGAGCATTACCAGAATTTTCAGAACAAAGAAACAGATATTTCATATCATATTGCATTTATATCAGAAACCAGTGGTAATCAAGCATAATGTCCCTTATGTGAGCCATCGAGGTTCAAAGTACACATTAGAAATAGGTCGGGACTAAATTGGGTACTCAAAGAATTTTTCGAAAAACATTAAAATTTTTTCAAAGGTGCAGGGGACACACGCCCGTGTGGCCAGGCCCTGTGGGCATTCGAAATAGGGACACACAGCAGTGTCCCAGCCCGTGTCCAAACTTATGAGCTCTCTCACTTAGGTCACACGGCCAATCCACACACCAGTGTGCTAGGCCGTGTAAGCATTCTGTTTTGTGCAAATTTAAGATACAGAGGACACTCGGCTGTGTCACCTGGCCGTGTGTGACACACAGTTGAGACACATGCCTGTATCTCTACCCGTGTGGACAAAAATAGGCCATTTCCAAGCCACATTTGTCACCCTATTTATCATCAACCTAACACAACACTTTAGGACAATATCAAGCCATAACAAGGCATTCAAATCAAGCTAAAAACAAGTTTTATACATAACATATCACCACATATATCCAAGTATTCAAACTTACCAAATTGACCTAATACACATATGTGCATATTTTTACCAAATGTATATACTATCTCATACCAATTATCAATATGCTTATAAATTATCCCTCATTCAACCACATCAAGCACACATCAAACATGATAAGGCCACAAGTATATAGACATCAAAATATACCAAATACAAGCCATACAAATGGCTAATCTCAATAAAATGTTTACATGCCAACATTGGCCAAATTAGCCTATATGCCATTATAACCAAAATTAATTTACTATTTATACCAAAATGGGCCGCTGGATTGTGTGAATCTGCTCCGACCAGCTTCCAACCAAAATGAGCTTCCGATTTACTATAAAACATGGGAAATAAAACAGAATAAGCATTTAAGCTTAGTAAGTTCGTATAACATGGAAATTAATTTACCATTCAATTGCATTTAAGGTAAGCATACAAAACTTATCCAAATTATTTTGGCCAAAAGCCTAAACACATATCATCAACATGTTAGCCATGTAACACTTTCAATAACCAATAAACATTTATGCACATAATCACTAGGCAAGTTTCACATACATGTATCATCCCTCTCTTGTTTCAATATATCATGTAATATCATTTCCATATACTTTTAAGTATATATAGGTAATAGTTCGTTTCAAACTCATAATGTCTCATATCAGAACTTAGCCCGTTGAACTATTTAAAATATCGTTGGATACACGGGTAGTCTACACGAGGTGTACAAACCTGTAATCCGTCAATTCATATATAAGTATGCCCATACGAGCATGTAAATAGGAAGCTCTTTCGAGCCATGTAACGAGAAGCTCAATCGAGCTGTATATCGAGAACCTCATAAGAGCCATAAATCAGAAAGCTCATGTGATCCAATTATTGGGAAGCTCGTAAGAGCCGAATAACGTGATGCTCATAAGAGCTGTGGTGTGTTTGCAACACATGCAAGACCACAACCAATCCAGGAACCCTAATGACATGTCAATTGTATCCATCGAATTTCTAAGGTTCAAACGGGATTCTGTACTTGTCGGATATGTGATCAATAATATACATGACATTTTATACAAATCACACACACAAAAATATTCAATTCAAATCATACAAATATACAATTTAGTTATACGAACTTACCTTGACAAGTATACGTAGATTTGTAAGCTACTAATCCGATACTTTTTCTTTACCTTGATCCAATTCCATACTAGGTCTATCCAGATCTATACGAATGAATTTAGCTCAATTTAATAAAATTCATATTCAATTCAATCCAACACACATCTTTGGAAAAATTACTATTTTCCCCCTATACTATTTTCCCCTATACTTTTAATTAATTACGATTTTGTTCTTAGGCTTAGAAAATGAAATTCATATAATTTAATCATTATCTCAAGCCTAGCCGATTTTCATACATATCAATAGTAGCCCATATTTTTCACAAAATTTAGAATTTTCCATAATTTTTTTATCTTTTTAATTTAGTCCCTAAATCATAATTTCATCAAAATTCTCTTTACAAAAGTTGTTTATCTAACAACAACCTTTCATTTTCTACCATAAAACTTCAAAATTAAACTATACTCATCCATGGAAAAACCCTAATACTTTAATAATTTTTCAAATTAATCCCCAAAATAGCTAGATTAAGCATTACGATCTCGGAAACATAAAAATCATTAAAAACAGGACAAAAATACTCACCTAATTAAGCAAAATAAGCTTATCTATCTTCAAGCTTCCATGGTTAGGGTTTCTATATTTTATTTTAGGAAAGATGATGAAAATGATATTAATTTAATTATTTATTTCATTTATCATTATTATTTTATCATCTTTCCAAAATTAACCTTAATATTTCTTCAATTTCCAATGATGAATAATCATCCTTATTTACTAACTCCTCTAAATGGTCTATTTCCATATAAGGACATCAAATTTAAATTCCATAGCTATTTAATACCTCTAGCTACTAGATTTCAACTTTTATACTTTATGCAATTTGGTCCCTTTCATCAAATTAGACATGTAAACAATAAAATTTCTTAACAAAATTTTCATACGATATTTCTATAATACTATAGACCATAAAGTAATATTAAAATAAATTTTATTTCGACCTCGGATTTATGATCTCAAAACTACTGTTTCAATTTCACTAAAAACGGGCTGTTACAGTTACCATGCAATTCGCTTACAGGAGTTCACATCACCATGCAGGCGAACCTCTACTCAGGAAACACATGTTCACTTTATAGTAGGATACGTGTTGACCTACATGGGGACCTATCTAATCCTAGTACATCAAATCATGAAATTGTGCCATATAAATAGGAAATTGACTTCGTTGAAGAGGACATACACAAAAACACTCAACAGAACTCAACATTTTCTCTCATATATCTAGTATTGAAGTTAGGAGGAATATATCTCAACTTTATTTTGACAAATAACCAACTTTAGAAAATTGAAAAGGAAATTTGATAAAAATATTGATGGATATTTTTGTACGGTAAAGTAGAAAGAAAATTGAAAAGATGAAAAATTGATAGAGTAGAAAAATAGTATAATAGAAAATATAATTTTTCTTTCTAAATTAGCTTGGTAGGAAAGATGACAAATCAACTTTTTCTTCTTGATTTGAATTTTTTTTTAGGGAGAAAAGGCTGAAAATCAGGAGGAAAATTTTGATTTGTTAGGATAGGAATGACGTGGAATTATAGTTTCATACAAATTTTTTCATTTCAACTAATATACATCAATCTCTCTTTTTCTCTTCTCTTCTCGTTATAATTTAGAATGATTTGATTTTATGATTTAGGATAGCAAATGATAATTTCTTATTTTCTTTTTTCTCAATTTTATTTCTTATTATTACTAAGTGCACTTAAAATTTATTTATTTTCGTAATCTGTGTTTTTTTTTTTAATTTTTCCATCAGCCAAAACATATGTATCCTATTAATACCAATTAATTAAATAAGTATATATAATTTAAAACAAATAAGACTATTCAAACAAAAATAATAATATACAAAATTAAACACCTAAACTATTCATATTTGAAGGTAAGTAATGAATAGAATAATTAGAAACGTCATCCCTGGGAATTATTTAGTGTAAACCCCTCATAGATGTAGTTGTGGATGTATCATTATATCTCTTTATCTAAAATCTTGATCAAGATATCAACTACAAAGGTGAAGGGAAGAAGACAAAAATAATTGTATTTGAAATATAAAGCTAGTTTTTTTTTAGGCAAAATTGAAGGGGGAAAACAATAGAATATTCCAATGGCTTCTGATAGGTTAGTTATGTGGGTAGCTAAGTGCAGTTCCTCGGCAAACAAATGATGAATATCGATGCCTGCAAGCAAAGAAAAACGTATATCATGCATCCATGTATATTATTTGGAATGAAGCAGTAGAAAACAGAGAGGAAAGCAAGGGGAGAAAAGAGAAACGGAGCTCCCTTCACCCCAATACCTAAAAAATCAAGGTAATGACGTCTCCTAGTTCATGCAAACCCTTAGCTTGCGCATCCTCGGCCTGGCTTTCGATGTTTAATGCTGGCTAAAGTACGCATCCAGGGGCATCCATGAACTAGCAGCCGTATTTTACCATCCCTTCCTTTTAGGTTCGGAGTTCAGAGAGCCCCGTAATTGGTTCCCACTTTCCAACCCTTCAAACTCAAACCATATATGTTTTATGTTGTAGAGAACTTGTGAAGTTACATGGAAAATGGAATGTCCTTTTATAGGCCAAAACATGAGGATAAATAGAGGAAGGAGAGGAAATTTGGGTAGACGAGTTAGTGATTTAAGAGAATCAACGAAAAAGAATTTTTGTCTGCAAAATTGATTAAGCCAAGATTAGTGGTGATGAAAAAGCATATTTTTTTACCATGAGTAATCATTATTCGCTGAATAACATCTATTATTGTTCTCCATGATTAACAAATTAAAAGTGGGATATCTTTTAATTTCTTAACAATTGTTTAGGCCAACATATTTCTCAGTTTGTGCAGTGATGAAGTAGCTAATGAGGATTTGGTTTCTCTAATTGGGGCCGGGTACCTCCATTGTTGCTGCTTAAACTGTCGTTTTCATTAATACGAAGTGATTAAGATTTGAAAAAGATTCAAGCTTTAATGTGGGTCAATATTATATATTAGCTTGGCCTTCTCCAATGTTGTTCTCTTACATGCACTATTGATTAATTGAATGGCAGTTTAAACTTTTGAAACAACCAATATCCATTGCTCTATATGTTGAAAGAAGTAAAGATTATTCTTTAATAGCTGCTTGCTTTCCAGAGTGGTCCACTATATAAAAGCATACAAATATGTTTAAAATTCATAGCTTCCCCCCCCCCTTGCTTTTGTTTATTAGTGCCTATAAATTCAATGTTTAATGCCGTTTACGATTGCAACTTTTGGTCGGATTCTGAACTGCTTTTGCGTTGTTTAATGCCTAAAAGAAAGTATACTCTTATTCTCTCATGGTCAAAAGCAACAAATAAAGAACTATCAAATTTCAAAGTTCTGTTTTTTTTTTAAATTGATACTACTCACGATATATATCTTATACAGGCACAGATTATCAAATAAATTTTGAACTCTGTGTTAGAGGATTCTTTTGCTTCAGTGACAGGCATTATAAATTAAAAAATGGAGCACCTTAGAGGTTGTAGAGATGCCCGAGAGAAAGATTAGAGTAGAACTTTAAGAACTAGTGTTGTGGTAGGTATAGAGATAAAACTAAAAGCAATATGGGAATGAAGTCTATTAAGGGACCAGCATTCTACTTGATCAATGCTCTCGTGGGATAACATTTAATTTCTCATTACATGTCTAATTCCAAGATTACAGGCCCAAAAAAAGAAGGTTAGTGTACAATCTTTTTTATAAACTAGCACGACAGCCCTCGATCCTGAGTGTCTCAACCAACCACATCTAACACAAGCCTGGCTTCAGCTCTTTGCAGCTTTTGCACGAGATTGCTGCCCTTCTAGTCTTGCTTCTAGTAGTTTTGCTTTTAAGGTATTCTCCTTAAAGCCAGGAGGCAATTTCAGACAAGAATCCGACTTTTCGAAATCAGGAGATGTCAACTTCGATACCCACTGTCGAACTGGACTAGCTCGACCTTTGGATACACATTGGAATGATTCTTCCCTCAAGCTACACTCAGGATGAACTTTGTCACCTTCCGAGGATAAGGAATGATTTCTCATTAGCCTATCAAGCACATGACTCGAGCTCATTCCGTGGGATCCATTCCATTTGACTTTATTATCATGTACAGGCGCTCCGGTAGCCATTTGTTCATCAAACTGCCCTCGGAAACTATGGAATCTACTGCTCTTGATGGCATCTCGAGACCATGACTTTTTCCTAGATGAAATTCGGTTTCCTAATTCCTCACGATGACTTAACAAAGCATTGTCCCCGTGAAGTTTACAGCTCCCCTTGCTTTGGACTCTGTTGGCAGTTTTGTGCAGTTCATAACACTGTGAGTCGCTGCCACTGGAATATGCTTCATCAGCCGCACCTTGTGGGGCACTAACAGCTTCATTTAATGGAAAGGATTCTAAAGAATGTTGATGTGAGCAATTCCCTTTAAGATCACTTTTCCTTGACCCAGTGGAGCGTTTGGCTTCAAGAAAAGTTTCTATATCGAGGCTTAACTTGTCAACAATCGAATTCTTTTCTGCAAGATCAGTTCGACCTTCAGCAAGCTTCATTTGCATCCGCTCATCGAGCCATGCCTCTGAAATATGGAGAATTAGCCGCTCAGGGTTTTCCCCGTCAATGTGATCAATCTCGTACTTGTGCTTAAGGAACCGCAACTCCTGTTCGTATTCCCTTATTCCTCTAGCAAACTCATCGCACAAGTTCTCCAACAGAATTCGTGCTTTTCTCTCCCTCTCAAGTTCTTTGAAAGCATTAGCAAAAGAAGATCTTACCTCAGAGAGTTCTCGAGCTAGCTTTCGGTGCATACTTTCAGAGCGCTTCCTTAACCTCCTCTCATTTTCCAGCTCATCTCTCACTGGCTGAACAGCAGCTTTGATTCTATCTTGCTCTTTGTTCTTCCTAACAAGTTTATCCTCTGTGACTTGCTTCATGAAATTGTCCATCTCTTGCCTTTCTGTTTGCTTTTCTTGCAACAACTCTTTGATCCGACCCCGAGAATGATCTAGTTCCATTTTCAGGGCATTTACCAATGACATGTTTGATACATGCTGTTCTTCAAGAGCCCAGATTCGGTTGAGTACCTTGAGCAACTCCGTCGATGTCTTAAGGCTATAACCTGATCTTTCAGTCCTTCCCTGAAAACCCAAAGAACTCGATGGTGCGATTGCAGGGTTATAAGGTGCTATCTGCAAAGAACACAGTTATGAATGCATTAAGTAATAGAGTTGCAGTAAAATGGCTTTATATGCCAATCTGTTACATGAGGAAGCATAACCAAAACAAAGAACTGTAAGGTTGATTGTAAACATCAACTTAATATGATTTTTCATTTTCCGATCTCCATTAAAAAGGTTATCTCTTGATGGAAGATTTGGTCTAGTAGTTGCATCTTGATGTGGCACTATTAACACGGTAGAAGATTTTCACACCCCATGGGGGTCTATGGAGGTTTCATGTACTGGGAAACTCAAGGAATATTGTCTGTTTCTACTGAAAAGAAAAGGTAGTGTCCTTTACGACCGAGGTTAAGGAGATAGCTACTAAGAGACACTCGACATTGCAAATGGTTGTTTTGTTAGTTTGAATTCAAAAACTAATATCAGTTTACCGAAAGCAAAGAAACCAATCTACAGATTACTGTGGATAGATGTTAACCTCCAGTGAGCTTCCACAACTTGCAGGAGATACAGTCTGTGGACCGCGGCCATTTTGTTCAACTGATCGACGGTGTTGCATCAGTGATGCTGCAATGTGCCTCCTCGAGCTACTTGCACTTGCTGGCTGACATTAGATTCAGGGAAAACATTAATTATATATAGAATTAGACAAAGGTGGGCATCTATTTGATTAAACAAGAGATATTTGGGAAACACATACTGTATGGAATAAGATCAACAAGCCAAATTGTAGAGAAGACAAACCAATTTTTAGTTTGCAACTAAAAGGCAAATGAATCTCAAACATAAATACCAAACAATAAAACCAGTAAAAGAACCAGTCAAGCAGCAAAGAAAGCAATTTTCACTGACACAACATTAAACTGTTTAATGATGTTTAAAGCTACACTAGACAGACTTTAACTATTACACAACCTGATACATGAAGAGACAGCATTAATCAAAAGTTATGGCTTTTCAGTTCACACAGGCCATAGATGAGCAGCAATAGAAATGGTGATTAAAGCAACTTGAAGTGAAATTTAAAGAGGAAAAAGAAGAAAAAGCAGGCATGTTATACCCTTAGAGCATATGTGTGCGCCCCACAGAAGCAACAGGAAAACCAGACATGAGACAGCTAAGAATCTCAACCATTAGTGTCAACAAGAGGCAAAAATGTTCAGCATTCACAGCAAAGAACAAGCAGAGTAAAGCAAAAGAAGGGTTATGACAGACAGACAGCAACGAGAAACACAAGACAAGGGACAGCAAAGCAAGCAAACAATTAGAATCTAAAAAAGGCAAAATCTTTTTCTTTCTTTTAACAAAGAACATACATAAACAAATAAAAAATTGAACCCCACTTAAACGACCCAAAGAACCGCCAAAGCATTACACGAAAATTCAAACAAAAGCTCAAAAATTTAAAATTAAAAACATTTCCCTTTTTTTTTTCTTAATCTTTACAGTTACTTGAAAGAAATCAAGGGAGTACCTGAGGAAGGGGAGTGGCAGGAGGATCAATAGCAGTATCAGAAGCCTTGTCATGGTGTATGCGAAGCTTAGAAGCTCCTTTGCGCGTACTGGGAAGTGGGTAGTGAGGATGAAGTTCCCAAAGGTTGGCACATAGTTTTCTAGCTGAAACAAAAGGTCCAGTGGGAAGTTGAAGGAACTCAAGGTTAGTAGCATTTTGAGAAGGGAACTCGAGTCTCCAAATAGGTGAAGGAGTTGAGGGGCCAGCCCTTTTCCCTACCAGGATCCCGCCTTTCAACTTTTTCACCATGAAATCTTGATTTTCTCCTTCACCCTCCACACCTTTTTCTTTTCTTTCCATCACTGTGTGCGTTCTTCTCACTCTCTCTTTCTCTCTTTTCAAAATTTCAAACAATGGGTTCTTTCTTCACTCATTCTCCTCGGTTTGTCACTCTTTTTAGTAATGGGTTCTAGGGTCATGGTTCTTCTCTTCTTTGCTTTGTCTCTCCTCGCAGTTTTGGTCAGCCTCCCAAGACTCGAATTTTCATCGCTACTTGTGGTTGTGGTCATGTGCGGTTCTCCCTTGCTTTGTTTCTCTCTCTCTCTCTCTTTTCTATTATTTTCCCCTTAATTGAATTTGCCCCTAATTGAGGACTTTTTTATTTTTGGCGTGACCTTAATTGAGGACTGACACTTGTAACTATCATTCATTGCCTTTGGATTCCCTTAATTCTAGGACATTCACCCATCCATATCCATGGGCGTTTTCATAGCTTTTTATTCATCTATGTTATACACTAGCAAAGAGTGGATAATAAAATTAATGTAAATATTTTAGTTCATATTTAATTTTTGAAAATAATTTTTACCCTTTTTTTATGAAAAAAACGCTGCCAAAAGAAACCAATTATTGAACTCTTTTTGTGCTATATATAGATACGACACACTCGACAGAATAAAAGGAAACAGCATAACTTGACGTCTAAGTTTTACTTTTATACATTTAAAAGAAAAAAAAGGAAACGCCCACAGTTGAGTTAGAATGCCATTTTCAAAGTCAAAACATAAAAGAGTGATGGATTTTATCTGTCTCCTCTTTATTAATTCATTATTTAAACACACACAGAAAAGGAAATGGTGTAGATAAGAGAAATACACCGTCATTTAATTAAAATTTTCTATAAGCAAAATCTCGTGTTTTAACTAAACTTATTAGTTAGAGTGTTTTGTAATATAGATTCAAGTCTCGGTTGCTGCTACTTGTGTTATTCAACCAAAAAAAATTCTATAAATAAATAGCGAAAATAAGAAGAAACGTAACCATGCCATTTGAGTGAAATGAAGGTAAAATGTGCAGGTGCAATGCAATGATGGCCAGAATACTCGTAGGGAAGAATAAAAAGATGGTGAAAAGCCATGCGGCTCACGCACAGACAAAACACAAACATAGCATCATCTACCTAAAGCTATAAGCAAATATTATAGGCATAGATAGGGTCCAATAAACCCTGTGCTTCCTCTTCCTATACTCTGCTGCACACTCAACTGTACTAGATTCCTCTCCCAAACAAAGGGTTTTTTTATTATTAAAAAACAGCTTATCTGAAGCCAGAAACTTTGTTGTACGACCTATAATTGTCTTGCAAGCAATGCATATCTAATACCTGATCCTCCCAAATCCACCAAAATTTGTGGTCCCATATCTTCCTCTCTAACAAAAACTCTGTTTTTTTAACCTTGTACTCATTCATTTTTAATAAAGGGTTCTAATTGTAATAAAAAAATATTATAATGGTCGAGTTTCGACTGTCAAAATCTAATTTCATTAGTTAGGAGACTGAGAGTTTCTGATTTTGCCACCAACAAAAAATCATATGTCCAACCCTTAGTTTATTCATTGAAGCATATAAAGTACTGTTAGGCGAATATCGAAATAAACGTGACATTACAGAAAACCTGCAAATGCTTGAACCAAGATAAATGATGATTATGATCAGTCTAGTAAATTAAACAACGTCTTTATTTGTACTTGCTACTGCTAGCTCTGTGCATGTATTATATTCCAAATGGTTTAGAAACCTACATGCCAGAATTCGTTTTTTACCAGTCAATTAACAAATCGAAGACTATAGTTTAATTTGTGGAATTAGAAGACGACAGCACATGGATTGATATACCAGAGATGGACCACTTAAAAAAAAAAAGTTAGTTCTATCTTTTATCTTAATTGAATGTGGTCCTGATTATAAAGCTCATGCAGTTTTACATTATAATATAAGTTCACCACATTCCAGAATACAATTAATGTCATTCAAATATATATACACACCATTAATGCCCGACATGTAAATGATAAAACATCCCTCACCATACTAAGTTGATGCCATCATTTATCACATACATAGCCAACCACATATGATGCCATCACGAACCAATGAACGTTCATCTAGTGAGTTAGGGTTTTCTGTTTTCATAGAGTGCATGATTTTTTGTCGTTACATTTATCAGAAGCTAACCCTAATATGATGCCATAAGGCACCATTGTTTCTTTTGTCCTTTACATGCTTAGGGTTGAGCGCAAGACATGCTGAACAAATGTTCATTATTCCCTTGCATGATCTCCATTTGCAACCTAAAACGTGCACACTCAGTTAGGTACAGCAAAATTTACTAAGATTATGGTCCAAGAAACTTGACAGGAGCCCCTCAACTCAAGCTTGCATTTTTGTGTCAGAGGAACCCAATGCAACCCCACAACCACGATCTTTATGATAGAATGCTTGTGCTTTCGGCTGGAGCTGGACCATTAGCAGTGGGAGAAGGAAAATTTCGCGTCCATTGGCGTGCGGTTGGCTCAGTTGGACTCAGTGTTACAGTTAAGTTGGTTTGGGTTATTGTCAGTTGATCCAAATTTATTTCCATTTGGACCACTTTCCCTTTCCTTGGGCCTTAAATTGTGCCACCTAACTCAACTCACTCAAGGCAAAGCAAAAGCAGTCAAATTAAGATGCGTTTGGTTGCTTTATTTGGCAAAGGCATGCCTGGGGCACGTTTAACAGTGTTGTGTC
Source organism: Gossypium hirsutum (assembly GCF_007990345.1). NCBI lineage: Eukaryota > Viridiplantae > Streptophyta > Magnoliopsida > Malvales > Malvaceae > Gossypium > Gossypium hirsutum. The sequence continues at coordinate 9,300,526 of NC_053434.1, read as the reverse complement.
GAGTTGTTAAACCCTTGTATTATTTTATCTGATAGTCACACAGCCTAAAGCAAAAACCATGACTCTTGCAAAATTTAACCTTTCTTGGTTTCTAAGACCAAATTTTAATTAAAAGACAAAATATGAAACGGTGGGAATTACGGAATACGCTAGACAACAAAGTTGGAAGAAAATTCTCTTTTGTATGTTTTAAGGAAGGAGTACAAACCATCCGTTTGCGATAATAATAATAGTAATCGACGACAGAAGAATCAGAATATATGCAAATGCAAATAGCCAGCTCTGCTTCTGCACAAATCCACAAATCTCTATAATAAAATAATAACGATAATTATGATATGCAGTGGGGTTCCACACAAAAACCATAACAAGAAAAATGCCTCACAGGGTAACCGATAGATTTCACCTCTTTTCCCTGTGGTTCGATTACCACTTCTTTAATGCAAAGTAAATGAAGGTTCGATGTTCTAATTTAATGGCATTCCCAGCTTAACTTAAACTGTAGGTGATGGGAGTGTAATAAAAGAGGCAGCAGCAGCAGGCAAACAGTAAATTCTCGACTCATCAATACTCCAAAAATGAATGAAAAATCCTTGTATCAGAGACAAAGTTATTAATCTGCAGATAAAAGATTTGGCAATGCAAAAGAATTACTAATATCTTCAATTTTCATAAATGACCACCTTTACCCGCTGTGTGATTTTCTTTTGGACAGTGATATAATTCATAATAACTCAAAATAAAAGCCAAAGGGAAAGAACCAAAAAAGGAAAAAGGAATGGTGGGAATTTGGGATGAATTACCCTCAAACCAATAAGAAATCAATTAAGGAGCAAATTCGAGTCTAGGTTCAAAGCAAAAACCAGTGAAAAGCTGAAGAGGGAACTTCTTTGATACCGGACACTTCTGCGCCCATTTCCATAGTTTCTGATTCATGTCGAAAACAAGAAGAGCTGGAGCACCATAGCTCTGGATATATATGAGATCATCTGTACCGCTGCTAGCAAAAACATCATCCAATTCACCAAACCCTTGGAAATACTTATGGGGCATGCGAGCAACCTCATTCCAATTCCTCCCCTCAAGAACCCAGATTCCAATCCCCTTGATTATATCAGGCCGGTCTTGCTTCCCCATACCTCCAACCACAACCAGCTTTTCCTTTAGGTTCATCAGACGACCGCAAGTAAGAGGGCCAGGCACAGGAATAAAACTCCTCAACAACGGAGATGATCGACCAGAGAGACTATATGTAACTAGACCATGCCGGTTTTCTGGTGTGCCACCCCCAGTTGAGTATATCAGAAAGTATAAAATCCCATCACAGATCACACTTTCATCTCCACCCCTCCATCCTGTCAAAACCTCAGTCAAGGAGGTTGCCCACATCCTAGTTTCCGAATCATAAATATGAATTGAAAGGTCCCATTGGAAGAAATTCCCAGGAACTTGTTTAGACTTCACAACAGATACAGTATAATTGTGTGACGTCCTGTCCACTGAGATCGACAGCGCACTATAATCAGGGAATTTCAGACCAGGGGGATCCTCGAGCTTCTTGCAATGTTTAGTGACTGGATTGCAGACATGCAACTCGCTTCTACTGTCATTGTCCATGAAACAAACCAAGCCACATGATGAAGCAATAAACCAGTTAGGAGTCTGAATGCAAGGCAGTTCAATGCCGTACCACTTTCGAAGGATCGGGTCATAGGCATAACCAACCGGTTCATCAGAGCTAGTAAACATAAAATACCAAGGCTTTTGCGATAAAACATTCGAAAAGTTCCATAGGAACCTTTTGGAACTGACAATCTCATGCCACCTTCTACAAACAGAACCAGCTCGAAAAATGCTAGCGATGGGGAGAAAAGCCAAGATCCGTTCTAACAAGTCGTCAGGTAGGATTAAGTCCACAGAAACCGCAGCTGTTTCTTTGTTACCTTCATCAATAAGTTCCGAAAACGAATCTAAGCCACCAATTTCTTTTGACATGTCATCAAAGCAATGGCTGATCCATGAAGTCTCTCCCTTCATGATGAAGAACAGCTAAAGAAAATTCCTGAGAATTCAACAAAAACAAAAACAAATTTCTTCACAAAACCAAACCAAGCAGGTAAAGAGAAAGTAAATGGAAATCTGTCACCACATAAAGCAAGAAATCATGAAGAACTAATTAAAAATCTTAGGCCATGTCCAAACACAAGGGACCTGAACATATATAACAGATTGATATAAGAAAGGCATGGCAAAAAATTTATTCATGCCTTAGTATGAAGCATACTACAAAATCGACGAGAAAGCAAAAAGTACTGGAAGCACATTGGGCTAATTTTAAAGAGGAAAGGATGAAAAGGACGATTAAAATGTGACATATTGTATGGAAACATGACTGCATAACCGTGTTAAGCTGCCAAGCATAAGAACATGAAAGAACAAAAAAACAAAACCCATAACTTGAAGCTTGAGGAAGGAAAACAATTCAATAAAAAAAAGAGGGGGGGGTTAAAACTATGGGATTACATGCATGCCAATAAAAGGATTTGGCACCAAGTTCACACAGCCAAAAAAACCTCAGATGAAGGGAGAAAAAAAGAAACATAAAAATTTAAGGCATCTAATCATCTGTATCATAGCTAAGACACATACTTAGAAGGAGATACAAACGATTAAGGGAACAAATCAACCAACATATTAAATTAATGTTACCTCAAAAGGAGGACAATGCCAGAATTCTGATCTCTAAGAGGGAGATAATATCAAACACAGGGAAATCAATCTAACTGCATCAATAAATTTTAAAAAAAGACCTTATCATTGGATATATACAGAAGCAAAAACAGAAAAATGTGAATCATTTGTTACTTGAAAAAAGGAGAAAAGCATTTACAGAGAGTAACATCAAAGTTATATAAAAAGGAAACACTTTTTTTAACCAGATTTCTTGCGAGTAAGAGAATTTAATCCAAAACAAATTATGTTCTTTTCAGCTAAATAAACAATCTTTCATGAATTTAGCAACCCCCTCCCCCCCCAAAAAAAAAGAAAAAGAAAAGAACAAAAAACGTTTTAAGAATAAATAAATAATGTTAGGTAAAAAGAAAGAAGGATCAGGCCACCCTTACCTATCAATCAAACATCAAAGGTGAAAACCCCACATAACTAAAAGAATCAAGCAGCATCACCAACTAAACCAAAAATCATTAGATTAAAGACAGGGAAACGGATCAATAAAAAAAAGTGAAAATTTTTCTCCCAGAAAACATGCTCACGAACCTGTAGTGGAGCTGATTCCGGGATAACTGAAGAAATGGGTGTTGGTAGATTCAGATAAAGTTTCAAGATTTAACAAAAAACAAAGAAAAATCAAGCTCACATGAAAAAGGAAAAAAAAAACTGATCATTGGCAGTGAAATATAACGTCAAAAATGAAATATTTAAAGAAGATTAACGGAGACAATATGTAATTTCTTTTTTATTCCCCCTTAAAACAACAGAGAACAGTGAAAGGGTTACTCCTGATTCGGCTCATAATAAATTCCTGCGCAAAACCCATTGTAGAGAAAAGAGATTTTGGTTTCGGTTTTCCTTAGCAGTGTTTTTAACAAACAATAGAAAAAAAAGGAAAACGATAGGCAAAGGAATGAAAGAGAGAAACCGGTTTATGTAAAGGATGCTATGTTCATGAATATTTTGAGTACTGACAGAGAAAGTAACAAATAAACGGAGAGTGGTAAGGGAGCGCGTGTGGCGCGTGGCTCTCTTTTTTTTTTCCTCTCTCTCTTTTTTGAATGTTCTCCTTTTCCTTTTAGTCTAAAAAAATGACAACAACGAAATAAGTGTGGGGTGAGAAGGTATGAAAGTTTGAGGTGTCTTCAAGCAAGATGTTGATTTTATTGATAGGATAGGAAAATTATTATATTATTTTAGAAAAAGTAAATAAAATATTATATTATTTTTTATTCCTAAAATGACTTTATATAATTGTTTTAATTAAATATTTAAATAGTATTATTGAATTAATGTCGCATTAATATACTTATATAAAATTTTGTTCATATTTCTTCAAAAAAAAATCACTTCAAAATTAATATAAATTAGTTAATATCGCAAATATTGGAGGGGGAGGTTAACAATGTGTTTGAATAGTATTCAAAACCACCCTATCTTAATCCAATATAAGTTTTTTTTTTTTAATGAAGGTACTATTTTTAGAATAAATTTATTCTTAATAACTATTATTACCATATTTCATTTTCAAAATCGATATTCATTTATATTATATGTAAATCCGTTTTTTAGGGTTGTTTGAGATTACAGCTACCTAAAGTCTAAGGTTGAGAGAGGCTTAAAAAAATATTTTTTCAACTTTTAATATCATAAAATAATTTTCAAACTAAAATAATTTAATTAAATAGTTAAGGCTTTTAAATTTTTATTATAAATATTTCATCTTTTAAGGTCCAAATTTTTTTTACTTTTTATTATATTACATTTTATATATTTTTTTAAATGGCCTAATTTATTATTTTGTTTATGACCTTAAAATGTCAAAAACCACGTGTAATTATATATATATATATTTAAAGTAAGAATAATATCATTTAATAATGAATTATTACATAAATAGATTAACGAACGGATAAGGAAGACAAAAGCAAAATCTCCCTTCAAAAAAGTAAAAACTAAAATTTAATGCTTGCAAAAAAAAATGTGTGAGCAGTGGTTTATATGGATAGTTTTCAGCAATATAATATATATTAAAAATCTTATCATATATGTATATTAGTATCGAAGTTAAAGGGGTTGGTAGGTGTCTCGGTTCTCTCTAACATTTTCATTAGATTTATTTGTAATTTATAAATTCTTGAACTAATAATGATAATTTGATTTAATTCTTTAAAAATTATAAAGATATAAGCTATTAAAATTGTGAAAATATATTTTTATTATCGTAAAAATATGCAATTTAATTTCGGCCTCTCCAAAAAAAATTTCTGACTTTTCCCTTGATGTATGTGTGTATTAGAAATCTTATCACATACATATATACAATATTAAAATGAAAAGAATAGATTAAATTGTGAGTAAAACTAAATTTAAATACAAAAAAACGCATTGGATTAATAATAATAAATTAATACAATTGTTTTTCATTGATCCTGAGTTAGTGTCGTATTCATTTGTAACACTAACTCAATCAACATTATTCGTATACAAAAATATATAAAAATTTAGAACACAAATATATTTATTAAAGTTTCAAATAAAAACTAAAAATTACTTTAATTCATACGGTAAATAAAAAAATTATATGCATGGTGTACTTGATTCAAATCCCATTGTGGATAAATTTGTATTGGTTATAAAATTACAAGAAAAAAGACAAAAATACACACAAAATCATATAATTTAAAAGACTTTTTTGGTAATTTCCTAACTAAGCTGAGATTTGGTTGATGAGTGACACTAATAAATACTAAGTATAGAAATACAACCGTTGGAAATAACAAAATCCGCATTAAAATAAAATTGTATAAAACACATTAAAATGGAGTTTTGGTTGAGCGATAAATTTAAAGTTTTACTAATTCAATCAGCGTAGATTTAAACCCCACAATATACATTTTTTATTGGTTTTTATTAAAATGAAAAGACAAAAATATCCTCAAATAATATGGCTTATTCTAATTACGGAATGACATTTCTATAATTTGTCTAACCAAGTTAGTGCCCAGTTGACTCATAACACCAACTTAATCAGGAACATAAATAATAAGTATAAATATATAACTGATGAATATAATAAATTATGCATATTAAATTAAATATATAAAAGTACATTAAAATGAAGTTTTGTTTAATTGGTAAATTCAAAGTTTTATGAATTTAGTTGACGTAAGTTCAAATCTCGTCATATGCATTTTTTTTGTAAAAATAAAAAGACTAAAGCACCTTAAAATAATATGGCTTGTTTTAATTACAGAATAGCATTTTTGTAATTTCCCTAATTGAGTTTGTGGAGATTGATTCATGACAGAAACACAATTAGGAGCTTAAATATTAGTATAGGTATTTATATATCAATGAACAAATAAAATGTGAAACCACATCAATACTTTTACTATTTTACTAAAAATTCAACCACTCACATGTGAATATTACGTTTTTAGAATACAATGTTGTATATACAATAAATAATGAAATATATAATTTGAAACTAATTAATAATCAGGCATGCAATATGTACGATATTAAAATAAAAAATAGATAAAATTGTGAATAAAATCAAATTTAAACACATAAATACATTAGATTAAGAATATTAAATGCACTACAGTTATTTATCATGTTATTGTAATAAATCTCGAGTTAATTTCATGTTAACTCGTGACACACACTCAATCAATGACATTATAATACAACTAAAGGAGGTAATAAAATATGCATAATAAAATTAGAATTTACAAAATATTTTAAGATAAAATATTTGTTGGATGGTAAAATTAAAGTTTTATCAATACAAATGTCACGGGCTCAAATTTCATATATAAAATTATATTTGGTTTTGGTTGAGTTGATGTCTGATTGATTCATGACACCAACTCAATCAGGGTTAAATAATAATATAAATATACAATTGATAGATATAATAAAGTGTGCATGATAAAATTATAAAATTTTAATTGGTTTTGGTTGAGTTGGTGTCCGATTGACTTGACACTAACTCAACTAATGGTTAAATAATAATATTGATATATAATTGATGGAAGTAATAAAATATGCATAATAAAACTAAAATATAAATATCATATTAAAACAAAGCTTTGAGTCAGTGGTAAAATTAATGTTTTATTGATGTAAATAGCATGGGTTTAAATCACAGTATTTGAATATTTTTATTGATTTTTTTATAATAAAAAAATTAAATTACATTCGAATAATATAACTTATTTTAATTGTAAAATAATATTTTTATATTTTTCTTAATAAAATTGGTATCATGTTAACGAGTTACACCAACTCAATTAAGGCTTAAATAATAATATACATAAATTTTTTTTATTTTCTTTAATTTAATCAATATAATTTAACTCTCCACACCAACTTGATCATATTATAAAATTGGGATTTGCTCACCCCCAAATATTGCTTTCCTGCTCATCAAGACGTTATTTTTATTTTAGTTGTGATTTAATGGTAAAATAATTTTATTTTTTATTTTTATCAAATCTTCATCAATAGTCTAGTTCTATACACTATCCTTTAAATTGTTCCAACAATACAAAATAAAACTCTGATTTTCACTCTTTAATTATTGATTAAAATAATAACAATCTTGTAAGAGAAAAAAAAACACATACTCAAAATTCAAGAAATACACTTATTTAAAAAATTATTTTTACAATAATAAAAAAACAAAAGCTGAAATTCCTTTTTTGTAGGTGTGCGTGTGTTTGGCCACAAATTTCCTTTTGGTTGATTGGTGCGGGTTGGTGGCACCATGCATGTAAAATGAAACCCAGAATTGGTCGGTAATAAATCGAATAGCCGACGGATAGTGAACATTAACACTACTGAGTTGACTTTTAATGATATTTAGTGACATATTAATGTTTGTTTTTGCTTTGTATTAATGGGAAACTGAAAAAAGAAAAAAAAGTTGATAGTGGCATCACCACTAGTGGACCTCTTTCCAGCCAAGCATTTTTGTGCACATCAACTCATTTCTCACTTACAATATTATTAAAATGGCGGGTTCATTTTTTTTAATAATTTTTTAATATGTTGCTCAACTTTTATAAACATATTTACCTATAACCTACTATTTCTTTTCGATATGGGTTTAATCATAAAACATTGTTACAATACCCACTCATTGTATCGGAAAATATATGTAGAATATAAAACATATTGCCTTATTTGTATATACTTATAATGTGAAAGTCAAAGACAGGACACTGAAAGAGGTATTAACCCGAACATTGAAAACGATATTTTTAGCAGCAAGGGTCAGAGGGCACGCTCAGCAGCAGTCGGTCTAATTATTAACAATATATAGTTTTCGTATTTATATAAATAATTACGACTACTTGAGATTTTATGGATTATTTGTTTCGATGTTGTTGTTACGGTAAGTAAAGTAGCTGTATTCAACCGATTTGCTTTCATTTTTCTTATAAAAGTGTGTTGCTATCTTTTCCTTTTTTCTTTTTTTTTTCTCATACGCTCTTTTAATATTTTGGGTAAATTATATAATTAGCCACTAAATTGTAAATAAGTTTTTATTTTAGTTAATTAAAAAAGTTACAATTTGGTCACTTAACATTCGAAAGTTTTCATTTAAGTCATTAGATTGTTAAGGTTTTTTTTTAAAAGCTTCACCGGTGAGCTCCAAGTGATGATTCAATAATTTATACAATGAATCAATACTAATTAATGAGTAGAATAACATACCTTAGATCCAAGTTGATTTAACAGTCAGTGTCGAAGATCAGAGAAAAAATTGTTTAAATTTTGGTTCCCAAATTCATGACGTCTAAAGTTATTTCATAAAAAAATTGAGTTATAGAAGAGAGATGAAAAGAGAACTTTCAATTGGTGCAGATAGTGCAAATAAAGAAAGCCATATAACCTTTAATAGCCCTGTGACTTAAATGAAAACTTTTGAATTTTTCAGTTATCAATTTGTAACTTTTTTTAGGTTAAGTGATCTAAACAAAAACTAACTTATAGTTTAGTGACTAATGGTGTAGTCAACAAATTTTTTTTATGATTTCAGTTAATTTTAAATATTATTTTACAATTTTATATATTTTAAAATATTCTTTTACAATTTTTAATAATTTTTTGGTCTAGTCAACACCCACATCACCGACCAACAGGGACACGTGGCATGTTCCATTTGGTTGCTGATTTTTTTAACACCGTTATCGATAAGGAGCAAAAAAATAATGAAACTATAATTCAAGTACCAAAATATACTAATGTGAACAAATGAATATAATTTAATGATCAAATTGTTAATAAAACCTATTTTAAATTATAACAGTATTCTATTTCTTAAGAAATATTGAATAATCACTTTTCAGAAAAATTTGAAAATAAATAAAATAATAAACTTTAATATTTTAAGTAATCAATTTTTTAATACCAAAAAAAAACATGCTATTTTTAAATATAATTTTAAAGTGAATGGTATATTGAAATTTTTGTATACACAGGCCATTTAATGATGAATAAAATAATAAAACTTTAATATTTTAAATAATCAAATTTTTAATATTGAAAAAGATATTTCTAGTTTCTTTTCTACATTATTCGAGCGTGGTTTCAATCATTAAAGTTCATTATTTTATTCATCTTCAAATTTTTCTAGACGTGGTTATTCAATATTTTTTTATTAAAACTTAAAGACTTCAACTAAAATTCTGTATTTTTATTATTAGTAAATATACCAATATTAAAACTACTTAAAAGTAACATATAGGTTTCAATTTAAAATTGTAACTATAATTTTTTTAACTAAAAAATTTTAATTTCTCATGTTTTAAAACTAATTGTATTTCAAATATTTTAAATTTTTATAATAATTTGAAATATAAATTTTAATATTTTTAATTTAAAAAATAACATGCTATTTTAAAATAAAATTTATAAACAGAGGGACCATGTAAAAATTGACGACGAGGAATTTAATCTATATCAAGTGTGGCTCCCCTTAGCTTACACACTTGACATAAATTGAATTCCTTATCAATCCAATCTAAAATCCAAATTTAATGCCCAACTTGATATCTCTCATTTCGATTTTCACCTCCTTTGACCCAATTTTTTTTTAAAAATTTTGAACCCATATTATTGTAATAATGATTTATTTTATTCATATTATTTTAGTGATTTTTCAATATTTATATAAGACAAAAATCCAAACACCAACTGTTCTAACTTTGACTCCAAGTTGAACATGATCAACCAACGTCCGATTAGGCTTCCAACACTATTAACCACTTCTATAATGTTTTTTTTTTTTGTTTTGTTTTTATTCATATCGAGAGAATAAGAGAGAGAAGGAATAGGATCGACGCAAACATGTATAAGCTTCACCAAATTATTATTATTATAGACTCGTTGTAATGCTAACTGGGAGTAGTTGTAATGCCTGGTAGAGGTGTGCATGGGCCGGGCCGGGAAGGGTCCATAAAAAATTTTGGTCTGTTTTCAAGGCTCGGGCTCGGCCCAAAATATGGGCCTGAAAATTTGTCCAAGCCCGGCCAGAGAAAAAAAATGGTAGGCCCGAGCCCGGCCCGACCCGGTCATATTAATTTTTTTTTGTTTTTTTATTAAATAAAAAACTTTAAAATATAATAAATCAAATACATTTAAAACATAAAAACAAATATTAAAACAAAAAATAAATAAATAATGGGACTAAAATAATTATTAAAATAATACATAAATTAAAAATATAATAAAAAGTAATTATATTAAAATTGAAAAATTGAAACAAATTAAAACTAAATTAAGAATTAAATTATATTAATAACAAAAGTTTTACAATATCAAAATAACATCAAAACAACAAAAAAAGTAAAGTAAAAGTATAAAAGTTATTTAAAATTAAAAATAAAAAATTTTAAAATAATTTAATATTAAAATCGGGCCGGGCCGGGCCCGGGCCAAAATAATCTTACCCGAGAACCGGCCCGTTTTCTAAACGGGTCTCGTTTTTTGTCCAAGCCCGTTTTTAGGGCCTATATTTTTACCCAAACCCTCCCATTTTTCGGGCGGGCCGGGCCGCCCGGCCATTCACACCTCTATGGACTGGTCTTGGAATTTATTAAAACTAGTGGCGAATGGCGAGGGGTGGAATGGAAAATGGAGGGCAACAGTATATGGAAAAAGGTCTAAAATGTGGAAAATATGCAGTGTGTTTAGCGGACTTTATAGCGGGGGCGTCCCGCGTGCAGCCACACCTAATGTCCACTACCTATTTGTTTGAGCAACTTGCGGGGTGTTCCTAAAAATATCCACATCGGTGAGGGTAAGTATTAAAGTTGTCCATGTACCCAGTCGGTCAAATAAAAAATTTAGATATATTTTTTAGGTCTGGGTTTAGTTTGATTTAAAAATAGACTTGAAATTTTGTTAAGTTCGGTCTAAATAAAAAAATGTTAAAACTCGAATCCGGTCTAACCTGTTTATATTAAGTTTTTTTATATAAAAATAAATTTAAAAAATATAATACCTCAAATACATAAAAAAATCATTATAATATATATTTCTCAATAAATAAAAAAATAAAAAAATATTTAAATAATACTAAGATAATATCCGGGGCTAAAACCAAACATAAACATCACAAGAACAATACCTCTACCGTCGAGGGAGTAAGACTCTCCAAAGTAGATACTCGCCCTCAACACACATCTTTGATCTTTGATATTAGGGGTGATATCCACTTATACATATATAAAATAAAAATGGTTTTATATTGTTTCGTATATTTTTGTATGATTGATATTTTAATGAACCAATCGTTGAATTTATGGATATAATTGTACTTTATTATATATGTAAATTTTTGAATTGATCCAATATATCTATCACATCGATCTAAAATACTATATATATTAATATTTATTAAACAATTAAAATTTTTCTTATATAAAATAAATAGTTAGAAATTTTAAATATATGTCAAATTTGATATGAATGATATATATGAATTGAATATGAAATATGACGGTTGAATCATTAAAATTTTAATCGTACAAAAATATACGAAAGGGTGTAAAATTACATTGATGTAAATGAATCTATCCCCTATTACATTATATTATATTAAAGCACAAATTTACAGAAAATTTTGAACTGACCAATATAACATTTGTTGTCCATTATATTACTATATTTAACGTTTTAAAATTTTTTATTATTTATAAATAATTTTAAATTTACTAAAATAATTGGTTCATATTCATAAATAAGAAGGATCATTTTGGAGACGGAGAGTTTAGAAGCCGTGAACTTGATCACCAGGCAATCATTGGGGAGCTGGAATAATGCTGTGCTAAGGGATATTTGGAGGATGCTGAGGAGAGATTGGGAAGTGAAGGTCTGCCATGTTCATCGCGAGGGGAATCGGGCAGCAGATAGAATGGCAAACTTGGCCGGTCATCATGGTCTTGGTACCCATACGTATGGTCCGAAGTCGTTGGAGTTATACATGAAGATATTGAAGGATACATAATGGCTAGAGTAGTATCGATTTAAGTTTTAGTTATGTCATTTTATACAAAAAAAGAAAAAAGAAAAAAGAAAAAAAGAAGACTTTTATTAAAATGATTTTCTATAATAATAAATAAAAAAATTAAATTTTATATTGAATTATTATATATTTACATTATTATGTTTCCATTAGTAAGAAAAGAAAAAAAAGAAAAAATTATATTACCTTTTTAAATAATAAATTTTAATCACTTATATGATAAATAAACTTATATTTCACATATAACATTTTATAATATAATATAAAAATATTAATTATATATTATCTACAAAGATCAATTTACAGTTAAGAAAAAAAATTGAGTGGTGAAAAGCTTAATTCACAATATATCAAATTTTTTTCATAAAATTTTTTATTAGTACTATATTTGAATTATCAAAATAATTGAAATATTTTAGTTATGTTAATTACTTATTATTTTGAATAATGTTGTTTTACATTAATTACATGACTATATTGAACATCAAAATATTAAAAATACTTTAATTATAATTATAATTTTTATTGAAATATTAAATAAATAAATATATTTTAATAGATTCAATAATTTGAATAAAAAATATTATTTTATATTAATTATAGTAATTAAGAATATGATATTTTAAAAAAAATTAATTAAAAATTTAATCATATAAAATCACATTATAAAATTAAAAACTAGTGTATGATAAATATATAACCATACATATGATTATATGGATGAATATTTATACGAAATATATGGCTTTTGTTATATATTTGCCTTTATTTTTCTTTTTCTTATTACTATTTCTTTAAAGGGTTTTGTGTTGGGTCTGGTTGTAATCATGTAATGTGATTGTTGGGTCAGAATCGAAATAGGCAAGCATCTAGAAAAGAAATATAACAACAGTTCAACCATAGGGAAAAGTATTACATGTACTCATCAAATGCGTACCCGTTTTCCTTCGCTCTTAAGCCTACATATCCTTAATTGAATTTGAACGTTTGGGACAAATTGGGTCTCTTTCTCAGATATTCAGATTTAAAATAAACTTCTAACATAGATAAATATATTTGATATTTAACAAATCAATTTGTACATGTATATATATGATTAATATCATTATACGTTCTTATTATTTGCTTTTTTTATACAATATCTAAATATTCAAATTTACATCTTTCTGGACTAGTAATAATGTCGATGCTACTCGAACTAAGACTTAATCTGCGAATCTATAATCTTTTTTGAGTGTAGAAAGATGTGTTTTTCTATAACAAGATGCAATTACCACACATTTAGTATTTACTTTTGAATTTATCAACTACTATTGAAAAAATCCGTACAGAAACTGGAAACCTGTATACTGTTAAACATATGTATAACCTCACTCAAGCACCACTCCAGTGGAATTTGCTTAAGAGTGTCGGTTTGTATCGGAGCAACAATATCATAACATTTCATAGCATACCAGCACCTTCAACATCACTACTCATTGTTTTAAGATAATTCATTTAGTATGTATATATACAAGACATATTCTTTCGTGCAATATTTTTATTCATAAAACTAAAGAAAGCAAAGGGGGTTTAATTGAAACAATGGCAAAATGGTTTAAATAGAAAGCTAGAACTTAGATGGAAATTGTTAAAAAGTGGGAGAAATAGTTTAAGCGAAAGACGATATTGACAGAAAGGAGTCATCAATATTGAGCATTAAGCATGCCGTCAAGTCAAGAAAGATACGAAACACAGGAAAACCGAATGGTTGGCGCAAAATCCGGAGATTTGTAAGGGAAAGACAAGCAAAGCAGACCAGAGCCGTAGCTGTCAGCTTCCGTAGATCTGACACCATGGATAAGAGAAGAAAAAAAGAAAGTAAGAAATCAAATTTGCACAGATTGCCTCTCATAGTCCAATTAATTAAAAGTTTTTCGACCGTCAGAAAACTTCATTAATCGGCTTTTTTGCGACCTTGATAATGCCATTGCCAGCTTGCTCTGAGTCAAATAAAAACATGTGGTCTCCCTTCTCTTCTGCGTCGCTTGTGCTATTTACCACCTACACTGTCTCCCAATGCATTTAAGTTGATGCTTCTTCACCAAGTTTATAAAACTTCATTCATTCATTTACTAGCCGCCAACAAATCGACAGTTGCCTTCTTACACTTCTTGTTATTGGTGAAAAGTGCAATGTACTTTCGCATCGGCAGTGTTGAGGGAGGGAGAAACCCAGATCCCCATCGATATACAGAATCAAGAAACTAGCTTTGGGAACTTCATACTTTGTATCTTGATGACACGAGAAAGCCTTAATTAGACCCCTAAATAATTTGCTAATTTGTCCGATATTATCACATGTCAAATGAGCTACTAACTTGGACTCATTAGTTCTAGGCTACTACTGCTAAGCTATGGGCTTCTAGACATGGAAAATTCATATTTTTGTCAAACCCCAGCTTAAAATTTTCATTTAAGGCCATTGCCCCAAACCCAACAACAAAAAGACAAGTCACCTATTTAGTGAATTCACGGGCTGCTCTATAGAAATACCAAAACGCTGTATTGATAAAATTTCCTTTCGTTTTCCTGTTCTTAGTATAAAGCCAAAAGATTCCAGTTTTTTTTGGATCAAAAAGGGAAAAAAACCATTTTAGAACATGTTTCACGTAAATAATTGAGAAATTATGCACTTTTTCCAGTGGTCGTAATTGACAAATAACAATCAAGAAAATAATTTGAATACAAGTAAAAAAAATATTATCAATTTGAATACAAGAAAATAATTAGTCTTTGCTCTTGCAAACACGGGCGAGGACACTTCTGAAACATTGCAAATCAAACATGCAAAGATTGGGTCTTTGTTTCCTCAATCTTCTAAAGCTAATATTGATCGTACGTTCACCAATTTCCCTTCATTAAAGCTTTCCGCTCGATTGAAAATGAAGGGGCTGAGTCTATCGGCCTTACTAGGCGTCTCCATTTCGCAATACAACTTTCCACAGGAGGCTGAAGATTTCATTTGATTACTTTTCTTTACTCCCTGAATTATCCCATCCCACTCCCTCGAAGCCGTCGATGCTGGCGATAATGACGAAGTCGTCGAATCATTGTCTCCGATTTATCATCAGAACCACGAAACGAATTCTCATGATTAGAGAGTTTAGATTTTGAGGTGTCATTGGATGAACTTTCCCTCCTATAAGATCACGGAAACTGATGGCTGAGACGCCGTTGAAGGCTGGGACATCGGCACCGTCAAAAACCGCCATGTCAAAGTTGAGAACCCCCTGGATCCTACCAGAAGGTCGACGGATCATTACAGCATTGAAGGCAGAACCGGAGGGAAGAAAGTCACTGACTAGCAACCGAATGGTCCCAATAGGGTGTCGCGGAGGAAACCAACGGCAAAGATTTCAATAGAAACGCCGGAGGTTTCATGGGAAAGGAAATCCGATGAAACCTTAAAAGGGAATTGATCTTTCCAGGTTGGGTTTTCGTTGCCGTCACGGTCAATACAAGTGCGGAGCTCGAAGGAGGAATCGTTCCAAGCAAGGGCGTAAGTTTTCATTTGGTGACTCGTATTCGTACCCGGTCGTTCCTTAAGTCCTTGCGCAGAAATTAAGGTTATTTCCAGCACATAAATTTTCTCCATCTAAGCCTTTTTCTTTCTTTCTTAACTTAGAAATTGATCGAGAAAAGAAAGAACGTGCGAGATTACCAAGAAAGGCACCTTTGAAGGGAAGGGTCTTGCCGGAAAAAAACTCCGACGAAGAAAAGATGAAACGGAATTAGGACAAAGTTTGATGATTTGCAAGTGTGGGAGATTCTGATTCTTTTGAGTAAAATATGAAAAATGCATGCGAGAAAACTGGAGAAAACATTGACTTGTGCTGGTTGGTAGGGCTGGGCCAGGTTGTGCAGTGCATGTTCCAAGCATTTTCAGTTTTAAATGATGAAACCACCAACAATTGTATAACCAATGTTGTACGCAAGTTACACTCTGCCTTGACACAAATGGCAAAAATGATGTTGTACATAAAAAAAAAAAAAAAAACCCTCAACCACGTAATTAATTATACACGCTAAATAGCAGACAATAATATTACAACATGTAACTCAAACTGACTCCAATGTAAAGTTATAAATCAATTATAATTTAATGTTGAACATTATTCATAAAATTTGATTCCGTGTAATTATATATATTAATTAAAATTTAATTTAATTTAATAAAATAAATATATTAATTTATTTTTTTATTGAATAAATATAATTATTTGTGTTAATACTATGCAAACATAAAATGATACAACATAAAAAATGATATTAGTAATTTAAAAAAATAATATAAATTATTTATAAAAATTAAATCAAATTAAGATGTCATGTATAACATTACATATTGAAACAAAGTTCACGTGTAGTTTAAAAATTTTATTCCTATTTATAAATAACTAAATTAAGCATATTTAAGCTTGTTCATATTATTTCTTAATTTTATTAAAATTATATTATTTTTATTTAATATTTTTATAATAATTTTAAAAAAAATCTACTTAACATAATTTTTAATATTTTTAATATAGTATTATGTATAACCTTTATCTCATATAAACGAGATAATATATAAAATTAAAAACCATATAATATGAAGGTGGAACTCAAATTCAATTTATATTTATTTAAAAGAATTTAAATATTGGATGAGAGTTTTGAGTTTTCAATTAACAATTAAAAAGAAATTTAATTACACCATCTAACAGAGATAGGACAGTTACGTGTAAAGTCCAAAAGAAATTGGGCTATTTTTAAGGCCTCACAGATTGAAGGTCGGTTAAAAAAAGCAAGACAGAGCGAGATAAACCCAAAACCCTCAGTCACCTCTTTTTGCCATCTTCTACTCGGTTCTCATTCGCCTCTTTTGGCGGAGCATCTTATTGTTTCGAGGGGTTGTTCTTCAGTTTCAAGGTTTCTTGCTTTTTTTGTTTTTACAAGTTTCAGTCTGCAGCCATGGGAAAAGCAAAAAAGGCCCCCAAATTTGCTGGCATGAAGAAAATAATCACTCAAAAAGCTATTAAACAGTAAGTGTTTTTTCCCCGTTTTCCTAATCCTCTTTTTTAAAATTAAAAATAAAAAAATCTTTTCCTTCTCTTTAATTTACTTTGGTTGATATAATCATCTGGATTGATTGTTGTTTATGTAAAATTTCAGTTACAAGGACCAAGTTTTGAACCCTAACAAGAAGGACCTCAGCAAGGAAAAACTCCCCAGAAACGTGTAAGCTTATCTATATTCTTGTATGCCATTTCTAGTTCTTCTTTACATCGTTTTCTTTTTTTTAAATTTAAGATTTTATTGGTTCCTTTCCAATTTTGTTGATTGTTATATGGACCAGGCCGAACGTGTCTTCAGCTCTTTTCTTTACACACAACACCTCCTTGGGACCGCCTTATCGTGTTTTAGTTGATACCAATTTCATCAATTTCTCCATCCAGAACAAAGTAAGTGCTACATAGTTCTTGCCCTCTTGAATTCTGTTTTAGGGTTTAATTTGACTGTGATAATAGTAAAATTAGATCTGTTTAAAAATATTTATAATCCCCTCTTGCAAAGTAAAAAAATAAATTGTAATGTTAATTTTATCCACATGCCCTTTTCTTTTGATTCCTTTTCTCGTCATTGATAATTCTTGACATTTTTTCCCCTTTGGTAGTTGGATCTGGAGAAGGGAATGATGGACTGCTTGTATGCAAAATGTGAGTTATGGAGTTGGTTTTCCTTTTAAATATTACTTTGAATACATTGTGCATTTTTCTTAATTGCTAAATCTGTCTTTTTTAGTTACAATCCTGGTCCTTTTTTGTTGCTGAATCTAATCTGTTCTTTTGCATTTGAAGGCACTCCTTGCATCACAGATTGTGTGATGGCTGAGCTTGAAAAATTGGGCCAAAAGTACCGTGTAGCTTTGAGGTAAAGCCTTCATTAACCTTTAATATGCAATATCTCTTTGCAGTGTCTTATCTGGCTAAATGCGTCTAAATGTTAGTCTTTGTTTCTTAATTTGCCCTCAATCTATCTTTGGAACCTTGATTCATTTGTTGCAATACGACTTGGTTCAATGCTTCTAAATGTTAGTCTTTGTTTCTTAATTTGCCCCCAATCTATCTTTGGAACCTTGATTCATTTGTTGCAATACGACTTGGTTCAACAGCTATTTCTGAACTGGTATTTCATATTTAATTTTATTTTGATAGTGACAATGACAATCTCTTTGCAGTTCACTGGCCATATTTTTCCTTACATTAGCTAATAAGTGTTCTAACTCTCTGTCTCTTGCAGGATTGCTAAGGATCCTCGTTTTGAAAGATTGCCATGTGTCCATCAAGGAACCTATGCTGATGACTGTATTGTTGAGAGAGTTACACAGGTATGAACTTAGTATCTTACGTGCAATTATATGCTAGCATCATTCTATCCTTTCAATGGAAATTTGCCATGAAAATTTATTTAGAATTTATTTGATGTTTATTTACTTGATGTTTTGGCCTATAAACACATTATTTAAGGCATGCACTGCAGTTTTGCATTATGAATGATTAGAACAAACCAAGAGGAACCTCTTTCAACCATTTAAAAACAAAGAGCTTTGAAGTATCTCTCTCTCTCACTTTAGGGCTATTGACTTCTTAAGATGTAAACTTCTGGACTTGCATTGTGTCCTCAAAGAATCTGCCTGAACTTTGTGGCTTGTCTAATTTGAAGAAAACTTCAGTGATAAGATGGATTAATAAGGATGATCTGCAATAACACCTCGGCACCTCTATTGTCTGTTAAATTGATTTTATGTGGGATGGCTTCAAGCCTGCTCCATCCTTACTGCTTATACTTACATTCTTAGAGTTTGTCTTGGCTAAGCCTGTTGTTATTTTGATTTTATAACTGCCTTCCCTTTTGTTTTTTCTGTTTATTTTCTTCAAACATGAAGTTTATTCATTCTGCAAATTATTACTTCTAATTAACTATGTGTTTCATTGGAAACAGCACAAATGCTTCATTGTTGCTACATGTGATCGGGACTTGAAGAGAAGGATTCGTAAGGTGTGTATGATTAGTTAGTCGAGCAGGCATTGCATGTGAACTGAACTCTGATGGATAAAACTTATTTATTGGCAGGTTCCGGGTGTGCCAATTATGTATATCACTCAGCACAAGTACTCAATTGAACGACTTCCTGAAGCAACCATTGGTGGAGGTAAGCGACATAATATTGTTATTATTATTGTTTTCTTTGTTCTTTTCTTATCTGTTGCTCGTTTTAAATTATTTTATTTTATCTTATTTGCAGCTCCAAGATTTTGACATGCAAGTATTGATATTTCAGTAGAGTGATCTCTGGGTTCAATTTTGATACGACGAGATAAAGTAGTTGAGGTTGTAGATGGGCTATATATTATATATAGCTAAACATTTATTTGCCCAACCTATGTAATCAGCACCTTTCCCAGGGCTTTATTTACTCTTTTCCAGATTAACATAGTGCATGTCTTCGACAGGTGATCTTAATGGGTGATAATTTGACAGCCGAATACTATTTTAACAGTATAATACACTGTACTTGTTTATGACAATTGTAGTCATATCTCTTACTTCGATAATCTGAATTTGCTACTAATTGGATCCGTACAAGACTTGTTTCTAACGTCATGGGGGTGAAGCTAGTTGTGGAACACAATTATTATTATCACCACAAGGAACTACTCAATGGGAACATCATTCACATTAATTTAATAACCTTAAATCTTGGCGCAAACTATATCAATGAACAGAGATATTCTAACCCAACACCTACGACTCCATCCATAATCATTCCCCAACCATACAGCTTCATCTGCCACAAGGCTATCACTGTCATCGTTTATCCGATCGCAAAACAATATTCGTTAGAAAACTCCAAACTCCTGCTCTACGAGTCTTGAGATTTTTTTTTCTGATTGAATTCTTTTACTTACAACTACATGAACGAACTCTTTGTTCTAGATCTTTGGTATTATTAGCAACAATGTCAGCATTCTTGCATCAACGATCCGTCGTTTGATCCATTTTCAAATGCCTCCCCAGTCTCCCCACCTTCATCAAATTCTCAATGATCCATTTCGGTCTTCAGCCGCACAGGCGTAATTGTTCTTCTTTCTCTCATGGTCATCCTGGAAGTATTCGCACCGTGGTCAGGTATGTCCCAGTCCATGTTCTCTAACTCGAGAAAGGTATCATCTCTCTCCGAATGGCGAGACTACTCTATGGCTGAAGCCGCGTCGTTCGTCAACAAAAATGGTACCATAAATGTGTGCACCGTCAGCCAACCTTACTTGCCTTTTCTCAACAATTGGTTGATTAGTATTACCAGACAAAAGTACCAAGAGAAAGTCCTTGTGATAGTTGAGGATTATGCTACTCTTTATAAGGTTAATAAAAAATGGCCTGGCCATGCCGTGCTAGTCCCGCCCGCACTCGATTCACAATCTGCCCATAAATTTGGCTCTTAGGTTCAATTCCCGTTTTCCATATCTGGGTTTTGTTTACTGAAAGTTACTTTCTTATTGATGCTGATGGGCTGCTTGGTTTGTAGGGGTTCTTCAATTTTACTTCTAGGAGGCTACGGCATTTGTTGCAAATTTTGGAGCTTGGCTATAGTGTGATGTATAATGATGTTGATATGGTGTGGTTCGGAGACCCCTTTTGCTATCTTGAAGGAAATCATGACGTTACTTCTCTGATGACATGGCTGCGGTATGTATGCTAGCTTTGCTTTATCGTTGTTAATTTGTTTTGCTTTATATGTAGCTTAATTTCATATTTGGAAGCATGGAACAGAGGAATGGATAAACAGTGCTCGACATTTTTTATAACGTGTCATTCAGAATATTCATTAAGATTAAGCTAATATAAGCAGTTAATTAAAGTTATATTCTGTAATTAACCTAATGGGCACCCAAGACCTCAGACTCTAGGATACTGTAAAATGGACATAATGTGCTGCCTTGCTGCATTTATTATATACTTTTTTCATGCTTCTTCTCTTTGGTTGATCAGGTGAAGCCTCTGAACCGTCCCCATGATTTGCCACCTCCAGGAAAAAGGGGTCGCACTTATATATATGCAGTTGCGTGATTTTCCTGCGTCCGACGGATGGAGCAAAACTAGTTATGAAGAAATGGACTGAGGAGCTTCAAGCTCAGCCATGGTCCAAAGCAAAGAAAGTTAACGATCAACCTGCTTTTAACTGGGCACTAAACAAAACTGCTGGATTGGTATGTCTATGTATCTTATCGCCATTACCATTTTAGGGTTGTATTCTATCCTTTTATCCGTTCTACTTCTTTGTTATTCATTTCTGGATTTTCCTTAGTTACCTTGATAATTGCCTTTTAAATCTTGTGGCTAACTCATTATCCGTATTTGAAAAGTATTGCTATCAATGTGGTTCTTTTTTATTCAAATGAATCATCAATCGTGTAACTTAGACTGCATATGTTGGCAAGCCGGAAATTGGTTCATCGTAATGCTGACGGAACATGCATGGTTAAATCCACCTATAGGTTCTTTAGATATTTCATTTGCTTCTATGTACTACTTCCTTCTGTATGTCACAAAAACTGTCAGGTGTCTCATTCATCATAGGACCTTCATTACTGGTTCATTGCAAATTGTTGTTGGTCATTGCCTCTATGTAACGATTCCGGGGTGTGAGATCTGTGCTTCTACGAGCCTTCTCTCTCTCTCTCTCTCTCTGTGATATTCATAAATTGACGGTATGTGATCAATTATTAGATGTTTCGGGTCCTGAGACTCAATTTTCCCATAATCATGAATTGATGATACTTTGTGCAGATGGATTTATAACTGCTGCCCCAGACAGAATTCCCAACGGGAGGATTATACTTCAAGAACCAGACATGGGTGCAGCAAAGAGCAAACCAAGGGGAGGCACGTTATAATTCATGATAATTATATCACAGGTTTTGAGAAGAAGATAAAGCCCGAGAGTATGGGCTATGGTTGGTCGATGATCATGCCCTCGAGTCCTCCACTAGGCAGATTATGAAAAAAGTTGGAAGATCTTATCATTCCTTCCTGCAGAAACCAATTACAACCTCAATGAACATTGTAAGAGGTGGAGGCTTTACTTATATCCCATGCTTCTATGGGCTTAGATGCACATGGTTCATTAGCAGCAAGCAATGCTTATTTATTTATTGTCAATCTGAGGATTTTCCCAGAGCTGATCAATCAAGTTTTTGTCACAATATTTGCTTGAGATTATGCAAGTAGAAATGAACGTCTTTTTGTTGTATAAAGCATTAGAATAGTATGGTTTGTTGGTTAACAAGTGACTAGCGTTCGTAATGTATGCTTTTACATAGACAGGGCAAAAACATGGACAGTGATGACGGAGTGTGTGGGCTGTCCTCCTCCAATTTTTTTTCTTAAATGAATTGCCTGGAAAATGGGTATTGCTTCCACTTACGTTTGTTGAGAACAGCAGAGCATTGAATTGAAGTGAGTCTTTTTTTCCTCTTTATTCTAACCTACTTAACACGGGATTACTAAATATATATATCATTACTCATCAACACATGATCTGATTGCTCTAGATTTCTTCAACACGTGATATGAGTGCTGTAAAAAGAAATCAGAATTCGAAAATGTATCGAATGCGTTTGCCGGGAGTCGAACCTGGGTCAATTGTTTTGAAGGCAATTATCTTGTTTGAGAGGATATATAGGAATTCAATAACTGTAGAAAATTGTCGGTCAACAGTAAATTAAGATATTTATTCCTGGAAAATGAAAAAGGAGTATAGTCGAGATTAGAGATAGAGGCAGCACTATCAAAAAGACCATTTCCATCCCTTTTCCTATTTATAGTAAAATCAAAATTCTAATTTTTTATTTTTATAATTACATATCTATTATTCTATTTTACTTAACACAACATTCTTTCTTTTTGTTCTTTTTATTAAAAAGATACTAAATTAACGACTTCCAATGTAAAAAGGAACCCATTTTAGTTCAATCTTTGGACTTTTTTTTTTTTGACAAATCTGATTTGTTATAATGGTCTCAATCAATCTTATCTTATTTTTTATTTATAAATAAAATAATAGGATGGATTGGGCATTCCATTCCCTCCCTACTAAATTACTTCTTTTTTAATTTCTATTTATCAGTAAAAGAATAAGTCATTGTGATATATAATTATATAATATATTTACACTACAGTAAGAAAAATCTGAATTAAGCTAAAGACAGGGTTAACTAAAATAAAGGGGAATATTAGATTCTGGACCCAAAGTTGCAGCTGGGAGCCAGATTCCTATTTGTCTTTTAATCTTTTACCCTTTTCTCTTCTCTTCAGTGTTTGTTTCACAGTTACCCTTTACTTCTTACGTTAACCCCTTTCCTTTTATCTCCAAATTTATCCCTTCTTTTGCTTTCATCCCTCGTACCAATCTGTTAAAATATGTATATATATATAAAAGACCCCAGCAAAGAAAATTCCCTTTCCATATGTCTATTGCTTTGTGATGTATATTTCACACTCTAATCTGTGTTCATCTTCGACAATTCATTGACCTTCCAAATCCATCTAAATGCCCATTATTATAGCCATATTTACTTACAGATCATAATACTACTAGTCACTAGCTTTTCTCTTTTCGTGATAAATAAACACTGAAGAAACACCCACTTCCAACCTTTACTTTTGCTTTTTGGGTCTTGAGTTCTTTTTTTCCTCTTTATCGAGCTGTTGTTTTGGATGAGAATGTAAATGGGTTCTTTAGAAAGTCCAAATTCATTGAAGAGAGCTGGTAGTAGGAACGAAAGGAACCCTTTTTTGAGCCGAACTAGATCGAGGTTTTCTCGTTTCTTGCTCTTCAACAAGCTAGATTACATCCAATGGATTTGCACAGTTGTTGTTTTCCTCTTCTTTGTGGTGTTCTTTCAGATGTTTTTGCCTGGTTCAGTAATGGACAAATCTCCAGATTCCTTGGATGATAAAGATTTGGTATTTCGTGAATTGGGATACTTGAAAGAGATGGGTGGGTTAGATTTTGGTGAAGATATCACTTTGGAACCCTGTAAGCTTTTACAGAAATTTCAGAGTCAAAATAAACAACTCAACTTGGAATCTTCATCTGCTCTCAACCGTAGCCAACACCGTTTCCAATATAGAAAGCCTCAGCTCGCATTGGTTAGTGATAATAATTCTCATAAAAAATTTTATACAATGGATTAATTATAAGGGGACATTTTGTATTATTGGATCTTTTTCTCCATGCTGCTACTTATGATTTATATATTTTCTAAATTCATACTTGAAGGTGTTTGCTGATCTATTGGTTGACCCACAACAATTGCTAATGGTGACCATTGCAAATGCATTGAGAGAGATTGGTTATGAAATTCAGGTAAATAACACTAAGTTCTGGGGACTTCACCATATGTGAGTTCGATTGTTTTCCTTTTCTTCTTCTTTTTTTTTTCTTTTTTTTTTTTTTGGTTTTAATGGTATAATCCTGGTTGTTAAGTCTAGAGCATACTACACGTCCTTTGGTTGTTAACTTAGTGCTTATCTTAGAAAGTAAAGCAGTGACAATAACAGAATCTTAGAAAGTAAGTTAATCTTGTTTTTTAGTTCTTTTTCCTTGGAAGGTCTACTCCATTGAAGATGGTCCTGCGTACAATGTCTGGCAAAACATTGGAGTTCCAGTCACCGTTCTTAAATTCAATCCCAGTGGGATTGGTGTTGATTGGCTCAAGTACGTGGATTTTGTTCATAATCTCTGTTGAATTCACTTTTGGAATCTAATTATGGTATACGGTGTATCAATCTGCAGCAATGATGGCATACTTGTTAGCTCCCTTGAGGCCAAGAGTGTTTTCTCAAGGTAAGATATGTTATTCTATTTCCTCTGCAAGAAAAACTTCCTAGTTCCAAATTCTTCTTATGTTTCCCCCTGTAGACACTTATTGGTTTTCCAAGTGAAGAAGATCGTATTGTTACAGCTATATAGATGAACCGCAGTTGTGTTTTAGTGAAGCTCGAGTTTTGGCTGCTGTAGAGATAAAAAAAAAATAGCTGGCAACACCTTTTACCTATGGCTGTCTGACATTTAAGATCAATTTAGCATAATACTGAAGACATTAATACACTTTATTTTATATTTTTACTACTTATGCTCAAGTCTGAGTCAATTAACATGAATGAGTGTACTTGTTATAGTTTTATGCAGGAGCCTTTTAAATCTCTTCCACTTATATGGACCATCCATGAAAGAGCTCTTGCTGTTCGTTCAAGACAATACACATCAGCAGGGCAGATTGAGCTTGTGAATGATTGGAAAAATGTTTTCAATCGTGCTACTGTTGTTGTCTTCCCAAACTATGCGCTTCCGGTAATAGTTATCAGATAATCTTTTGGTCATCAATTCATTGTCAGCAAATTACTAACTAATAATGGCCAAGGATATAGGTTTTATTTGGTCCCATTTAGGTCTGAAGAAGTGCTAAATTCTTGGATAATATTCTAGAAACTGGTTTATATTCTGAGCCAGTTTCTACTTCATTCCTGCTTCATGCAACTTTACTTCCCCTAATCTAAGAGTGGGGCTTTAACTTGAGATTAATTTCCAGTGATTTGGCTTCCTTCTGCAGATGATCTATTCTACATTTGATACTGGAAATTATTATGTTATTCCTGGTTCTCCTGCTGATGCATGGAAAGGAGAGAATGCAATGTATTTGTACAAAGATAATCAGCGTGCGAGTATGGGCTATGGACCTAATGAAGTGCTTATTGCAATTATTGGAAGTCAATTTATGTACAGAGGCTTGTGGTTGGAGCATGCACTTATTTTACAGGCTTTATTGCCGCTCTTTGCCGACTTTTCTTCTGATAATGATTCTATTTCCCACCCTAAAATCATTGTTTTAAGCAGTGATTCAGCAAGCAACTACAGCATGGCTGTTGAGGTATGATCATAATTACTTTATCCCATGACATGTGGTTTAAGTTTATAGGTGGACGTAGTTTTTGACCTTCTCATTAGTTTAATCCATTCCACATATATTTCGTGTTCCCCAGAAAATTGCTCTTAACTTAAGATATCCCAGTGGGGTGGTGAAGCATGTAGCTGTTCATGGAGATGTTGATGGTGTTCTGAGCATGACTGACCTTGTGATATATGGCTCGTTTCTTGAGGAGCCTTCATTTCCAGAAATTTTGATAAAAGCCATGAGCCATGGGAAACCAATCATAGCACCAGATCTCTCCAATATAAGGAAATATGTAAGCTTCTAATGCTCTTCCCAGTTCATCCATATTCTGGTTTATGAGGCAAATTACTGACTTTCTGTTGGAAATAACAATTAGGTAGATAACAGGGTAAACGGTTATCTTTTCCCTAAGGAGAATATTAGTGTTCTGACACAGATCATATTGCAAATGATATCCAAAGGAAAATTGTCACCATTGGCTCTAAATATTGCTTCGATTGGTAGAGGAACTGTTAAAAATATGATGGTTCAGGAAACTATTGAAGGATATGCGATGCTACTGGAAAATGTTCTCAAGTTTCCATCAGAAGTTGCACCTCCTAAGGCTGTTATAGAACTTCCTTCAAAGTTGAAGGAAGAATGGCAATGGAATCTATTTGTGAATCTTCAGAATTCTACACTTGAAGACAAGAGTTCCAAATTTTTAAACAATTTAGAGGAACAGTGGAACCATTCTCAAAGAAAGAAGTTTGGTTCGCCAGTTGCTATGAATGATTCATTTTCATATGAGATTTGGGAGGAAGAAAAAAAGATGCATATTTTTTATACTAAAAGGAGACGAGAGGAACAAGAGGTAAGAAGTTGTTCTGGGAAGTAATATGTTATCCACAAATTCAGTTGTAACAATATAAGGAGTCTTTGTTTAGTTTTTACTGAATGAAGTTTCGTGCTCTTTCTAATATATTGTAGTTGAAAGATAGAACTGATCAATCTCGTGCCACCTGGGAGGATGTATATCGAAATGCCAAGAGGGCTGATCATGCAAGGAATGACCTGCATGAAAGGGATGAGAGGGAACTTGAAAGGACTGGTCAACCATTGTGTATCTATGAACCTTACTTTGGTGAAGGAACATGGCCTTTCCTGCACCGAAGTTCTCTTTATCGTGGAATTGGACTGGTGAGTTATTGAAGCATCATATTGGGTTGGTCTTTTTGTTTTTATTCAATTTATTGATTTACTTGTAATAAATAAGAATTTGTATAAAAACTTAAAGCTGAAAAGACGGGCATTCATCTGCTGGAATCTCTAACTCTGAGGAATATGTATGCTCAATGGCTGTTGCAGTCCACCAAAGGTCGAAGACCCAGGATGGATGATGTTGATGGACCATCTCGTTTGGAGCTTCTTAGAAACTCCTACTACCGAGATATTCTTGGTGAATATGGAGCCTTTTTTGCAATTGCTAACCAGATTGACCACCTACACAGGAATGCCTGGATAGGGTTTCAGTCATGGAGAGCAACGGCTAGGAAGGTAGGCCATTGCCACACTCCCAGCCTTGTTTTATTTATTCCTCTTCAGAAAGCCCTTTTATCTCTGGATGCTGAACACATTTTCATATATTTTGTTCTTTTATTAAATACATTTTTCATATTTAATTGTGGGGCGTGAATCAGGCATCCTTGTCTGAAGTTGCTGAGACATCATTGTTAGGCGCCATTGAAAAGCGTAAGTATGGTGATGCTCTGTACTTTTGGGTTCGGATGGATAAGGATCCTAGAAACAGCTTGCAGCAGGACTTTTGGTCATTTTGTGATGCTATAAATGCTGGAAATTGCAAGTAAGAGCTTAATAGATCAATTATTTCAAATGCAGAAGCATGGAATTGTAGAAAATACATGTGTATCTACTGTACTAGCATATTTTCTTGTCTCATTTTCCATCCCATTGCAGGTTTGCATTCTCTGAGACTCTTAAAAAGATGTATGGCATAAGGACTGAATTGAATTCTTTGCCACCCATGCCTGAAGATGGAGGCACATGGTCTGTCATGCAGAGTTGGGCTTTGCCGACAAGGTCCTTTCTCGAGTTTGTCGTGTTTTCAAGGTTATAGTTGTTACACTCAATGGTTCTTTCATGACCCGTTTAAGCTATGTCAATTTTATAACTTGTCTCAATGGCAGGATGTTTGTGGATGCATTAGATGCACAGATGTATGATGAGCACCATCAAAGTGGTCACTGTTATCTAAGTTTCTCAGAGGTAACTTGCTTATTTGCATTGATCTTCTCTTTCAAACAAGGTATAAATAAAGCGCGTTGTTATTATTAAAATTAATCCTATATCACCTGGAAATAACTGTTCATTGGACCGTCTGAAGTCACTCCGAGCCCTACAAATAGTACTGACGTATAAGGGTCTATAACTTGAATTGCCTGTTCTATTATTGAATGGCATTCCTTTCAAAGTAGTAATTTTGTTCTACAGGACAAGCATTGCTACTCACGGATGCTCGAGCTACTTATAAACGTTTGGGCATACCACAGTGCACGACGGATGGTGTATGTGAATCCCGAGAGCGGTGTGATGCAAGAATACCACATATTCAAAGATCGAAGAGGTAAAATGTGGGTGAAATGGTTTGCCTTGAACACTTTAAAGGCGATTGATGAGGATTTGGCGGAGGAAGCAGATTCAGACCACTCAAAGAGAAGATGGATATGGCCATCGACAGGGGAGGTTGTGTGGCAAGGCGTACTGGATCGAGAGAGGAACATACGCAACCGTCAGAAAGAGAAAAGGAAGCAGAAAAGCAAGGATAAACAAGAGCGGATGAGGCATAAACACCGTCAAAAGGCCTTAGGTAAGTATGTCAAACCCCTTCCAGAAGAAGATATGGAAATTTCAAAGTCAACATTATTAACATCTAACTAGCTTCATCAGTGTGTGTTTTGCAGCCAATCCATGCTAGTAGAATCTTTAATTTTTATTTTTTGCTAGAAAGGATGTGCATTATTTGTGTACATGTTAGTTTTTTTTTTTTTTAATTTTTTTTATGTAAAGCTAACGGCATACCTCTGGTCGTTGATGTTTATGAATGGCTCAAATTGTATACTAGTTTTATTTGGTGGAGATTATAGAAAAAAAACGTGTTCGAGATGCAAATACAATGGTTAAAATTTATTATCTCTTGGAATTACACTTTTAAGAAGAATGAAGAGAAGGTTATAAAGATAAACATGGGATGGTCAATAATTATGTGGTGATATTCCAGATGGGATCGTATTGAGAACGTAATTTTGTTTCAAATTCATCCAGATATGATCGTAAGATATAGTGGATCTAGCATGTTTAAAACGATTGACCCCCAACTTTCAAGGTGTTTATGCTTAAGAATTATTATTTACTCTACTTGTGCTAGGACTCCACATAGAAGCACCAATAAATAAATATTACTATCTGTACATATAAGCAGAAAAAAAAATTATTATTTCCGCTCACTTTAGAAAACTGAGATTTTTTTTTGAAGAAAAAGGAAATCTTTGATACGAATGGCAGGCAGAAATCAGGAACATTATGACACCTTTGCTTTAGCGTCAAGCCAAAAACAAAATACACAAAAGGGGTACGTTTAAACGCCACCTTTGGCCTTTGCTCATTAATATTTTGAACAGAAAATACAAAATGAAGACATCTAAGGTAGATCTGTATTGTATTATTATAATAAGTTTATAAAACAAAAGCAGAGCAGATAAATAAATCTGGGTGATAAGTCTAAACGGCAGGGAAAAATACGCAAACAAAAGAAATTGAGTTCAGCTTGAGAAACATACGCCATGTTTGCCCCATCAACTCATCCTCAGCCATGTGTATTAACAGCTTCCCACAGCAAATTCTTTGGAGCTGTGTTGCTTACGTCCCTGGCCTGCATTGCTGCAGTTCTCAGTGTCTTTATCGTTGATACATTGGCATCCCAAAAAGAAAGACTTCTGTAAGGTAGATTATGTTTCTTGCAAAGATCCTTCACCACCGGAGATACCTTCCTTAATTGGCATCGGGGCAACCTGGGGAACAAATGGTGCTCTAACTGGAACTGCAAACCACCAAAGAACCAATCCATCCAGGGTGAACACGCTATGTCCAATGTCCCGCTGGTCTGCTTCTCGAACCAGTCGTTGCCGTTTGGAGGTCCAACATATACATTTGCTGAGAAATGGTTCAAACAGAACTGGATATGTTGAATGGATGTAACAGCGAAGCTTGTTAGAACAAACATGAACCTTTCTGGCCAATTGGGTAGATAGGAAAGCAGGAGAGGGAACCAAGTCCAGAACACAAGGATCCCCATTATGTTAAATGCTCTATCTGGGACTTTCCGGTTTGAGAACAATAGCAGTAATGTCTGTAAATACAAGTTCACCCTAGCCACACACATAACAGGATAAAACGTCAAATGCTGGTAACTGATGAGAAACCTTGCAAGAGGGTCAAAATTCAACTTCCTTCCGTAAAAGCAAGACGTTAATGAATTGAAAAAACGTGAAGAGACTGCAAAAAAGGGGATATGCTGGAGGTCAGGGTCATAATCCAGGCTATTGCAGGCAATGTGGTGCGCATTGTGAGTCCATTTCCACCAGGCAATGCTGATGCCGGTTAAACAATTCCCAGTGATTATCTGAGCGAGTCTGTTGTAACCACGGCTACTCATTACCTGGTAATGTCCAGAATCATGACCGACGTATGTACTTTGTATCCAAAGCATTCCCAACACCATGGCTGCACCCAGATGAGCCCACACGCTATCGCATCTCAAGACACCGTAAAGAACAATGGCAAACATGACAGCTACAGATGCTAATGAACAAAAAGCCACATGCCCTTTCGTTTCGAACATACCCATTTTGGAGAACTCCGTGACAAGCCTTCTGTAATCCTTGGACACATCCGAGACCTGAAAATCATGGAGATAATACCCAGTGAAGAACTTATCAAGATATTTCCAAGCGGTTCCAGGGTGATAAGCTATAAAGGCATCGGTAACATCTTGGCCAGCCAGATTCAGAAGCGGGATTTCCCCACCAGGATGCTCCTTAGCCCAATCCGAAACATTGTAAACTTTACCCTGGATTGAGATCCACAAATCTCCTGGTTTGTTGTGTTTTTTCAGCTCCTCGGCGGTAATGTACTTCTTCTTACCCTCCATTGATCCTCCCTCACCCAAAACACGAGAATAACAAGACGAAAGTATTCACAAAGGGGAGAAGATATAAATTAACCAGAGTCAAGAAAATCAAGCCAAGAAACCCCCGATTGGTCTTTTATCCGTAGAATGAATGTATACTTAAATGGGATAGAATTGATTGAACCAAATCATCCCATTACCAGGGATTCTAATTTGGCTTTGATCTTAAAAACCCCTCCTCCCAATGCTTAACCTCTTCTTGTTTGAGTTGCTTGAGGCATTAACGGGGTTATTTATAAAAAGAAAATGGTTTGAGGGGTTTTTTTTGACAGCGAAAGCCGCGCGGTTAAACAAAAGCCAGCCAATGAATACGTTAAAGAAAGATTTGAATCCCTAGTCATTTACAGTTTTACCAGCATCGGGTTTTTTACTAAAATAAATTAAAAAAAAATTATTTACCAAAATAGGTTGTCAGCAAGATTATTTACCAAAATGGGGTGTTTTTACAGGCGCGAATGATTATTTTATATTAAAAAAATATTTTTTTTTATTTTTTATATTAAAAAATATTAAAAAAATATTTTCGGGTCAGTATGACTCGCATATAAATACGAATACAGGTTGCGCCTACTTGAGAGGCGCGACTAATCGAGCCTTTCTCTGAGGCGCAAATGATTGTGCCTACCTCAGAGGCGCAAATGGTTGTGGTGGGGCCCACACGAGCTTACATTTTCCCCTATATATACCTCGATTATCAAATGAACACATTAAATGATTTGGTAGATGCTGGTTTTTTCACTAAAATAAATTTAGAGGTTTTTAATTAGACGGCATATAAATGAAGTATTTGTTATGCTCCTATAATTGGTGAATACAATATCAATATTCTAAACTTTGGTGAATACAATATCAATATTCTAAATTTTGTAGCAAGTGAAAGTTACAATCGTATTGTTTCTTTTATGGTCCCAATCATATTCTATGTATATGCTAAAGTTTAAAAAAATAGGTTTGTATAAATTTTAACTTGATTTTCAAATAAATAAAAATAATAATCATTCTTTACGGGCTCGATATTTGTTTAAATATGTGAGTCGATATTATGCTTCTTCAATAATCAAACTTAATTTTGATGGTTTATTTATTTACTTTTTGATGTAATAAAGATGTGCCCTTATCTAGAAAAAAAAATAAAAAGATTAGAAATATTGCTGACTATAATTACATGGTGGTAGACTTTGTAAATTGAACGCGGAAAAATATGAAATAAGAATTTTTGAACATAATTATTATTTTTATTGAATTTGAATAAGTTGGTTCGATTCCCATAAAGTAAAAATTTGAGAATAAATTTATAAATTACAGAGGCTGCAGGGAGGGACTGTTGGGGCAGTAGGGCCAGCGCCGTGGGCAACATGCAGCAGCTGGAGGTGCACTGTTTGGGCTGCCTATTTGCGCCTATCTACCAGGCACGATTAATCGTGCCTATCCGATAGGCTCGATTCCTTTTTACCCGTATTTTGACCCGTTAAACCGTATTTTTACTCGTATATATATTTAAATATTTTTAATAAAAATAAAAAAAATATATTTTATTTAAAAATAAAAAAAATTAATATAAAATAATCATTTGCGTCTGTCAGATAGGCGCGAATGAACAAAACATCTTATTTTCGTATATAATTAGGCTCACAACTTATTTTGATAAATAATTCTTTTTTTAAATTTATTTTGGTAAAAAAGCCACCAGCATCAGAATTCTAACAACTTGAAAATTTTTGTATGACACAGGACAAGATTTGTGGGCCATGTTAGCCAGTGAAGGGCTGTGATCCGCTTTGCGCTATGAAGATATTTTGGGGAAAGTGAGATGGAGCTTTGGACCTCTCATCGCATCATGTGGGCTTTGTGGAGAAAGCCGCCGCCCTTTTCCCTGTTATTGCTTCGCATTTGACAGACAATCTTTCTTTTCTTTTTTTAAAAGCCAAGCAATTTAGCATGCTATTAAT
This sequence comes from Gossypium hirsutum, assembly GCF_007990345.1. Taxonomy (NCBI): domain Eukaryota; kingdom Viridiplantae; phylum Streptophyta; class Magnoliopsida; order Malvales; family Malvaceae; genus Gossypium; species Gossypium hirsutum. The sequence goes on along the minus strand of NC_053434.1, from coordinate 9,267,020 downwards.
ACTATATTTTAACCCAAATAGCTTCGCTAATTAATACAGGAATTTTTGTGTTTAATGCGTAATAACTGGAAATAAATACAATGTATCTACTTATTAATTCGTCTAGGGTAAACATGTCATGTGAAAGCAATGTGTACAGACTAAAAAAGCATCTTCTGCCCATCAAGAAAGCAAAAAATTTTCAAACATTTTTATTGGGACTAATAATTATTTGTTGTTTTTAATGAATATGTCGAGAATTTCATTGATTTATGGTTTGAATCATCATTATGATTTCCAAATTTACGATAAGACAAGAGAATATTTACCCCCTTTTATCTTAGATATAGGTTAACTAGGATTATCAATAATTTCCATAAATATAAAAATAAGAATTTGTATAGCACAAGAAATTAATGCAATAAAAACATAAATCGAGAAGTATGCCGGGAAAAAATATTTAGAGATACATAATATTTTAATTCTTTTAAAGAAAATTTAAATATTTTTTAATGAGTTCTTTGTATTATTGGCAAAATATGAGGTTTTGTAATTTTGATGATTCAAGTTCAATTCTCGTTCTACATAAGTTATACATAATTTTTTTTTAATTTTATTTTAATTTAAATTTCATCGTGAGTATATTTTTTTAACTTAAAATTTAAATATTTATAAATACTTTTTTAAATTATTTTTAAAATATTTAAATATTTAATATGATTATATTTTGTAATAATTAATTTCAATTATAATTATTTGTAGGTATAATTATACTTGGTATAACTTTAAAAAATTATTCTTTTTTAGCAATAAAGCTCGACTTAGGCCAAATTGGGAAGGAATGAAAGAAAAAAGGCATAGAATCTATAGATAATTGATTTGGTAGTGCCTACGACTAATTGTTTGTTTAAATCTGGATTTGAAGACAAATCTGAAAAGGGGAATAGTAGTGACAGTGTTGTCTTTTCTTTTAAATATGGAAAAAAAAATGGGTAAAATGAGGAAGTGATCGAACGTGAGGACCGTACATTGCTCAGAGTCGCGTCATGGCAGCCTTGATAACCGCGCTCACGCAACTCCACAACTAGGTAGGGAAGGATCTTTTAAAATTTTAGTCCCAATCAGCAACGCTAGATCTCTTCCTCAGCCGCACGATCTTCACCTACGAATTTCAGTTTTGACAGATAAAAATATCACAATACTTCTATTTCAATACTTATACTTCTACTTTCTTTACTCGAAAATATAAAACTTAATTAACCTTTATATTAATTTTTTTTTCATTTTTACTGCTAAATACAGATATGATTAATTGAGCAATTAAATAATAATATTTGGTATGCTACATATATCTTGTACCAGTATAAAAAGACTAATTCAAGTAACCAGACAATAATACATCATCTCATAATGATAGAAAATTGATAATTTTTTTAACAAAAGAATCGACTTGCTCTTTGATTTAATATTCAATGACTAATTTACCAATTTTTTAGTAGAGAAGGCAAAATATGTAACATCCCTTAACCCTAGACTGTTGCCGGAATAAGGTTACGAGGCATTACAGAACATATCAGACAATTTACAATTAATTCAAAATAAATGACATACATATCTTGATTTAATCATAAAGTCCGTATAATGGACCCTCGAGGTTCAAATCACACGTTAGAATCGAATTGGACTTGTTCGGGTACTCCGGAAATATTTCGTAATTTTTTTTAAAAACTCAATATAACTTCTTTATAAATATCTAACATTCCTTACAAGTTTCAAACTGATACCAATCCAAAACAAATCTTTCAACCAATATATTTGCACACTAAAAATACCTAAATTATGCCTATAACTTTGACTTAACCATATAATCAAATTACATTGATAAAATCATATAAAATTTTACTAACTAACTTTATTCATTTTTCTTCCCAAGTTTAATACCAAACTTACCAAATTTGGCAAACCATTTCATTTAACTTAGTACCAAAACACCAAATATCAGTTATTACAACCAAAATCATAAAACATTTTAAAGTGACCATTACAATAACTATGTACATGCCACTTTCATTTAAGGAAGAAAACATCACCAAAATTTTTGTGCTGGAGTTGAGATCGTTCGGATGCTAGACCGGGACTCTGGACTGTAATACCCTGAAAATTTTTACAGTAAGATATTATCCTTGATATAGTAAAATAAGGAAATAAAATGACAAAAAGGGAAATTTTGAGTTATGTCAATATTGAGAAGTATATTATGATATATTAATTCAAGAAAGGACTAAATTGTAAAAGTGAGAAAAGTTTTGTTGCACAAGAGTAAATATTCATAATTTGAGGGGTTAAAGTGTAAATATGAAAAAGTTGAAGGACCAATAGTATAAATAATTTAAGAGTGGAATGATCTAGAAACTAAGGAAAATGGATGAATTAGGACCAAATTGAATAGATGAAGAACTATGAGGGACTAAATTGCAATTTTACCAAATTAAATGATGACTCAAGGATGGAATTTTAAAAGATAATGAAGGGCAAAATGGTCAATTGGAAGAGAGAGAAATCTAGAAAGTAATAATGATGCTAGAGATATTTTGATATTTTATAATTATTTAATTAGATAAATATTATTTTATTAATATTTTAATAAGATATTTTATTATTATTTTATTAGTATATAAAGAAAGAAAGATGAGAAATTCTCATCCATATTTTCCCATGCACTAACGTGAGAGAAAGAGAGGAAGAAAAAAAGTTTTGCTTTCTTTACAATTTGGTCCTTTTACCAAAAATTCACCATTTTCACCTAAAAATTAAATGAATTTCCATAGCTACCAAGAGACAAAAATGTTAAGGAGAGCACAGGGAGTTAGAATATCAAGTTGGATTCAATAAATAAAAGTTGGAGGAGAGAGAAAATCAAGTTAAAGATTAGTATCAATAGAACAAGGTAAGTATATCAAGATTTCAATATGTTTTTAAGTTTGTTATTATTGACAAAGCATGGAAATAATGTTATAGTAGAGTTTTCTTACATAAGGTCCTATGTTTTTGATATGTTAGTGAAGAGAAAATAAGAGAAAGTGATGAGAAATGGTGTAGAAAAAGAAAATAAGGGTGTTATAACACGGTAATTAATAGCTTGCACAAAAACAGTTTGGACAGCAGCAGTAGACTAACTTTGAAAAATCACTATAAATTTTAGAAATCGAATTAGAATATGAAAAAAATATGGAATTAAATATTATTGAGTATAGTTTCTCATAGAAGAAATAGTGTAAGCAATGGATTTGTAAATTTTGAGATATAATGAATTTTGTGAGACAAGGTCAGAATGAATTCGGGTTCCCTTGTTCTGACTTTGAAAAATCATAAAAATTTGAATAAAAATAATTAGGGGCTTAAATTTATATTTATAAAATTATGAATGAGTCTATATTTAATAGAAAGAAACAAGAACATCATTTGAATCCTGTATGAGGAGATAATTAATTTTTGGTGAAGAGGGGTCAGAACTGTCAGACAGCAGAACAGGGGTAACTTTAAAGAATAAACTGTACTTATTGGCTAAATCAAAAATTCTTAAATTTTTATGGTAAGAATATATATGAGTCTAGATTCAGGGAAAATTATCGGATATTAATTTGGAGTTCTATAGATTCAGATATAAATAATTTAGTGACTATGATGCAGATAGACAACTTGAATATTCATAAAAGTAAATAATAAAAATTATGGATAATGTTACTTACAAGTGTGTTATCTACATTAAGGATGTGGAATGGAGAAGAGGAGGATGAAAAATATGTATGAATATTCATCTGGCATGGCTAATTTGCATATTTTAGGCTCAGGGACTAAATTGAATAAAAGTAAAACTTTATGGGCAATTTTGTAAACATGTCAGAAATGACCAAATTGCATGAAATGGATTATTTTATTATTTAAATTACAAAATTGAATGAAATTATTAATTTAGTTCAAGATCGAGGGAAAACATGTTTTAGGGATTAAATTGAAAAGTGTTGAAATTATGAAAAATTCTGATATTTTATAGAATTCATGGATTGTTATCAATATATATGAGAATAATAGCTGGAAATAAGGATTAAATTGCAAGAATTTTATTTTCCTGACCCTAAGGATGAAATCGTCATTAATTAAAAGTTTAGGGGTAAAATGGTAATTTTGCCTAGAGCATTAATTAAATGCATTAGAATATGAAATGAATGAAAATGATGATCAAATTTATTTATAAGATCCGGACGACTCAAATATGAGACTTGATCGTGGAAAAGAAAAGATATCAGATTAATGAAATTATAAACACAAACAAGCAATGAGGTAAGTTCGTGTAACTTGAATTATATTCTTAAATGCTTGAGATTGTATGTTATTTATGTGAATATGATTTGAATGTTCATTGTATGAAAATTTATGAAACATGATAAATTTGATAAAAAGAGAAGAAATCCCGGTTGAATGAAAGGAAAATTCGATGGATCTCTGAAAAGGAATTGACGGTAAAAAGGATCTAGCCCGGACGGGTGATCCTATCCTGATATAGCCTTCCCGAAGAATATGTGTAAAACGGATTTAGCCCGAACGGGTAATCCGAATTAGGGTCTGAATTTAGCCTGGACTGTAATTGAGATCCAAGCTCATTAGAGTAATTGTCGTTGCAGGGGATTTAGCCTGAACTGGTAATCCCGACAATACTCTATGAGTTTATATTACAGGGGATTTAGCCTGGACTGGTAATCCCACTGTAAGGATGAGGTTCGCGGGAGTGTGCTCTCTGATATGAAATGTGTAAGACCATGGTTGAAAGATACCATGGCAACCTGTGTGTAAGACCATGGTTGAAAGATACCATGGCAACCTGATATGAAATGTGTAAGACCATGGTTGAAAGATACCATGGCAACCTGATATGAGATGTGTAAGACCGTGGTTGAAAGATACCATGACAACGTGACATGAAAAGAATAAGACCATGGTTGAAAGATACCATGGCAACATGACAGAAAATGAGTAAGACCATAGTTGAAAGACACTATGGCATCACGTCAAAGATAAATAAGATCGTGGATGGGAGACGCTATAACATCTGTTGAACAATTGATATTCAGGTAAAATGTATCAGATGGCGAATGGTTATATGAAATGGTTGTGTGAAATGTTTACAAGAACTGGTCATATGGAAATATATGTACAAAAGTGTTGTATGAAATAATTATAAAAATGGATAAACGAAATAAGTATAAGTACATGGAATATAATTTATGTTAAGTTTGATATAAGCTATTACCAAAATAAATATACATAAAATATATGGAAATGATAAAGCATCAAATATTGATATAATGAAATGAATGATATATGCTTGTAAAGAAACGGTAAGAGAATGATATGTTTCATGACATGTACATATATGATTATCTTTGATATGTTGATACAAGGAAATTATGTAATTGAAACTATTATTAAACTCAAGTGCGACATGTCGAGAAAATAGATATATCAATGTTGAATTTATATTAGATATGTGCAAGTATACTAACAATGTTGTTGTTTGATGCTTATACAAGTGCCAAACTGTTGATTGAATGGTAATATATTTATTTTATATGATGCATTGAATCGGTAAGTATTTTAATTTTTTTAAGTGATCTGCAAATGGTAGCAATGCTCCGAAACCCTGTTCTGGCAGCGGATACGGGTTAGGGGTGTTACATGGACTCCTATTGACTTGCACACGGAAACAACCATACGCTGAGTACTTCATACTCAGTGGTATTACCATAATTCAAATAATAATAATAATAATGGAATATAATTATCAAGCATATAACTATTCAATTTTTCAAATATCAATTCATTCTTAAACTTTCATTAATTAACAATAACAATATAATTTATTTTTAGCTATTCTTCAATTTCATTCACATATCATATGTCTCAATTTCAATCACTACATGAACATTTAGTTCATGCCTTTCATTTCCAATCTCAATTGCAATCCACAATTCAACTTTTTCACATTTTCAATAGTACAATCAATCAAATTTACAATCAATCAAAGTCATTTAATTTTTTCCCATTTCGGTTATTCACCCTATTAACAAACCTGGACTTTGACGGATACACGGATTCCAACCAAAACACACTAGTACGACACATTGTGCCTAAAACGGTACATATTACCTGATCAATATACGACACATAAATGCCTGAAACGACACATGAGGTGCCTGATACGACACACGAGGTGCCTGATATACGACACATAAAGTGTCTGATCGGCAAGGCCGATAAATCCCGTACTCTTCCAAATCCTATGGCATGCCAACTATATCCGACTTAGCTCGATTAGTTAATAAGGTATTCCAATTCTCAATTAAATTTTCACTTTCATACCAAATTTAAGATCGCTATTCAATTTCAATTTCACATTAAATCAATATACAATTCAATTATACATACACATTTCCCATCCAATCCAATTCCCATTCAACTCAAATATTAATACTTACCTTATACTCATTTATTAAATATAAAATTTATATAAAACATTTAATAAAAATTAATTTGAATTATAGTAATATAAACCCAGATTTGTTCGATTACTCCTCGACAACTTTTCCCTTTCCTTTCAATGCCGATGCTTCGGGTTCTTTGCTAGCTACAAAAATTAAAATAATTATACGATTAATTACAGCACTAATTATAACAAATAATTGAATTTCTATTCAATTTACACTATTTTCAATTAGGTCCTAATTAACTCATTCATTTTACTAACTTAATTCATACTTCATTCTTATTCACATTCCTATCAAATTCAACCTAACTATCAAGTGTTCATAATAAAACCCTAATTTAAATTTTCTTTCAATTTAATCCATCAATCACAAAACTTATAGCTTCTTTTACAATCGAATCCATTTATCAATCCTAACTTGAAATTCATTCAATTAAATCCCTAATTCAACAATTTATCCAACATGAACCATGCTTAAAAACCTATGAACTTCCAAGACTTCAACTTAATTTCAACAAAACTTTGTTTTAAAGCATCTAAAACATCAAAATTAAGTAAAAAAGACTTAATTGACTTACCAATTAAAGCTTTAAACCTAGTTTTTACTTTTATTTTTCTTTTTCTCCTTTCCCCTGCTCTGTTTCGAAATGGTTCTATTCTTTCCTTACTTTGTTTCTCTTTTATTTCATTTCATTTTATTTTATTTGCTTATTAAATTAATTAATTTAATATAATAATAGTTAAAATAAATATCTATTTAATATCAAATACATGTATTACAATTATACACGTACTTATTATTACACATGTGTTTTATCATCACCCTACATTTGTCATAATTCAATTTATTTGATAATATTAATAATAATTATTATAACAATAATTTAAATAAATATCTATTTAGTAATTAAATATAAGTATTACAAATGTATGTATTTTTATTAATAAATTTGTATCAAATCATCACCATACATTTGTCTTTATTTAATTTATTTCTTAATATAATATTTATAATATAATTAATTTAATAATATACTTTATAATCAATTTATATATATAATTAAATCATGTAAACATCTAAGATTTTTACAATCTTATGCCGCCTCAACCTCCAAATGTGGCTTAATTGCCCATTTGATCCCTATTATTTTCTTTTAATCTATAATTAAACTTTTACCCTTTATTCAATTTAGTCATTTTTCCTAATTTCTCTTAATTAGGCTAAATTCACTTAATTAAAGCATATTTAAACACACAACTAGATTAAAAAATATTCCTAATAAATATTTATGAACCCATTTCGCTAAGACGGAGGCCCGATAATGTACTTTTTCGATACCCATGAATTTTGGGTCATTACAAAATACAATTCAACACCTAGCACATTTGAATTTGCTCGTCCTATTAGGCCGGAGGAAGGTGAGGATGACGTCAAGTAATCATGCCCCTTATGCCCTGAGTGACTCACGTGCTACAATAGACGGGACAAAGAGCCGTGATCCCGTGAGGGTGAGCTAACTCCAAAAACCTGTCCTCAGTTCGGATTGCAGGCAGCAAAAGGAGCATCAAATTGGTACAACTTATGTAAAAAAAAAAGGAAATTAGTAGAAAAGCTTGAAGATCAAGTTGGAAGAGATTATCTAGTTTAAAATATAGATTTTCAATGCCATTTAATTTATTCAAATATACTATAGTTGAGTTGAACGATGATAACAATATCAAGATGATGATTGATGCATATTGTTCAACTAGAAACATTGTAGTAGAGATATATGCTTAATTTAATGATGTGTGGTTTCAGTTCCTCAAGATTTCTTATTAATATGTCCCTTAGTGTTGGTTAGAAATATGAATAAGAAAGTCCATCAACATGGTTGTGTAATGGTTTCACATTGTTGTTGGAAAGCCCATATCCGGGGGCACTACAATCATTTTTAGGGAGATATTCTTTTGTAGGTGCTTTATATTTCAACTTTGCCATACCAACGAGATTGTTGATAACTTGTATGTAGAGACCCCATCAAGCTATATGGGGAGACTGTAACACCCTTAAAATTGTTATGTTATAAAAGTAGTATTAAGTTAGAATCGTGCATAATGGATTACTCGATAAAGTAGAATAAGGAATATAAATGATAAATAAAAAAAGGTTGATGGATGCCAAAGAAAGTTGAATTAAAATGTATGTCATGATATATTAATTTAAGATATGGACTAACTTGTAAACATGTGAAAAATTTTGAGTCAAGTGTAAATATTCAAAATTCATGAAGTAAAGTATAAATATGGAAATTTGAAGGACCAAAAGTGCAAATAACACAAAGTCCTTGTGACACAAAATGGGTAAATGAGGACCAAATTGAATAAGTGGAGAAATATTAAATATTAAATCACAATTTTACCAAAAGTGAATAGTGATTCAAGGATGGAATTATAAAGAATTATGAAAGGAAAAATAGTCATTTCTCAAATTTGGATAAATATGAAGTGTAGTAATTAAGGATGAAAGGTGTTGAGAAATGATTGATTGGATTATTTTAATATTATTTTGATATTATATTATTTTCTTAATTAAATGATTAGATATTTGATGAGAAAAGTGTAGAATTTTCCATCATTTATCTTCCATTTTCACTCGACTTTCCTATATGTATGAGGGAAACTTTCATTCTCATTCATTTTAATCATTTTCACTAAAACCATCAAATCCAAGCTAGAAACCATCAAGTTTCCATAGAAATCCTTAGTGAAATCAAGAATACAACATGATAGCAAGTTGATTTTCAAGTGAAGAAGTGTGTTCATGTTTGAAGAGAGAGGAAATCAAGTTGAGAATTGAAATCAAGAGAACAAGGTATAAATATTAAGGTTTTATTATGTTTTCAAGTTTAATCTTGTTAGAAAAGTAAGGAAGTGATGTTAAAATAAAGAATTCTCATAAAAAGTTTTATGTTAAAGTAAAATACGATAATGGAATAAACATAAAGTGATGTTGAAATAAAATTATAGTAAATATTGTATGTTCTTGATGCTAAGGACTAAATCATGAATCTTGTGAAATTTATTATTGAAATAAGAAAAGTGAAGTGTATATAAATTAGGCATATAAAATAATATATTGTGGTGAATTAATGGATTAAAGTGCCATGTAATAGGATAGTGAATATTGAATTTCGTTGTAAAAAGATCTAAATTAAAATGTATGTAAAAGTTCTACGTGTTATGTTTTGATAAGTGAAAATGATGTAAAGAACATTAAATATAAGGTGTATTAACATGAATAAAGATCGTGGACAGTTCTAAAATGGAAATGAAAAGCTAATGTTTTTAAAAATCTTAAAGTTTGAAATTATATTTTCTTGTAATATTTAATAGTAAATTAGAATGAAAGAAATGCAAAAGAGTAATGAAATCATGAAAATCATGGAATAAAATATTTTGTGATTAATTATTGTAAATCTAGTATTATGGAATGCCCGTGTAAATTAGTATTGAACTTCTTGAATATAGTTGACATGTCATAGAAACCCAAATGTTCTCATTTTTATCGTGATATTGCACTTCGGTGGCTCTTGTTCTCTTATGCACTTGAGTGCTTGTGTTTTCAGCACTTTTGTACTTGTGTTTTCAGCACTTTTGTGCTTCGTGTATCGTGACATATTGACTGCCTTAGCTATTGGGGCTGAGAATTAACACAAATACAATCAAACTTCGTGCGGTTTCTGCAAGTGTGACAGGCCAGTTGTAATATTTGTAATGTTCAATGGAACACTTGAGTATTCCAAGGATCGAACCCAAGAAGTTTCGTGCTCAAGTGATTCTAAACTATAGCATGCAATTCAGGAGTCTAGCCAACTACTCACTAGGAGTCATATTACGACAAATCATAATTGAAGGCGAATTAAGCTAATTAATTATCTAAAAATAGAAAAGGATTAAATTGTAAATCACGCAAACTAAAAAACAAATAAATTCAATAACAGACTACGGTTGGTTGATTTCCATGTTGTTTGTTAACCTTTGAATTAGGAATCTAAATCACTAATACTCCTAAATTGGCTCAATTTTACCTTTCGTTTCAATTTTACCAAATTAGTTCGGTTTATCTCTTGACCTCACCAAATTAACTTCAGACTATCAAGTTGGTGCCTGATAAGATCTCCTATTGATCTCACTTATCTAAATTTTCTCTTAGGGGCATCAATTTTAAGTTTTGAATTCTATTCGATTTAGTTTAAATTTTATGATTTAGTCTCTGAACCCAAAAATCAACTACCCAACCTTTCCGCCAACCAACTACTTTAGATTTAGTTACCCATAATCATACTTGAGACAACAAAAACACAATAATTACACAAAATATGCATATAAGGTAAACACAATAAAAATGAGAAAAACTTGAAAGTAATGAAAATGGCAGCAAATGAAATGTAAAAGAACAGTTAAAAATCAAAATTTTAATGATGAAACTAAAAGTAAACTGAGTTGTATTGAAACTAAAAGGATTAAACTATAAATACAATAGTTTAAGGTACTAAACAAGCAAATAAACCCTAGCTACAGTGAGAAGTAACTTAACTAACTACTCTTGAAACTAGGAAAAACCAAAAGAAAACATAAACTAAACCCTAGAACTATGGAGAATGACTAAAATCCTAAAAGATGAAGAGAAAAATTGAAAAACATGAAAATGTGTTGAGTGTGTCCTTGTTTTAGCCAAATTTGGCCTTTTTTTAGCAGATTTCATACCCAGAAATAGTGACCAAATTGCCCCTGATCGTCTAATTTTGGTTGCGGACATGTTGGATAAGGAAAACCCTGCAATCATTTTTTTGTCTCCTCTTGTAAGTGGTATCACAATACCACTATTGATGGCTCAATCTTCTTTGTTTCAACACTGTCAGAGGTATCACGACTTCCATGCTTCGATATCACAATACATTCTTCTAGGTGATGTTTTCTTTTTGTTCGAGCTATCGTTGACTCCCTGTATCACTCACTAAACACGTTAGATTCCCCGGGTTCCATTTGGCCAACTTGGGTCTCAAAATGGCATCAAAATGCACACTAATCACTTATTAATGTAGAGAATTAAAACTAACTAAAAACACAACAAAGACATCTAAATTGCTTAAAAACAAGCTCTTTAAGTGTAATGGTGACCCTAATTTGACTTATCAAATTACTAAAACACATGTTCTGTAATGACCCGAATTTTACGGTTATCGAAAAAGTATATTTTCGGGTCTCTGTTGCTGAAAAATGGATCCGTAAATATTTATAAAAATATTTACAAAGTTAATTGAGTGGTTAATTAGAGTTTAATTAAGTGAATTTAACTTAATTAAGGATAATTGGATAAAAGAATTAAATTGAATAAGTGTGAAAGTTTAATTATAGATTAAAAAAAAGGACCAAAATAGTAATTATGCCATTTAGCATAATTTAGGCGGCACATAAAGTAAAAATCTAAAATTTTTACTTATATTTTAATTATAATATATATATTTATTAGTAATAAATGATATTAAATTAATTTATTATAATTATATTATAAGATAATTATATGATAAATAAATTAAAGTGTGACAAGTGTGTGATAAAAATAAAATACATGTGTAATAAACATTATACATACATTTGTAATATATGTATGTATTTACTAATTATTTAAGTAAATAATTATTATTATTATTATTAAATTGATATTATATTATGAAATAAATTAAATAAAGACAAATGTACGGAAAATAAAATATACAAGTGTAATACATATATTTGTACAATTGTAGTATATTTTATTTAATTGTTTTCTATTTAAATAGATTTTTATATGAAATAAATAAAATAAATAAAAGAAAGACAAGTGTATAAAAGTGATTTGGTACAAGTGTAATAAATATTACACATACATTTGTAATACATGTATGTATTTGCTTATTATTTAAGTAAATATTAATGTATTTATTATTATTAAATTGATATTATATGATGAATAAATTAAATAAAGACAAATGTGTGGATATGATTCGATACAAGTGTATAAATAAAAATACATACATTTGTAATATATGTATTTAATTATTAATAGATATTTATTAATTAAATAATTATATTATAAGATTTTTATGTAATAAATAAATTAAAACATGACAGATGTATGATGATGATATGTTACATGTGTAAATATAAGTAATATTACAATTGTAATAAATATATTGATTATTAAATAGATATTTAATAAGTTATTATATTATATATATATAAAGGAAATAAAGAAAAAAAATAGAAATGAATAAACAAAGCAAACGAAACAGAGTGTAGGGGAAGGAAATAAAGAAAAAGAGAAAAGAAAGAAGAAAAGGGAAAATTCAATGTTTGAAGCTTGGATGTTTAATAGGTAAGTCAATTTTTACTTAATTTTGATGTTTTGGAAGCTTTGGAACAAGGTTTTGATGAAATTAAAAGGATATTTTGAAAATTTTTAGATTTCTAGATATTGTTCATGATGAATAAAATGATGAATTAAGGTCTAAATTGATAGAAATTCAAGTTAGAAGTGAAATAAGGATTGAATTGTAAAATAATTCATAAGTTTTGAATGGTAGGGACTAAATTGAAAGAATTTTAAAATTATGGTCCTATGGTGAAATTAGAGAGTTGAAATAAGTCTAAAGTGAAATTTGAATGAAAATATTGAGTTAAATATGAAGAATAAAAGTTAGTCTCGGTTTAGAGACTAAATTGGAATTTAAGCAAAAGCTGAATAGAAATTAAAATTGAATGGTAGTGTATTGATAATATTTAATTAATTTCCGTAGCTAGCGTTGTTTCGGAAATCTCAGCTAAGCAAGGAAAAAGGCAAAGTCGACGGGAGCTAGCTCGGAAATTACGTTTGTATTTCTATAATCTGAACCTAGTTATTAATTGTTATATTTTATTCAATGCCTTTAGTGAATGTTGAAGTGAGAATTATTGTGTTTGGTAATGGAAGAGGGTTGATTTGGTATGTTATGAATTTATTGAATTAATATTGAATTGAATTATATATATTATAAATATATATATACATATATATATGTGTGTGAATGTGAATGTGATATTGTGCAATTATGATGATTGAATTTTGGGTAAATGTTATGATAAATAATTAAGATGTGAATTATTTGTATTGTGTTTTTTTTTAATAATTGAAATGAATTGATTTAGTATGTGATGAAATTAATATGAATAAGTGACTATTGTGAAATTGAATATTTGTTATTGAAAAGTGAATTGAGTTATATTGAATTGGGAATAAATGTGATTGTTGAAGTGTATAATGATTGGAAACTGGAAAGTAATATGGAATACCCTATTAACTAGTCGGGCTGAGTCGGATATAATTGGCATGCCATAGGATTGGAAGTGTTCAGGATGCTTCGACCTTGAGTCGACGAGACACTGGATGTCACTATTTTACTTCGGATAGAATCGATGAGGTACTAGGTACCACTTTACTTCGGCTAGGCCGATGAGATACTGGGTGTGGCTATATTGCTTTGAACTATCCGATGAGGCACTGGGTTCCATTCTGGTGTGTTTGGTTGGATCCGCGTATCCGTCTGAGTCCGAGTCATGTTAACAGGAGTTATTAAATATAACAGTGATCAGATTGATACTGAATGAATAATTGAAATGTGGACTAAATCACACGAATCGTATTATACAATGAAAGCCATCTGGGATAGCAAGTTGATTTGATATGAATGGTAATGACTGTTATTGAAATGGATATGTACAGAATACTGATTGAAAAATGGATAGTTGAATATAGTTTATTGATATTAAACAGTGAACTAAAGTATGATTGAGACAAATGAATTATGTAGCTCTGGATTGGATAAAAGTGAATATTATAATTGTTTAATAACTTGTGAATAAATCATGGAAAGCTATATAGGTTAGTAAGTGAAAAGAATGAAATAAGTTACAATAGATTTATCTATGAATTAAATAATTGAATAGTTATGATTGTTATATGATTTTAAGTGTTTGTTATTTATTTTATTTTATTAAGTGTTCGGATTATAGAAATACCACTGAGTATACCCATACTCAGCGTACGGTTTATTTCCGTGCGTAGGTTAAGTTAAAGTTAGAATGTCGAATCAGCATCCTAGGCCAATCCCGAATTCAACGAGGTAAAGCATGTTAATTGTTGATAATGGCATGTACCTAGGGTGTCTTATGTGTGTCATTTTGAATGGTGAATGTAAAAGTGAAATAAGTAGATTTAGATTTTTGTAATGGTATATAATAGGACTTCACTAATTTAGTATGAATTTGATTTATTTGATAATATTTGATAAGTAATTAGAATTGAGTATTGGATAATATATAAAATGTGTAAATTTAGCAAGTTTTGAGCATATTTAAATGTGTTTAGATTGGTTGAACATAGGTATTTTATGTAAATTCTCCGATAGGTTCGGTAATGCTCCGTAACCCTGTTCTAGCTACGGTTTGGGGTTAGAGGGTGTTACATGTTCTGTTATCTATTTATAGTTCAAATATGTTTAGCATGGGCTAAAAGTCGTGGTAAGTAAGTTCTAATAAAAAGTTTCTGTTACATCATAAAATGACAAAGTAATAAATCTGTAACATTCCTAACTTGTATCCGTCGTTGAAATAGGGTTATGGAACGTTACCACAAAAACGTAACTCAAATCATTCAAAATACCAAATTTACAAGCCAAAACATAATGGCTAAAACATCAACCAAAAACACCTAGTTTATCCAATTATCAATTAACTAGTTTCCATGCCAAAACATAACATAATTGCTACATAATCACCACACCATATTAGCTTTATGCCATATCTAGTTCAAAACCTTTCAAAAGCACACCATATCTTGACCATGTTGAGGTCAATTCATCATATATCACTTTGACCATTCAAACATGCTTTAACACATTATCAAATTAACACATATCAATAAGGCACTAAATGTACTAAGACTACATCATCCAAAATGACATATACATGCCAAACTCATTACTAACATTCAACTATCATTAATAATAAGTCCACCTATACATGCCATTATAACCTTAACCAAGACATTGAAAACTACCAATATAACTACTAGATAGTGTGATAGATCTCCGACAAGCTTCTAACCCGATCGAGCTTTCAATAATTTAAAAAAAAAAGGAAAAATGACAATGTAAGCAATGAATGCTTAGTAAGCCCGTATAATTTTAAACATAACATTTCATTTCAATAATGAACTTTATAAGGTAAGCATAAACCTATACAAATGCCACAAGATTTATCAAACCTTCCATTTACTTACTTTAGCTTAAAAGACATTATCAACTCACAAATTAGTGTATTTATCCATAACCTATATAAATTCATCCATAACTCAAGTAAATTTCTCACATATAAGTAAACCCTTTAACTCATCTATGCATTTACATTATCACATTACATCTCAATTATGAACTTACCGCTTTTTACACTTCCTTACTTGTATCATTTGCATAACACAAGACATAAGCATAAACATAGACCAATTACGCAAGCTTGACACAAGCCTATATATCATCATCAATACTGTAATGACCCAAAATTCACGGGCATCGAAAAAGTATAATATCGGGCCTCCGTCTTAGTAAATTGAGTCCGAAAATAATTATTAGAAATATTTACGAGACTAGTTGTGTGTTTAATTAAGTTTTAGATAGATGAATTTAATCTAATTAAGAATAATTAGGAAAAAGGATTAAATTGAATAAAGGGTAAATGTTTAATTATAGATCAAAAGAAAATAAGAGAGACCAAATGGGCAATTAAGCCACATTTGGAGGTTGAGGCGGCATAACATTGTAAAAATCTTAGATTTTTATATTATTTATTTATATAAATATATAAATTAATTATAAAGGATATTATTAAAATAATTATATTATAAATATTATATTAAGAAATAAATTAAATAAAGACAAATGTATGGTGATATTTAATACAAGTGTGTTAATAAAATACATACATTTGTAATACTTATATTTAATTACTAAATAGATATTTGTTTTAATTATTATATTAAAGTAATTAAATAAAAGAAAACAAAAGAAATAAAAATAAAGGAAATAAAGTAAAGTAAGTTAAAATAAAAGAATAAAAGAAACAAAAGAAGAAAGAAACAGAATAGCCAAAGACGAAACAGAGAAGAAACAGGGGAGAAAGAAGAAAAAAGAAAGAAAAAGGAAAAATTGAAGGTTTAAGGTTTAAAGCTTTGATTGGTAAGTCAAATTAGCCCTTTTCTCTTAATTCTAATGTTTTAAAAGCTTTAAAACAAAGTTTTGATGGAATTAAGTTGATATTTTGTAAGTTCATAGGTTTTCAAGTACAGTTTATGTTGAACAAAAGAGATGAATTAGGGATTAACTTGAAGGAATTTTAAGTTAGAATTGAAAAAGGGATTAAATTGTAAAAGAAACTATAAGTTTTATGTTTTAGGGACTAAATTGAGGGAAATTCAAAATTAGCAAAATATGCTGAAATTTTGATAGTTAAATTTTAGTTTGGATGAAATTTGAATAGAAATAGAGTGTGAATTGAATTAGGAAAGTAAGTGAATTTAGTTAGGATTAAATTGAGAATTAGGAAGAAATTGAATAGAAATTCAATTATTTATTATAATTAGTGCTGTAATTAATATTACAAATTATTATTTTCGTAGCTAACAAAGAACCCGAGGCATCGGCGTCAAAAGGAAAGGAGAAAGTTATCGAGGACTAAAACGGGAGAATAACGGTTTGTATTACTATAATTCAAGTTATTTATTATTAAATGCTAAATTTTAATTTATGTGTCTAGTAAATGAAATGTGAGGTAAGTATAATATTAGTATTAATTTATTATTAGTATTATTATTATTATGAGTGGGAATTAAATTGAATAGTTTATATGAATTAATATTTGAATTGTTTGTTGATTGAAAGCGGGAAATGAATTTGAATCGAATTGTGAATGGTATTAAATTGTATGGAAATGTATTGAGTTATGAAAATGTGTGAATTTGTGAAATAATTATTGATTAAAGGTGGAAAAATGATTGAATTGAAAGTGTGAGAAATTGTGATTGAATTGAGAATATATGTGATTTAAATACCCTATTAACTAGTCGGGCTGAGTCGGATATAGTTGGCATGCCATAGGATTGGAAGAGTTCAGGGATACTTCGACCTCGAGTCGATGAGACACTGGGTGTCACTATATTTCTTCGGATAAATTCGATGAGGTACTGGGTACCAACTTTCTTCGGCTTTGCCGATGAGACACTGGGTGTCAACTATTGCTTCGAACTATCCGATGAGGCACTGGGTGCCATTCTGGTGTGTTTGGTTGGATCCATGTATCCGCCAAAGTCCGAGTTTTGTTAATAGGGTAAATGATGAAATGATAAACCGAACGAGTTGGTCAAACGAGCTATTGAAATGATATGAAAAAGTTGAATTGTGAATTGAAATGTGAAATGAGATTGAGAAATGAACCTAAGGTTCGTGATTTATTCAAACTCAAATTGTGGATATACGATATTGGTTGATGAATTGCTATTGTTGAAATATTGAATTTAAATTGTATATACGATTTATGCATTACATGTACATTATTGTTATAATTTGAATTATGGTAATACCACTGAGTATGAATTACTCAGCGTACGGTTGTTTCCGTGCGCAGGTCGAAGAAGTCAAAGGTCCCGGTTCAGCATCCAGATTAATCCCGGCTTCGGCAAAACTTGGTGATGTATTTTTCCTTTGGTAAAGGTGGCATGTACATAGATTGTGTATAAAGGTTATTATGTTTTAATATATAATGGTTAAAAATGTTAGTATTAAAAGTTTATGGATTTTAATGAAAGAAGTCTATCTATTTTATCTAATTAGTACATTGTTAAATTTTAAATTGATATTGTGTAGATTGAGTTTGATTAGAAGTATTTAGAATAGAAAATGTGAATGTGAAATGAATTGGTTGAATTGGTGATATTTGGGAACTATATGGTTTTAATTTGCAGGGGGTTTTATGTAAAAATAAGCAGAAATGCTGCCGAAATTTTTATAAAAAAAATGAAGTCATTTGGTAAACAAACTAATAAATTTTATGAATTATTTTAATATATTGGTTATTTATTTAAGAATTGTTGTAAATCGTTCGATACGTCCGGTAATGCCTCGTAATTCTGTTCCGGCGACGGTTCGGGGTTAAAGGGTGTTACAAATACATCGGTTAGTGCATATACTCATAATTCACTCGCAATATCATAAGGTAAGTCATATATATGAATAACATCTCTTGAAATAATCAATTTCATGAACATAAATATACTTTCGTTGAACATTACCTTTTTATTCATTTCATAGATTCATGACATAAGTCTTTTGAATACTTACTGGTCCCTTCCTTTTCATACCCGTTAAATCAAATGAAATAACACCAAATAATGGAAATAATATTTTCAGTACAACTTACCTGGTACAATATATTGGCACGAAGACTACCAGGCTTAAAGCTTAATATAACACACTGGCATAAAGCCTGCCAGGCACAAAGCCTGCCAGGCACAAAGCCTGCCAGGCACAAAGCCTGATATAATACACCGGCATGAAGCCTGGTAGGCACAGAGCCCGAATATCACCGGCACAGAGCCTGCTAGGCACCGAGCTCAAATATCACCGATACAAAGTCTGCTAGGCACAAAGCCCGAATATCACCGGCACAAAACCTGCTAGGCATAGAGCCTGATATAATACACCGGCACGAAGCTTGTCAGGCACAGAGCCCGAATAATGTTACGTTTCTATTTCTTAAAACATAGCTAAATGACGTTTAAGCTTTAACCAATAATGAAATAGTATGAAACATTCAATTCAATTAATAATAATTGTATAATGAACTTACTCATTGAATTTGGTGACCCCAAAACCACTGTTTCCGACACCACTGAAAAACGGGCTGTTACAGAATCAAAGTATTAATGAATTTTATAAATATTAAATAACTTTTATTGTTATAATAAAATCATGAAATATAATAGTAGTATTATTATTGTGGAATGAACTAAACAATGGTAAAATTTAAATTCATGGGTAGCGACTGAACTTAGCATGTTATTTTTTCGATGCATATGTGAAAGATCAAATTGAAGTTCTCGTTCAAAGTAGTGACTAGACTTGATTATGGGTTAGGCCGCAAAGGCCCGTCCGAAAAATGGGAGGGTTTGGGCAAAAATATAGGTTCAAAAAATGGGCTTGGGCAAAAAAATAAGACCCGTTTAGAAAACGTGTCGGGCCTCAGGTAAGCTTTTTTTGGCCCGAGCTCGACTTGAATTTACAAAAAAAAAAATTGTTGTTTTATCATTACTTTGCTGTCCTTTTACTATTATATTACTACTGTTTTGTTGTTATTATTTAGATATTATGTAATTAATTAGTATAGTTAAATTGAAATACATATATTATAAATGGTTCAAATATATCAGTCTTTGCACTCTTTGTAAATTCGAAATTTAGTGTCTATACTTTAGTTCTTAGGAATTTAGTCATTTTCCTTTTTGAATTTCAAAATTCGGGTCTAACGGTTAATATTTTTAAAATTCAATTTCATTACAACATCATTTTTTTAATTACATGATTATTAAATGAGTATTTTTTATTTCAAAATGTCATATCAACAAATTTAACACTATTAACAACTGAATCTAAACTTTGAAATCTGAAAAGTATATGAACTAATTTTTAAAAAATAAAATACATGAACTAAATTCTATGTTTATAAAAAGTACAGGGAATTATGGCAGATTTTAACCAACAACTTTCGTCTTTGATAATTTCTCCAGAATTTCATTGTCATGACACAGGGAAATACGTATTCCTCCCTCGCTTCAAATCAGCGGTCCCTTTTTCTGGAGGGAAAATTGTACCGTTGGGCCAGCGATTCAAAAGCACGCGCTTCCAATAATCAAATGCGGTTCACATTTTTATAACGGGAGAAGAATAGGGAAAAAAAGAGCGGGAGGAAAGTCGCCGACATAGATTAGCTCAAATCCTAAACGGCGTCAGTGAAGGTAGAGGTGAGGTCGTTACTCATTATGAAGTGGGAGCTACATATTCATCGGCCCAATAAAAAAGCCCGCTAATTGTTGTTCAGGCCTGCCCCAATATCTAACGTTTAAAAACAGTATATGGAAATATATTTCCATAAACTACCATAATTCTTTTTTAACGATCACTCTTTCTGATAATCCGCCAAACTAAACCTCAATGTCAACTAATCTAATAAGTACTGCCATAAATAATTAACCCAAAAATTTTAAGAAGATTTAATTTACCAATCTTCTTTGGCACGTCTTCCTATTCCCATTCTTGTTTGCGGGATCTTGGATACTTTCAAAACCTCTTTATCTTGAATAACAACTATTGGTTGCGGGATCTTTAGGAGATGTGGACTTCCATTGCTAATTTGAAGGAAAATTTGAATAAGATAACGCTTGACGTGCACAGGGACGACGACGAAGAACTCGAGATCTACGGTTCGGAGAATGGGCGCCATTCGACTTTCTCCGATAGACGGAATTCTCATACATTTGCACACTCAAAGCCTGTTTCCTTCTCTCCTCTCGCCAGTGGAATTGATTCGCCTTTCAATTCCGAGGTATGATTGCATTTAATTTTCGAGCTTGAATTTAAAAAATAAAACTGTATCCGGTCTTCTGATTTCACGTAGCTTTGAGTTGATTCAGTGTGTAGTTCAGTGCCGTAAATAAATATTTAATTATATTAGTCGACACTTGACTGTTTGGGGAGCAAGTGAATTGCGGGTATAGATCCCAAGTAGCTCGGTTTAATGCTTTCTAGCATTGCAATTTTCTTATTTGAGTTAGAAAAAATTGATTCAGGTTTGTACTATGGTCAAAATTATAATATTTGAAGAGCTAGTGGCTTTAGATCGAAACTGCACCACTTCTGCGCTGCATGCGCTTCTTTTGTTATTATACTGGTTGGTTTGTTTTTTTGTCTTGTTCATGCTATTATACTGGTTGGCAAGGCATTTGTGGTATTCCAATCTTCATGCATGATAACTAAACCATCTTCCTCCTCTCTCTCTCTGTGTTATTTTTGGTAGATTGGAAGACACAGAGCAGAAATTAAGAAGCTTCAGGAATCTGAGGCAGAAATTAAGGCCTTATCAGTCAATTATGCTGCTTTATTAAAAGAAAAAGAGGTACCCGATGGCTGGTTGTAGTTCTTGTAATAAATTTTTGGGGTTGATCTAAAGTTCAAATCTTTATGAATGATAATGATTCGAATAATTATTGAAATTGTTATTCCTCCATCATACATGGAATCCATAATGTTTTGCTTATTGCAATGAAGTATGTCGCTTTTATCATCCATTTTACAATTGTATGTGTCTAATACTTGACTTATGATACAGTATCTAATGCTTAAATAATAAAATTTGTCAAAATTGAATTGAATATCTATTTACCAGTCAGTATTGTACAAGTCCCTAGGAGGAAAGTTAGACTAGCAGGAGCCATTGTAGAATAATAATTAAAAGAAGGTATGGAAGTTTTCCTTTCTCAGGCACCCTGAGAAATTGTTGATGCAATTTTTTTTTTTTTTACCTGTTTCATCTTTCTCATATGCTTCACTTGTGTATTTTACTACATGATAATGTCATGCTGAATGGAGCTGATATGGCTATTTAAAAATTTGGGTCTTAGAATCTTCACAGGTAGATGTCATGCTGGTGAATGCTTGTTTAGTAATCAGTGTTAAAAGCTAGAAAATGGGCATCTAATTTTGTAAACTGTACATATTGATATTAAATTAGTCATTTAAATCGCAAATACTTGTACTCATCACTTTATTCGAAATTTCTGCCAAAAAGTATCTCTTTTGCGGTTGTCTGAACTCCAATGTACTGGGTGTTAGTTGGCAGATTATATATCATGTTTAGATATTGTATTCCAATTATTTTACTATCATAACTGCTTCTAGAAGTCATGTCATATGCTGCCTGTTTTGCTAATCTTAGAGGCATCCTTTAATTAAAATTTTGGTTTTGAATGATTTATGTCCAATAGATGTGTTGCTATATTATTGTTCATACTTTTCACTCGCTGCTACTTAGCTTTCATTTTTACATTTTCTAGTGGCTTAAATTTCTTTCTCCTTACTCACCCGTCATCCTGTTCTCCAGGAGCAAATTTTCAGACTGAACCAAGAGAATGGCTCATTGAAACAAAATTTGAATGCAACAAATGCGGCTCCGAGTGCCGCTAGAAGTGAAATTTCCAAAGTATCAAATAATGGAATTAATGCACTCAAGGTACTAGAGTCTCAATTAGAGTTGTTATCTGAGATTTGCTGGTTTATTGGAAAATTGCGGAATTCTTGCAATAGGTTCCTTAATTCTAAGTTATTTGTAGTTTCTTGTAATAAAAGCTACCGTAATGTGGGCCTTCAAGTGTGTTCTTTCTAATGTTATTTGTGCTGTAATTATCTAGCAAGAAGAAAATATAGATAAAAAGGGATTTCATTATCTTATGTTTTCGTACCTTTTGCAGCCTCTCAAGTAGTGGATGTCATGGAAACTTGAACGTAGAAATGAGATCTTTATCGTAGAATAAAAAATTGATCTTTAAGCTTTACAACTTTGTAGTCTTGATGTTTCCCTCTTTGATGAAATGAGTTGGCTAGGATACCTAACATGGTTTGGTGTTTCAATTAAGTGAAAGCAGCATGATATTAATTGTTGAATATTCTTCTTACTCTTATACTGTAACATGCATTTATTTCGATGGTTCTTCTACCACCAAGTTAAAACTAACAAGCTGTATTGATGTGCATGTCTCTTTATGTTAATCCATTTTATGCAGGGAAACGGTGATCAGTCAGCAAACCGACAGCATAAGTCAACCAATTTAGTAAAAAACTGTTATGCTGGAAACCAAATGTCCAATGGTCTTAGCTCTAAACATGATGGAAAAGAAAAGGTAATGGCTTTTTCTTCT
Source organism: Gossypium hirsutum (assembly GCF_007990345.1). Classification (NCBI taxonomy): domain Eukaryota; kingdom Viridiplantae; phylum Streptophyta; class Magnoliopsida; order Malvales; family Malvaceae; genus Gossypium; species Gossypium hirsutum. The sequence continues at coordinate 9,243,423 of NC_053434.1, read as the reverse complement.
CTCTCCCTCTTTTTTTCATTTTTTTTTGTAATAAGTGCCGTTTTAAGCTGCCTGGATATATAATTGGTTTGCACCTGGTGCATGCATCCTTCTGTTGTTTTATTCTTCCCCCCTCTTTTTATGGGATGGTGCACCCTTTCTAATGATTTTTTCCTTATTATTCGAGTATAGAAAATTTTCCTCCTTCTATAAGTTTAGCTAATGATTAAACTTGATAAAAAGGTATATGAATGCCTTCTAGGAGCTTGCAGATTTGCTGGAAGAAAAAACTAGGTCCCTGGAGGCCATTCAAGCTAGTCATGAATCACAAATAAAGCAATTCAAGATGGAACTTGAAAAAGAGCATGATAAATTAGTGAACGTACAGATAAGATTACAAGGTATATTTGTACACCTTAAGACCCAATTATGATACTTGCAGTCACCCCTTCTCAAACAATGGAACAGTCTTTTTTCTTTTTCCATCTAATTTTGTTTTACTTTAAATTTCCAGAGGAGCACAAGCGGAATGAGTCTTTTCAGGAGGAGCTTAAGTTACTGAAATCAGACAAGGATAAAGTAAGATTCTCAATCTGTCAGATATGATAAATGTTATACTATTTTTGCTGTATAAAGTAAACTTTAACTCTTTTGCTTATAGAACCCTAATGGTTCACACTTAATTATCAATTAGGATAGTGATGCTGAGTTTTACATGCTTTGTATTGCTTCACTTGAGCATGTTTCTGATATAGATGTTTTCATTGGAAAACAATATCAACGGAGGAATAGGAATTAGAGTTTTACATTTATTTAATTTCTTTAGGAGTTTTAGTTTTACTAGGTTTTCTATTTCCTTATAAACTTTAAATTAGGAATTCTATTAGGACTTTAAATTAGGAATTAGATTAGGATTTTCCTTTGTAATTACCAGCCTATAAAAAGGCTGCCAATATGAAACAAAGGGAGGAGTTTATTTTTTATCACAAACGTTAGTTTGGGAAGGGGGTTCAGCCAAAGACGAATCTGCCTTTGAGTAACCATAGGTCGAAGCAAGGATATTTTCTCGTCTAGACCTGTGACTAGATCTTACACCAAGGCGCATAACAACTTGGTTTCGGAGTCAGCTGTCATGGGTGACGAAAAAACTTTGACAGCCAAGCTGGAGGCATTCATGGAACAAATGGCTACAAGGCAACAAGCATTAGAGGAGCAGATGGCGATCTTATCTCTTTCGGTCCAAAAGACAACGAAAGGGAATTCAGAAAAAAATAATGAAGAACAAGGCAGCAGTGGAGGCAAGAAAAAAAATTCAGATTTGCAACACGGTGTGGGCATGGTGCCAAGATACTCCAAGATGGAATTTCCCACTTATGATGGTGTTGGAGGATCCTTTAGGATGGTTAAAAAGATGCGAAAATTTTTTTGGCAATCAGCGGACCAACGAAGAAGACAAAGTCGGCTTAGCTTCATTCCATCTCTTAGGAGAAGCACAATTGTGGTTTGATCAAATCGAGGAAGAGGAGGCAAATCTGGATTGGGAGCGCTTTAGAGAGTGTTGTCATGTCAAGTTTGGGCCACCTATGAGTAATAACCCCTTGGGGGAACTTGCAAACTTAAGACAAACTGGGACGGTAGAAGAATATCAACGCCAATTTCAATCACTACTGGCTAGGACTACTGATCTTAAACCTCGACAACAAGTAAACCTTTTTACTGCCGGATTGGTAGAGGAACTTAGAATTGATATCGAGATGCAACAACCGGGAAACCTTGGAGTTGCAATGAATATGGCTCGAGCTTTGGAACGTAAATAAAAAGTCTCTTCCAAGATGTTATCTCAAACCAATCTAAACTGGTCAGCTTTCCAAAACGCTGGCAGCACTTCAATTTCTCCAACAACTAAGAGCTTTGCAAAGGGAGGAGGACAAACAACGAAACCAATGGGGAATAACAGCAAAATAGGTTCTTCTGCACCATTTATCAAAAGATTGACACGAGCAGAGATGGCGGAGAGAAGGGCCAAGGGATTGTGTTATAATTGTGACGAGTCTTACTCCATGGGGCACAAATGTAAAAAGGCTATTTTGGATAGAAGTACCAGATATTGAAGATGAGCAAGATGATGAGGTAGATGATCTTGAAATTTCCTTACATGCCATTAGAGGAACTTGCAATTCATCTACTATGCAACTACCAGCAAAGGTGTCAGGGAAAACAGTGTTAGTTCTTGTTGATTCAGGCAGTACACATAACTTTCTACGTGAAGGTCTAGTGCCAAGATTGGGACTGAAAATACAAAAGAAATCGGGGTTGCAAGTATGTGTGGCAAACGGAGAACGGGTTCTTAGCATTGGCATTTGTAAATCAGTACAGTTCGTTGTGGCCAATAACAACTTTCAAGTTGATTTTTATACAATACCATTAGAAGGGTTTGATATGATTTTGGGGGTTAAATGGTTGTGTACCCTTGGTCCAATTTTATGGGATTTCAGCTCCTTAACTATGCAATTTGCAGTAAACAAGAAGAAGATACTCTGGCAAGGGCAGCACCCAGAGGAAGTTCCACGACTTAGTTTGATACAGGGACAGGATTTAACTAATATAGTATTAGATAAACTACTGGTAGAATTTGCGTATTTATTCCAAGAACCATCTACGTTACCTCCTAACCGCAAATGTAACCATCGTATAACTCTCAAACCAGGAACGGGACCAATTGTAGTCAGGCCTTATCTATATCCACATTTTCAAAAGGATGAGATTGAGAAGCAGTGTGATCAAATGTTACAACAAGGAATCATTCGACCCAGTAGATCACCATTCTCTTCTCCAGTACTATTAGTAAAGAAGCATGACGGGTCATGGTGTTTTTGCATCGATTATCGAGAGCTTAATGCTTGCACTGTTAAAGACAAATATCCGATTCCTGTTGTGGATGAATTGTTGGACGAACTTCATGGGGCAAAATATTTTACAAAATTGGATTTACGGTCGGGATATTTTCAAATTAGAATGGCAACCACTGATGTGGAAAAGACAGCCTTCCGAACCCACCATGGACACTTTGAGTTTCTTGTCATGCCATTTGGGCTTACCAATGCCCCTTCCACATTTCAGAGTTTGATGAATGACGTTTTTCGCCCTTACTTGCGTAAGTTTGTTTTAGTCTTCTTTGATGACATATTAATTTATAGCAAAACATGGACTGAACATATGCATCATGTAAGATTAGTTTTTGAATTCTTGCGGGATAATATGTTGTTCTTAAAGAAATCCAAGTGTTTATTTGGAGAGTCTCAGGTAACCTACCTCGGTCATGTCATCCATGGTGAAGGGGTCGAGGTTGATCACACTAAAATTAAAGATGTCACCGATTGGCCAACTCCTAAAACTACCAAGGCTCTACAAGGCTTTCTTGGGTTGGCAGGATATTACAGAAAATTCATCAAGAATTATGGATAAGTGGCTGCACCCTTAACATCTCTTCTAAAGAAAAATGCCTTCAACTGGACTAAGGAAGCTGATGTTGCTTTTACTCAATTAAAAACTTCTCTTTCAGCAGCCCTAGTTTTGCAATTACTCAACTTTACGGAGGAATTTGTGGTTGAATGTGATGCTTCGGACAGTGGGTTTGGAGCCGTACTGCAACAAAAAGGACACCCCATTACCTTTTTCAGTTGCAAGATTGCAAATCGACACCTTAAGTTGGTTGCCTACGAACGTGAATTAATTGGTTTGGCAAAGGCAGTGACTCATTGGCGACCCTATCTTTGGGGAAGGCACTTCCTCATCCGTACTGATCACTTCAGTCTTAAGTATTTGTTAGACCAACGACTTACGACATCCCCACAGCAACATTGGATCAGCAAGCTAATGGGGTTTGATTTTCGAGTGGAATATAAAGCAAGAAAATTGAACAGGGCTGCAGATGCTTTATCTAGAAAAGACGAAGACTTACCACACCTCATGACTGTTTCATTCCCTCAAGTTGAAATTCTTAAAGCCATCAGACAAGAAATAGAAGCTTCCCCAGAATTATCACAACTCTAGCAAAGAATTCTACAAGGATAGTTGGGGTCCGATTGGGTTGCACAAGATGGATTGATTTTCTTCAAAGGGAGGTTGTACCTTTTACCTACCTCACCAATTATTCCCACTCTTATCTCCTCCATACATGTTATGGCACATGAAGGGGAATTGAAAACATTGCATCGTCTTCGCCAAGATTTTTTTTGGAAAAGAATGAAGCTTGCAACCTCAGAATTTGTGCAACATTGTTTAGTATGCCAACGCCACAAATGGCAAAATTTACAGCCTGCAGGTTTACTTCAACCTCTTCCAATACCACAACATGTTTGGGCTGATATCTCTATGGATTTCGTGGAGGGTCTACCCAAAGTAAAAGGGAAATCGGTACTTATGGTGGTTGTGGATAGACTGTCGAAGTACGCTCATTTTTTACCTTTGTCCCATCCATTTACTGCTATATCTGTTGCTACCGTCTTCTTTGCAGAGGTATTCCGACTTCACGGCTTGCCGGAATCCATAGTTTCGGACCGTGATAAAGTTTTCCTCAGCCTGTTTTGGAAGGAATTATTTCGTCAAAGTGGTTCTAAGCTCGCTTTTTCCTTAGCATACCATCCCCAATCTGATGGTCAGACAGAGGTAGTTAACCGAACAATAGAAATGTACCTACGATGCCTCTCTAGTGATCGTCCACGACAGTGGGTAGATTGGGTTCCATGGGCTGAGTATTGCTACAACACCTCATATCACACTACCCTAAAGGCCACTCCCTTCCAATTAGTATACGGTAGGGATCCACCTCGATTTCTCTTCTATTCAACTGGTTCTGCAAGGATTGAAGCTGCGGATAAGGCTCTACAAGATAGGGATGCACTTTTACACAATGCTCGGGATAGACTCTTGCAAGCTCAGCAACGAATGAAAGCCACTTATGATTTGGGGCACAGAGAGTTGAATTTTAAAGTCGGGGATTGGGTTTGGTTACGGCTTCAACAGTATTGACAATTGACGATAACTAAACAGAAGCATCACAAGTTATTGCCAAAATATTTTGGTCCTTTTAAAGTCTTGAACAAAATAGGATCAGTGGCCTATCAGCTTGAATTACCTACAGGCAGCAGAATACATGATGTATTCCATGTTTCTTTCCTCAAAGAATACAAGGGACCTCAACCAGATGCGGTAGGAGACTTGCCCTTAGTATATGATGGCAAGGCCTTGCCTACTCCACAAGCTATTATTAATACCAGGCTTAATCGAGGTCGGCGGGAACTATTAGTGCAATGGGCAGGATGTCCTCAAGAAGATGCCACTTGGGAACCAATTGATAATTTTCGAGCAGCTTATCCTGAATTTGAGCTTGAGGACAAGCTCAACTCCGAGAGGGGGAGTAATGATATAGATGTTTTCATTGGAAAACAATATCAACGGAGGAATAGGAATTAGAGTTTTACATTTATTTAATTTCTTTAGGAGTTTTAGTTTTATTAGGTTTTCTATTAGGACTTTAAATTAGGAATTAGATTAGGATTTTCCTTTGTAATTACCAGCCTATAAAAAGGCTGCCAATATGAAACAAAGGGAGGAGTTTATTTTTTATCACAAACGTTAGTTTGGGAAAGGGGTTCAGTCAAAGACGAATCTGCCTTTGAGTAACCATAGGTCGAAGCAAGGATACTTTCTCGTCTAGACCTGTGACTAGATCTTACGCCAAGGCGCATAACAGTTTCCAATCATATAATGATGTTGCTGTACCATATATTTTTCTGTATTCTTAGCCTCAATCCTGGCAAGTACAGTGTTCCTGGAAATTAGTATGTTTTTATGATGTTTATGCTATGTTTGTTGCATACATACAAGTTTTATTAATTTGTTAGTAATTGCTACTTCATGGGATAGTGTTATTCATTTGAGTAGCATTTAGGAGGTAGAAAATCGTTTTGATCTATTTCATCGACTGTTTCATCACTAAAAGAATATGTATAAGCTCTTCTCTTTGTTTTTGTTTCACTTTTGAGTTCTATTGTCAAATATTTTTAATCTATTTAATTGGCAGCGCTCTGCAGAGTTGAGCAAAGTATGCAATGAATCGAATAAGAAAACAATAGAAATAAATTGTCTACAAAAGGAGTTGAATAGATGGAAGGATGAAAGTTCTGATGATTCAATGGAGAATATGAAAAGATTGGTTGCCACCTTGGAGAAGGAAAACACTCATCTTAAGGTTGATACTTGCCCGGTTAAATTTGTTTCCATTTTAGTGAAGTGTATCATTGTTAACAAAAAATACATTGACCTTTTATATCCTGAGCTTGCTTCACTTACATCCTCCTATAGATGATGAAGAATGAATTGGAGGCTGCTCTGGAAAGTAGCAAGAAAGCTTCAACTGACAAGATTGATCCCATTCCTTCAGAGAATCTGGTAAATATCCACTTTGATAAGCATATACTATATGCAGTGTAGGTTCTTTTTTGCGGGGAGGGGGTTGTTTTTGGTCTGCATGCACCCATGCGTTGCAGTTGGAGAACTTGATCTGTGTAGAAATTGGTTACTGTTGTTATTTTGTGTGAGTTTGTCAGATTATGTATTGGAGAAATATTATTTTTCAAGTAACTTTTAATGTGTAGGTGTTCCATTTTATCAAAATTTTTTAAAGTGTATACCAGAAGGTAGATTCATCTGGAAGTTCTCCCGGAAAGAAAGAAACAGAACTATCATTGCAGAAATTGGAAAAAGATCTGAAAGAAACATGCTGTGAAAGGGACAGAGCTTTGCAAGAACTGACTCGTCTTAAGCAGCATTTGTTAGAAAAGGTTACAGGTCCCCGAACTTTTATGGAGTTTTGTTCAAAATTTAACCTTATACATCTTCAAGTTTCAATTATAGTGGCCTTTTACCAAAGTGTATATTATAGAGTTTATATTGCTTAATCTTGTTCCTCTTGACTAGTTGATATCACAATCATTTGTGTCTGTTTGATATTTGCATGCAACAGCATTTGTTTGGCCTTTATTCACAAATATCATGAAAAATATTGCTCTACCTTGTTACCATAGTTCATTTCTCCCACTCTCCTTGTTGACGAAAAAGTAGAAAAAAGAAAAGAAGAGTTTTAACATATGATTTTTCTATGTTAAAGACTCTATACTTGATTTTGTAACTTCTATATTGATGCTATATTTTGTCATATTTTTATGTGGATGAGGATGTTCGCTGCATGCCATCATGAGATGGAAAAAAAAATACTAGCAAGGTTGTCTAACTTTTAAGCTTTCTTTAGTATCAACTTCTGCTTTCTGTTTCATGTTCTAGATTCTACGAGGATCCTGGATCCTGTATGTTTTAAGTATATGTAGTTTTGTACAAATTCTGCTGTCAAATTGACGATGTTTCTGGTGCTGCAATATTTTCTAGGCAACTGAAGAATCGGAAAAAATGGATGAAGATAGCAAAGTTATTGAAGAACTTCGTGAGAGAAATGAATATCAAAGAGCTCAAGTTGCACATTTGGAGAAAGCCCTGAACATGGCAATGGCAAATCAGGAGGAAGTTAAGCTGATGAATAACAATGAAATTCAGAAGTCAAAGGAAATTATTGATAATCTGAATAAGAAACTTACGAACTGTATGAGAACAATAGATGCAAAAGATGTTGAGCTACTAAATCTTCAAACTGCCCTAGGTCAGTACTATGCTGAACTTGAAGCCAAGGTAAAAAAAAATGTTGGTATTGTGTAGGCATAAACTTTCTCAAAAGTGGTGGGTGAAATAGAACTCAGTTTTTAATGCTTATATTATTCTGTTACAGGAACATTTGGAGCGAGATTTGGCTCTGGCAACAGAAGAATCAGCTAGACTTACAGGTCTTCTGAATGTATTGTCTTCCCTGCTTTCCTTTCTAGTTACTTCTCTACATTAATGGATTCAATAAACAATGTGACTTGAGTTTTATTCTATATCAGATTTTTTCTGAACGTATTACAACTTCTTTCTTGAGTTCAAATGTGAAAAATCCTGTGTCTTGAGGTCAAAGAGCTTTTCCCCACTTTTTCTTTCTAATCATCTATGCATTCTCCAGGATGCAGATGAACATGCAGAATTCTCAAAGAGGGAGAAGGAAGAAATTCTGACAAAGCTTTCACAAACTGAAAGAATGCTAGCAGAAGGGAAAATCAGAGTAAACAAGCTCGAGGAAGATAATGGAAAGCTAAGGCATGCTCTCGAGCAGAGCATGACAAGGCTTAACAGAATGTCAATGGACTCTGATTTTCTTGTTGACAGGTTAGCCTGTTTAAATGTTCAATCAGGTTCTTACTACTGAGGAACTGTCCGCATGTTAGAACTGGATGTATTTATATCAATATCTGCTTTCAGTTTTCTTTTCTTCAATCTTAATGGGGGCTTTCTTTTTCTCTCAACGGATAATAGATGCATCGTCTGTGTTCAATTGAATAGCACATTTTATGCCTTGTAAAGGAACTTCTCTAACAAACTAGCAATCTACCTTCAAAGAAAAATAAGCCTCCAATGATGGCGAACCCTGAAAAATTCTTATGCCGTTACTGGTTGGGTAAGTTTCAGAATTCATATGCATCGTTTTTGCAACAGTTGGGCTTCAGAACCAGTGTAACCATATAGCTGTTAGCTGATACCAACTTCTTTCACTACAGAACCAAAAAATTTGTGCAAAAACAATAGATGCCAAGAAGAACAAAAGACCTTGGACGTGTAGTGGGTCTTGAAGTACTATTTCTGCATCCCCCTGACCAAATCTACCCACATTAGGATTAATTGTTAATGATTGATCGAGTTTGATAGATTCAACCACTTGAATATCTTTGATTTATTATATTCTCTTATTGTGTAATCTGTCATTGAATTATTGTAATGTAACCCTTATTTTTCTCTCCTGTTTGAGTTTGGAACTGCTGTGAATCATTTTCTTTAATGTTCTCTAAATAAATAGTTCGTTTTGCAGGCGTATCGTGATCAAACTACTTGTGACCTACTTCCAGAGAAACCACAGCAAAGAGGTATTATGGTTCAAGTAATTTTGTAAAAGAACTAGAAAAATGAATTTTCTCTACTCAATTCCTTTTGTATACTGATATTCTTGGGTTCTAATGCTGGAAAATAATTGTTCGTGGGATATAAGTTAGATTCCTTCTCCTGTGCTTACATTCATATAAATTTTTAGGTTCTGGATCTTATGGTCCGGATGCTGGGATTCTCTGATGAAGACAAGCAGAGGATAGGTGTTGCTCAACATGGTCCTGGCAAAGGAATTGTTCGGGGTGTTTTGGGTCTACCTGGTCATTTGGTTGGTGGCATTTTGGGTGGCAGTCCAGCTAACACACTGACAAATATGGCCTCTGATAACCAGGTTCTTTTTTATTTTTTTAAATTTTGGTTTCTCTCTGCATGAATTACTTAGGACACACTGCAAATAGCATTAGGGCCTAATCCGTCAACCAGTAGCCTTTTAAAGCCACTGCGATCTCCACGATCTATGACATGCAAATCACAGAGTATGCAAAGTTACCCATGATCATTTATCTTTTAATATCTTTTTAATTGCTCTTATTGGTATAAATAATTCAATATACTTGGGAAAATCCAAGAGCCTCAACCATCTTTTTCTCCTCAGTCTATTGCAGATCTGTGGGTTGATTTTTTGCTTAAGGAAACTGAAGAAAGAAAAAAGAGGGAATCTGTAGAAGAAGATGTCAGTAGATCCAGGGAAGACCTTCATGAAAGAAATCCGAACACTGCAGGACCCAGTTCATTTGTATCTGAACAAACAACTGCTGTTTCTGATGTCTCGAGATCTAGTTTCTCTCCAAGCCCTTTACCATCACAAGGAAGTTGTCAGCAACTTGAACATTCTGATTCTGAATTCTCAACTGTTCCCCTCACCTAATCAGAGAGTAGCACTCGTCTATCAAGACTACTGCCAAAATACTGAAGTTTTTTATTGGATGATGTAATTATTCAAAGGTATAGTTCTTTATCCATGCTGTAGCCATGATCAAACTCACTTCCATCAATTCTTTCATATACTTGAAATGAGAAGATATCCTAACATTGTTCAGTGCTCCATGCATAAAGGTAAAGCGGTTCATGACAACATTAATTGAATACAAATAATGCTATCGTCTCAGCATAGTATTCGAGCATAAGATTACCACCATTTCCCACTTCTTTTTGCTCTTAAAATAGATGGAAGAAAGCATAAAGGACTAGGCATAAGGTAAAAGTAAAACATCCCAGAAATCAAACCGGTCAAGAAATAATACGTGCTATAACACAAAATCGGGTTGCAGCCATATGTAAAAAGTTCGGTCTATTGTTAACAACTCATTGCTCCTAAACGATTATATTCTGAATTGCAAGGCAAAACATTTGTGAACAGTTGATCGAGGATTGAGATATAATACCTCTACCTAATGTGAATAGAGAATACAACCACACCCTTGAAACCCCCAGGACTACCCAAATGTTGCTGCAGTGCAAAGCATTCTAAACTTTCTTGGTCTTCAAGGGACCTATTGGAATTTTACTCAGAACTTTGACATTGAAAACTGCATATTGCTTTTTTATCTCAACCATCGCCTTCTCTGCAAACAGGTCAACCTTCTCCTCATATTTCTCATAGAAAACCGGCACCATATGCAGCAATATAAAAGCTGATCTCCAGATAAAAGATAAACAAAAAAGTTCAGTATGGTATCATAGTAAGAAGTTAACTTAGCACTAAAACTAGTGAGCAGTGTCATTACCTATGTACAACAAGGTCAAGAAGTTGCACCAACTCCCCACAATTGACAGGACCCAGGAAGCAGCTATAACCTGAAACCCAAAACATGGATGGAGTTCTTCTAAACAATGAAAATATAAGTGATCCCCCCCAGTCAGACTTAAAATAATCATCCACAAAATCACCACAGACGTGAAAATAAACCCACCATAAGGAACTTCTTTGGATTTCTTCCAGAGGCAATATCTCGCAGTAGTTTCAGTGCCTGATTAAGTTCCAGTGTCAGAGCAGAGGCAACTAGGAGGAATGGCTCTTCCGGCAAATGAACTTCTGGGATGTGAGGTGGAGTCCTATAAAAGGAGGGAGGGGAGAGGGGGGAATGTCAAGGTAGTCTTTAAGAAATCATACAGTATATAACCAAGGCAATTAAAGTTCCTGCAAAGACTGTAAAACTTACTTGTGGATGAAGGTATAGGCATTGGAAAACAGGAATATTAGTGCAATAGATAGAATAAAAGTGTGACAAAGTAGAGTAAGTAGGTGGTATTCCATTAATTAAAAAAGGACCCAGATTGCAGTTGCTCCACCAAGCACACCAGCTGAAATCTTCTTGTTCCTCCACAACAACAGATCAGCAGCTGCACCAAAATATTACCAACGGAATACAATGGAAAAGACAAACATCAGCATCCAACGCGAAAAACAAAAAATCCACAAATTCAAAAAAACTTTATGTTTTGCTTTATAACTCAGCATGCAAAAATGAAGACCCCAAATATTGAAGTCGCGATATGCTTAGATGGCTTGTGTCTCAAGCAAAATAGAATTTTAGTTCGTCTTTAAAGAGGTAAAATTTTCAACTTTCAATTTCAAGTTTTTACTAATAAATGAATCAATAAATCCAAAAATAGGGCCAAGGCCATGCATTTTCTTAATTACCAAACAGATCAGAAAGCATATAATAAAAAATACAGATCCATTAACCTTCCATCAATGTAATATTTTTTTAAGCATTTCTAAATCTGCATTATATCATTTACTTACAGTCTAGCAAATCCATTAGGAAACCAAATATAAAACCCTGATGTCATTAACAATATATGAAGCATATATCCAAAAGTGAAATGACAGGTCAGCAGTTCGTTCACCAAGAACATGGTGAACGGGTCTCTCTCTTCCGAACACTCGATAAATCTTAGCTTTAACGGAGGAAGGGGAACTCGGGTTCTTATGATCCGAATCCGATGATGAATCATGGTCGTGAATCTTCCCGATGATATTCCCCATCACCGACTCCACCGTCGATTGCTTACTCTCTGATTCCTCCTCCATTGCAAAGAGAAAAGAATCCAACCGAATACCCTAAAAAAATTGGATTCTTTGTCTCCGATTCTTGAGATGTTCAAGAAGTGAGTGTGAAATGTGAATATACGCAAGCAATGTAATAGGGTTTTAGCGTTAAAGTTAATGATTAAAATGCCATTTTATAATTTTTTTTTTCTAATTTTATTAAATTTTAAAAATTTTATACCTTTTATTTATTTTTATTTTTTATAATTTTTTTCATCAAATGTCAGGTTATGACACATGACTTTAATTGAAAAAAAATTAAGAATAGTTAATTTTTAATTAAAATATTAAAGTTATCTAGCGCAAAAGGTTTTTTTAATGCATTTTGACAATTAAGTACCCAATTGAGTGTTAAAAAAAGTGAAGGCTTAATTATTTTTTTTGAAAAAATTTGAGGTCTTTTTAATGCATTTTGAAAGTTTAAGTACCCAGCTGAGTGTATAAAAAAGCAGGGGCTTAAATTTTTTTTGAAAAAATTTGAGGGCCTTTTTTATACATTTTGAAAGTTAAGTACCCAATTAAATGGAAAAATAAAAGCATGAGCTTAATTACTTTTTTTGAAAAATCTTAAGGGCCTTTTTGATACATTTTGAAAGTTTAAGTATTCAATTGAGTGTAAAAAAAATCTACGCTTAATTACATTTTTTGAAAAAATTGAGGACTTTTTATGCCCTTAAACGAAAAGAAATCCTTTAACAAAATTAATATATAAGTTAAAATATCTTTCAAATCTATGTACTCTTAACACATTTGAAATTTAGTTATTCTATTTTTATTTTTAGAATTTTAATCCTTTTATTTTATTGTTTTTAAAATTTAAACATAATTTATAACTTTGATTAAATTTTTCTGCTAAATTTGTTTGTTTGACATATTCACACATTTGAAATTTAATCATTTTATTTTTGCTTTTAGAAAATTAATCCTTTTATTTTTCAAATTTCAGAATTTAAATATAGTTGGTAACTCTGGCTAAATTTTTCTACTAAATTCGTTAGTTTAACATCTTCACACCTTTGAAATTTAGTCATTTTATTTTTATTTTTAGGAATTTAATCTTTTTATTTTTTAAATTTCAAATTTTAAATATAAGTAGTAACTTTTTCTGCTAAATTTGTCGGTTTGACATTTTGAATTAAAAAAATACTCACTTAATAGTCATAAAAAAGTTTTACAATGAACTTAAATATAACAAAACAAAAATTAACAGCATTAACAATTAAATTTATATTTTTAAATTAAAAAATAAAGATATTAAAATTTAAAGATGTAATGTTGAAAATATAAATAAAATTTTCAATTAATATAAAAAAAATGTCTTGGAAAGTTTAAATTACGTTTGAGATTTCAAACTTTAATGAATGTGACAATCAATGATGAATTTTAAAATTATACAGTTTATCCTTTTTATGATAGTCTCATTTGTCTATTCAAAATTTGTCTGTAATAGAGAAATAGCTATTATACAACTGTAATATCATGTTGTCATGAAAAGATAATTGTTGTAAGCCTACCATAGAATTCATATAATGAATTTTCATTAAATAAAAAAAAGTGAGAATTATGTTAGAAAATGAAAGAAAGTGAAAATCAAATCAACAAAATTAAAAGACGTATAACATGTGCATGTATTATTGCTTTTATGAATATTTTATTTTGCATTATTTCACGTGATTAATTATAAAGTTCATAAATCTTTACAAGTTCAATTAATCAATATGAGTTATTAAATTAAATTAATTAATTTATAATGAGTAACTAAATTAAAGTAATCAATTTATAAGTTTATGGTGTTCCAAATTCATAGCAGAATATTTAATTAAAGAACTTAATAGTTTCTTAAATTGATATCGTTAATTCCATTCATTGAAGACTATTTTCAATTAATAAAATATGATTAATATATTTCTTCACGAAAAATTTAATCATTTTATTCAAATAATATTTTAATTAATATAATTTTTATTTAATAAATGATAATTAATAGGTTTACGTATATGAAATAACAATAATTTCACTTAAAAATTTAGACCCCATGTTGTTATAAAAAACGTACTTAATAACTATGGATATTAGTATTGTAGATGAAAAGTTGTTATAGAGGGCTAAAATAAATTATAAAAAATTGATTCTTCTAGAAACTTTGTTATTCTAGCGAAATATTGTTATAACGGGTATTTGTTATGGTGAGGGCTGATTGTATATCAAATTAATGCTCATGATAAATAATATTTAATTTTGCATAATTGTATAAATCAAATTTTAATTGAATTATTTATTAAAAAAAGAAACTTTCATTTTGAAAGGAAAGATTCGTTAATTCGTTCCATGAATGAGACCTTATGACTCGGGTAAAAGAAAAAAAAACACTTATCGTCGGAGGTGAAGGTCAAACTCTATCAACATTCAACATAAATAGAACATTATGATACGTTAATGATCGAGTTTGGCACAACTCAAGCATGAGATATTTAGAATGACTGCAAGCAACTATCACGATAAAGGAATCAACCCCAAATAGTCCAAAACGGTACGAAAAATGACAAGAACTAAGCATTCACCAAACTTGAGAGAACGACAACAAAATCATCCCTAAAATTACTTGCAAAAGCAAGACTACATGCATAAGCAAAATTAAAAATGTGCCACAAGAACAGATAAAAATTTCTAAAAGTGAAGACTTATTAAATAAAAAGATATATATAAAACTTAGGGTAATCTACAAAGAAAGTCACTCAACTATCAAAACTTTTCATTTTAGGCACCCAAAATAAAAAGTTTACAATTTAAGCACTCACGTTATATAATTTGATCATTTTGATCACTTCCGTTAAAATCACAAACGAAGGCTGACATGGTAGTTAAAAAATTAGTATCATGACAAATTTAACCCTAAACTTTTATATATTATATTAGTTTAATCATAATTTTAAAAAATTAACCCCAAAATTGACAAATAATCACAATTTAATCCTCAAAATCTTTATCGTGTAATATAATCCTTTTTAATTGAAAGATTCAGATCTGTAAAATCCTGAACAACATCCGACTAAATTCCATGTCTTCTAGCACTATCAAACTGGTGAAAATTAAAAAGCCAAAAATAAGAACTTGAATGAGTAAAAAAAGAGCTTTGAAAATTTCAAAACATGAAAACCCACAAGTCAAATTTTGGGCAGTGCATTCATATTTGAAAAAGGTTTCGTAGAAACCTAACCTTAACTGGAGTCAAAGTGGGTCAAACGCCATTGATCCTGTAAAAAAAGACAATAACATAAATTTAAAACCTAGAAAAAAAGATGAAACCCAAAATCAAAATCAAACAAAATACAAACCTGCGTGTACTCATCCTTATAATAAAATTTTCATATTAATCAAGACAAGGATGTCACTCCAGTTTTTTTCTTAGATTGTTGTTTCTTTGAAGAACCCAAAAAGGATAAACTTGAAAGGGAAAAAGAAACCCTTTTTACGTGTAGAAAAGAAGGAAAAACAACAATAATGTTGGTTGAATCAAGCAAGGATAAATGCCTGTTATGCTCGAAACTCTTTCATTTTGTGTTTCTTTCGACTAAGTTGCTATTAACAATTGCCCACTAAACTTTTTATACTCGAGGATGAAATTGAGGTTATTTATAAATTTTGAAAGTTAATTTTTTAAAATGACTAAATTGATAAATTATGTAAAAGTTGAGAGCTAAATTTGTTATTATATCAATTTTTTCAACTCTCATGTCAACTTGTCATCTGTAATTTTAATGAGAGTGATAAAAATAATCAAACTATACAATGTGGGTGCTTAAATTGCAAACTTTTTATTTTGGATGTATAAAATAAAATTTTTTGATAGTCAGGTGACTATCCATGTAGTTTACCCTAAAATTTAAGACAACACGGCTCAAATTGATTCATGAAATCATTTTGTAACGACCCGAAATTTATGATTAATGGAAAGTGTATTATCGGGTCTCTGTTTTTGGAAAATGAATTCGTAAATATTTATTAAAAATATTTACAAAGTTAATTGAGTGGTTAATTAGAATTTAATTAAGGTTAATTAGGTATAAAGATTAAATTAAATAAAGAGTAAAGGTTTAATTATAGATTAAAATAAAATAAAGGAGATTAAATAGGTAATTATGCCTATTTCATTAGGTGAGCCGGCAAATGAGAAGAAAAATCTAATATTTTTCTTAGACTACATATTATATGAAATTATTATTATTTATTATTATGGTTTTCTATTTAAATATTATTATTAATATTATTACATTATGAAATAAAATATATTAAGACAAGTGTATGGTGATAAGATGGTATAAGTGTAATAATGTATATATATATACATTTGTATTATAATTATTTATTTACTTAAAATTTAAGTTAAAAGATATTTATTAATTAAATAATTATATGGTAAGATTTTTATATGATAAATAAATAAAAGAAAGACAAATGGATGATAATGATAATATACAAATGTAAAAATATTTATATGTAAATTTGTGATATATGTATTTGTTATTAAATAGATATTTATTATAATTATTATAGTTTTATATTAAATTATTAAAATGAAGACAATTGTATAATGATTAATGGTACATGTGTAAAATATATATAAATACATTTGTAATAAAATAAAATATTTTCTTATAATTTAAGTAAAATATATTTATGAATTAAATATTATTATTATATTATATTATTATTATAATGTATTATTATTATTAATATTATTAACTAATATATATATGACATAAAGTAAAATAGCGAAAGAAACAAAAGGAGAAAAGAAACAAAAGGAAAGAAGAAAAGAAAAAGAAAAGGAAAAACTAAGGTTTTAAAGTTTGGAATTTAATTTGGTAAGTCAATTAAATCATTTTCTTTTAATTTTGATGTTTTAGAAGTTTTAGAACAAAGTTTTGTAG